>NC_044034.1:170203317-170552787 GCF_901765095.1 Microcaecilia unicolor | reverse complement strand
GGTTCTCCAACACATCTACACAGGTAAAGTGCAAAAAAGAAGAAAAAAGACAAACAATGAAGTTAAAGGTTAGATATAAAAGTACAGAACCTTGATCAAAATTATTTATTCCCATACTGTGTCTATGGGAAACAGCTTTATTGACAAAGACCAAAGCTGAAGAGGTTTCATGTTCCCACTACTAATTCATTCTTTTTGAACTTAAAATGTGCATACATTTCTCTCAGCACATTGAACAAAAGGAGGGTCATTTTTGAATGAGACTAATGTTTTAAAAAGTGGCATAAAGCAGCATTTGGACGGCACCGTGTTTCAGCACTAAGTGCCTGCCTCAGGGGTCTACAGGATACTAAACCACCAGGCAGACCCATTGTTTATGCAGTGTTGAAACTACATTTAATTTTTGTAGATTTTGTCCTCCGTCCATATGTCCCTATTATTCCATCATACGTCAGAGACACTACGGACATGATAAATATTCTACAACAGTACGACGGCAATATGGACAACACTCATGTAACCATGGATATCAATTCACTTTACAAGAATATTCCTCAGCTTGAAGCTTTGGCCATCATTGAAAAAATACTCCGAAAACCATACTGCACACAGTTGCATTCCTACTAGTCTGATACTTACCTGTGCTACTCTTGCATTAACAAAGAATTATTTCCATTTTGAAGATACATATTACCAACAAGTCAAGGGCTCAGCGATGGGTGCAAGTATGGCACCTGATTTAGCCAACCTTTATGTTGCCGACTTTGAATCCAGATTTCTTATAGACCATCCATATATCCGTCATATCAAGATATACAAAAGATATATTGATGAAGTCTTCGTACTGTGGCAAGGTGATGATGTAACTCTCAACGGCTTTTTTTCTTTGGTTAAATCAATGTGATTCTAACCTTCAGTTTAAGATTCAATGGGATCCTAATACCATCTCATATTTAGATGTCTATTACTAAGACACCCTCTGGTTTCACCACAACTATTTATAAGAAACCTACAGACCATAATGTGTTTCTTCATTATGACAGTTTTCATAATAGGAATCTCAAGAAAAACCTTCCCCTTTGTCAATTTTTGAGGTTAAAATACATATGTTCCGAGCCAGAAGAATTACATCAACAATCACATGCCTTAGCAAGACATTTTACCAACAGAGGATATCCAAAGGAAGATCTATCAGCAGGTTTTGTAAAAGCATGTCAAATTAATAGAAAGGAACTTTTACAACCTAAACCAAAAAAGAAAACTTCTGATTTGGTTTGTACCTTACATTTTTCGAACCTGGCACATCAGATACAAAGGTCTATCAGAAGACACTGTCATATTCTTGAAGGAGACGAATGCTTTAAAGACAAGAACCTCATTGTAGCATACTCTCGTGCTAAAAATCTAAAGGAGACTTTTGTTCCTTCTACACTGTCACACCATGATTCTATAACAACAGAAATCCATTATGAACACCGGAAGTGTGGTTGATGTAGTGTATGTGTTTTCATCCATCCAAAAACTCTGATGCCCTACAAGCTTCATCATACATCAGATTGTAAACATCCAATGTCATCTACATCATACAAAGGATGGTTAAAACAAGACTTATCAATCATCGTAGTTGCATCAATAGAAATATCATTAGTGCACCTCTTGTTAGCCACTGGTCAAGTGCTAACCATTCTATTGACGATCTGAGGTTCATAGTATTCAAAGTTTTCAAACCTCATTTGCGGAGAAGTAATCTTGATAGCTTACTTCTGAAGGAAGAACAACGGACCTTATTTAATCTAGACATAGTTTCTTGAGATAGATTTCTGGCCATTCTTGTAGTATAACAACTACCTTCTCTCTGCCATTCTTGTAGTACAACACCTGCCTCCTTTCTGTCATACTTAACATTATGTCATTCTTCAACAATAGTTGTACACCACTATACGCACTCCCTCTCTCATCATTATCATTCATTATCATTTCCAAATATATATCATCACTGTTTTGTAGACATATATCTTTACCCAGTACTTTTTTAATATCTCTTCATAATTATTAGAGTACCAGGTCTGATCTTTTACATTACATATAGTAGCCATTTTACACAAAATTATTAGAGTACCTCATGAGACAGCACACCAACTCTGATCTTATATATCATATAAGAGCCGTTTTACACATAATACATAAAATCTTCCTTTATGATATAGGTATTTTATATATGTAGTGTATATATGTTTTGTTAATATGGATTGGAGCTTGAGTATCCACTGGAATGGTGGTAAGCCAGGTTACAGGACTTTGGTCAGCAGAGGAGCCTTGACTAGGCCTGATAACCCACTAATGGCATAATAGTTGAGAACCTGCAAACGCAGGGCTATATGATGAAGTCTTAATAAAACCTGAAACAAATTACAAATTGAATATAGCATATATGATGATAGAATAATAGATAAAAATGGTTTGTAAAATCTAGCTTGTATTTCTATAACATGGCACACAGGTCATAAGATTATATAAAAATAGATTGTGAAACTGGATGTTTCTATAAAAGATAAAGACAAGATGTTCAGGGTGACGGAAAAGATGCGAGGTTTTGAAATAGCAAAAGCAAGAGATGTTTACCGGAAAAGACAGTTGGGTACAGATGGACACCTGGCCGGAAAAGAAATGTTTCAAAATAACTAGAACAGGAAAAAGAAGTTGGTACAAGATGGTACAAAGAGTACAAATGAACATCTGCCGGAAAAGGGAAAAAAAAATTGGTACAGAGATATTGGCCAATAAGATGAAAAAATAGGTACTGCCATAAGCTTCTATTGAGATCTGTGCCTATAAAGGAGCTACAGAAAAAGTGGGAGAGCGACCAAGGAAGCCAGAGACTGGAGGATGTAGGAACAATGAATAATTTTATTAATAAATTTGGAGACTCGACACAACGTTGTGTTTCGGCCGTCAGGCCTGCATCAGGAGTCTTTGTGACAAGATATTGTCAAAGACTATCAATGATAGTTGTTCAAACGTAACGTTATAGTCTTTAAAAAGACTTTGTTGGGAAACAAGTGACCGTCAGGTACACAGCTAGCGCTGTCCGCGATGTGGTTCTGAACCACATCGCGGACAGCGCTAGCTGTGTACCTGACGGTCACTTGTTTCCCAACAAAGTCTTTTTAAAGACTATAACGTTACGTTTGAACAACTATCATTGATAGTCTTTGACAATATCTTGTCACAAAGACTCCTGATGCAGGCCTGACGGCCGAAACACAACGTTGTGTCGAGTCTCCAAATTTATTAATAAAATTATTCATTGTTCCTACATCCTCCAGTCTCTGGCTTCCTTGGTCGCTCTCCCACTTTTTCTGTGACTCCGTTTTTTATCGTGGGGTGTTTGAGTTCTCCGCTTTTTTGGCGGATTTTCTCCCCTATAAAGGAGCTAACATTCAGACAGAGAAGTTAGAAGCTTCTTCAACACTTGACCGACAGCAGAGCTCTGTGCATTTGAACCTAGATGTATGTATTAAACTGAAGACTTTATCTTGGTAAGAATAAACAGAATCTTATTCCTGATAATTATCTTTGTCTTTATTCCTACATACTGTATTATATGTGCTCTTTCCTTATTATCTGCTATACACAAATAAGCCACACTCACTGAACTACAAAGAGTAGATTAAAAATATATATATATGTGGGAACATAAATGACCCAGGATACACCTAGATCCAGAAAGCCAGAAAGCAGTGGTTATGGGAATTAGTTTCGTATTGTGGCTGCTAATGCCTCCCCAGAACAGACCCCCCTGGGATTGGAGGGAAACTGTAAAGAACCTTTTGGATGAACTTAAGATGTTTAGTCCCCCATGTGGAAGAGCCCAGAAGGGGTCTAAAAGAGGGGCATTTAAACAGTTTTTATCTTTCAAATGGTTTAGAATGTCATCTTCATTATAATTGTAATTCAAACATATTTTGTCCATAAACAATTTGAGATGTGTTCTTTGAAATTTTAGTTTGTATTTTTTATGTTCTATAATTCTTTATTTGGGGACTATATTTCTTTCATATTCATTCATTTTGTATAAAAGTCCATGTACATTAATGTTTTATGGTGTTCGATTATAGTCTCATTCATTTCAAATTCCACATCAGAAGGTCAGTTTTTCTTTACTATTCATGGTTTATTTCACTGTTGTTTAATCTGTTCAACATATCACAGCATGGTCGGCTGGTTTGTATTATAGTGCAATTATAAATACTTTTTTCACAACAAAATATAACATAACATGGTGATTAGTTCGTCTGATAATTCCATATACATAAGCTTTTGTTTATTTTATACATTCTCTGTTTTTAGATCATCTGTAGGAGTTCCATCTGACAATTCCATTTTATTAGGGCATTCATAATTACAGAATCACATTTATAACTTTTTGCAAGTTCCCTATTGTATACTGGCACTTTCAAAGTTCAAAGTCAAAACACTAGGGCCACATGTAATTGCTGCCTTTCAATTCATCCATTAGTGCCGTATACTGTTCAACCCTAAAGCGCATATGCAATTGTTCCCATGCTTTTCAATCACTTTTAACCAGTGCATAGACACTTTGTTATTTTCTTTACAGTGTTTGCACTGCATCTTGTCAGAAATGCATTGGAAACACAAAGGTCTTTTTGAAGGTAATTCTACTACCAATCTGCACTCGCTAACATGTTTTGTTCTTAGTTCACATCATTTTGTCTATTTTTTGGTAAGTGTTTAACGACTCCGATATATACAAAATAGTGGCCTTAGATTTTAGAATTCTCTAGGGTTTACAGCATCATTCACTTTAAATCACTTCTTAAGTTGTACTTCCAGCACTGTGTACATCTTGTAGTGCTATAGAAATGATTAGTAGTAGTAAGTTGATGACACAATTGGCTAACTGAATATGTTCTTTTTTTATATATCACTTATCACTGGTAAGATGATCGTATTCATTAACGCGTTTATAAGCGCAAGGCATACTATACAACAAACACAGTTATCACAGCCAGTGGTGCCATACTTTGGGATTTACTAAGTTTATAGTATTTTCTAGCCATCACGTTTCATTTTAGATCACTCTTAAGTTGATGGCGCAATTGGTTAACTCAGCATTTTTTTATATATCACTTATCACTGGCAAGATGGTTTATATTCATTAACGCATTTATAAGCACACGGTACACGATACAACAAACACAGTATTTTGGGGGGACTTCTCAGTTCACAGCATTTTCGTAGCCACCATTTTTTACTGTATCTTATCGTCCCACATATCATTCACCATTTGTTCATCCAGAAAGTGATTATATTATGTTTTTAGTAACTTTCTGTTTCATTGCTCGTGTATCTTAGTTTTCACATTTCACACGTACGTCAGTAGAGAATTTGCATTTGACACTGGTGTTTTCACCTCATTCCGGTGCCTTACTTTTCATGCTTAGATGTTATACTTCAATTACAATGTATCTTCCTCTCACGCACTTTTAGACCAGACGCAATATTTACAAAAGTGAATCCTTAAGTCTTTGATGCAAACATTGCCTTTGATACAAGAACAACTCACGGTGAGTTCTTTTTATATTCAACATTCAAAATTACTGCTATCCCCATATGCAACATTTAAGACCACAATATAAACATTAAAAACTTTTCTTTGAATCCAATGGAACAAAAAGAATTATATGTTCTATACAATCATATCATTTGAAGTTAGTCCCCTGCATAGTTTTAGACCGTATAAATCATGCATAAACTTATTTTTAACCATTTATATTTTTTCCCACTCATTTGTTAACTCATTTACACACCCATCCACCCTTTCATTTCATTTTCCTATGTATACAATTATTACCTGGTTTAATAATATACCATATAATGTATCACCATTTGTTTTCATGCTTTTATGATTTTCAATTAACTTTATGACATGATACTCATACGCACTGACAAATGTAGGTTTAACTATGACCTTCTTGTATCATTTTAAGTACTAATATGTTTATTTGGAGATACATTCAATCATGTCCCTCTTGGATTATTTTTATTAGCATTCTTACTTAATTGTATATTTTTATCTAATATGTATGTTTGGAAACACAATTAATATATTGTTTAATTTATCTAATTGTATTTATTGTATATTATTTTATATTTTATAATTTTATGTTTTAATTCTATTTATGTTTAATATCCTGTAGACCCTTGAGGCAGGCAGGCAGGCAGTGCTGAAACACCGTGCTGTGTCAGGCCTTGTATGCAACAACAATAAAGTGCCTTCACTATTGATGATCATCCTGTGTCCCTAATCTTACTCAAGCCTTCTCCAACTTCCCACTATCATTAGCTGTACAGTTGGATGCAGTAGGTTTTTGGTGGGTTTTGGAGGGCTCACTATCACAATATAAGGGAGCAACGGTGATATGTGTACCTCAGAGCTTTTAGGTGAAGTCCACTCCAGTGCCCCCATGGGCTGATTTGAGCGAACATACCATTTGTCACGATACTTAAACTGGTATTTGGGTTTGATTATTCTTACCACATTGAAAAAACAGGATATTTACAGCAGATACTTGACTCCTGATGCAGATAATTTAATTGCCGAAACATGGACCATGTCAAGTCCATTGTATCTGGTTTCTCAATAAAAAAAACTTTTTCACTAAACTCAACCTCTACAGATGTGTTTGGTTGGCCTATATCTCTTCCCTACTACTAACATTAGCACACAGCCATTAATATAAAAAAAACAGAAAAGGGCCATTTTTACTGCCTGTCATTGACCTGGTGTAACCTGTCACACCTGTTTCGGCATGCCAAAGTATGGTATTATTCTATAACAGGTTAGATGCGCCTTAATACCATTATAGAAACAGCACTAAGCGCATGTTGTCATATCTACATTTAGGCTCCACTTTATCGACTTCCCCCTTTGTCTCCTAAATTCATTACTCAAATATTTTCTTTTTATTTCTAGAAACACCACAAATGAAGACATCTTCAGGTAAGAACTCTTTCCATCTCCATTCAGGAAAATAATCCAGAACAATGACTGCTTTGTATTTAAGCGCTTGCAGTTATTATAGTAAACTGATTGTTACTTGTGATTCTGGCCCCCACTTTTATCAAGATCCACCCTCCTCCTGCTCCAGTCTGTGGATTGAGTAGTGGATGGTTTCACATGAGCTTCCTCACTTTCTTGTAGCCCAAGCCAGAAAAGGAGATAGGTGTCCTGCATATTCCTCCTCCCTTCTGTGCCCCCTCCCCGCCTCCATGTTAAACAGACAGAGAAAGTTGAGGGAGGACAAAATAGGGAATAAGGAGAGAGGAAGATTTATTTGGAGGGAGGCAGAGATACAGAGACTGAATAAAGAGAAAGATAAAGCTGGAAGAATTGGAGACTATAGTAAAAGAAGTAGAAGAAAGACTGAGAAAGGGATAGGGTGGAGAAAGAGAGAGCGAGGAAGGTGATAGACCTGGAAGGAATAGACATTGAGAATGCAAGAAACACAAAAGAGTGAATGCTAGAGTAATGAAGATCCTGTTGAAGGAGAAATATCTATTTTTATATGTAACTGTATAAAAATAAATGACATTAAAAGAAGAGAAAAGGGAAATGAAGGATAAATAGTTTACAGAGAGAACACTAATGACCAGATATACTAAAGGAATTTTCCCCATCCTGCACCTATAGAAAAACATTCAGTACATCTGCTTGGTAGAGGGTAATTTTATAACAAGTGTCTATGGGGTCCTTTTACTAAGCCGCGTAGCTGCCTATGAGTGCCCAATGCGCACCAAATTGGAGTTACCGTGTGACCCTTGCGGTAATTTCAATTTTGGTGCGCGTCCACTACGCACATCCAGAAATATTTTTTATTTTCTGATACGCAGCAGCTATGCACGTCAAGTGGCATTTGACGCGCGTAGACCATTACCTCCCGGTTACCGCATGAGACCTTACCACTAAGTCAATGTCTTGTAGTAGGTCTCAGACTCAAAATGGATGCGTGGCAATCCTTTTGGCGAAGGGACGGGGAAACCCGTATTATCGAAACAAGATGGACGTCCATCTTTCGTTTCGATAATACGGTCGGGGATGCCCAAATCTCAACATTTAGGTCGACCTTAGAGATGGTCGACCTAAATGTTGAGATGGTTGACCTTAGAGATGGTCATCCCTGGTTTTCGACCATAATGGAAACTGAGGACACCCATCTCAAAAACGACCAAATCCAAGCCCTTTGGTCATGGGAGGAACCAGCGTTCGTATTGCACTGGTCCTCCTCACATGCCAGGACACGAACCGGGCACCCTAGGGAGCACTGCGGTGGACTTCACAAATTGCTCCCAGGTGCATAGCTCCCTTACCTTGGGTGCTGAACCCCCCACCCCCCCAAAACCCACTCCCCACAACTGTACACCATTACCATAGCCCTTAGTTGATGAAGGGGGGCACCTACATGTGGGTACAGTGGGTTTCGGGTGGGTTTTGGAGGGCTCACATTTACCACCACAAGTGTAACAGGCGGTGGGGGGGGGGGGGGGGGATAGGCCTGGGTCCACCTGCCTGAAGTGCACTGCACCCACTAAAAACTGCTCCAGGGACCAGCATACTGCTGTGATGGAGCTGGGTATGACATTTGAGGCTGGAATAGAGGCTGGAAAAAATGTTTTTTAATTTTTTTTAGGGTGGGACGGAGTTGGTGACCACTGGGGGAGTAAGGGGAGGTCATCCCCAATTCCCTGATTCCCTCCGGTGGTCATCTGGTCAGTTAGGGCACCTTTTCGAGGCTTGGTCGTGAAAAAAAAGGGACCAAGTAAAGTCAACCAAATGCTTGTGAGGGATGCCCTTCTTTTTTCCATTATCGGAGGACGCCCATCTCTTAACCATGCCCCCGTCCCACCTTCGGTACACTGCCGACACGCCCCCGTGAACTTTGGTCGTCCCCGCAACGGATAGCAGTTGAGGACGCAAAAAATCGGCTTTTGATTATGCCGATTTGGGCAACCTCAGGAGAAAGACACCCATCTCCTGATTTGTGTCGGAAGATGGGCGTCCTTCCCTTTCGTAAATAAACTAGATAGTCTGAGTACAATCAATTCAGAACAGCAAACGGTAAAATTAATTGAATTTAGAAATAACATTTGTCAATGTATACAAAACATTAAAAAGGCTTGTAAAGTTAGATTACAACATTGGTTTAATGAATTGATTAAGGTACATTTTTCATAGGTAACTCTCGGTACAGGAAATTTTTGAAAAGGAAGGTTTTGAAGGATTTCCTGAATTTTAGATAATTATGCTCCCATCTGATCGGTTTTGGGAGGGAGTTCCACCATTTGGTACACTGGTAGGGGAACCCAGCCATGAGAACAGATTTCTAAATCACTTTTTTGCAGTTGGGAAATGAAGGGTCAAGTAGTCTCTAGAACCAGGAAGAACATTATGTAGGAGAAGATTGACATCCGACTGAAAATAATAAGAAACAGCATAAGGAATGTCAAGTCAAATGCAAAGCGCTGATAAGGAAGGCAAAGAGGGACTTCGAAAAAAAGATTGTGTTGGAGGCAAAAACACATGGTAAGAATTTTTTTAGGTATATTAAAAGCAGGAAGCCAGCAAAAGAATTGGTTGGACCGCTAGATGACCGAGGGGTAAAAGGGGCACTCAGTGAAGACAAAGCCATAGCGGAGAGATTAAATGAATTCTTTGTGTCGGTCTTCACCAAGGAAGATTTGGGAGAGATACCAGTGCCAGAAATGGTATTCAAAGCTGACGAGTCAGAGAACTGAATGAAATCTTTATAAACTTGGAGGATGTAATGGCACAATTTGATAAATTGAAGAGTAGCAAATCTCCTAGACCGGATGGTATTCATCCCAGAGTATTGATAGAATTGAAAGATGAACTTGCAGTACTATTGTTAGTAATATATAATTTATCTTTAAAATCAAGCATAGTACCAGATGATTGGAGGGTGGCCAATGTAATGTCAATTTTTTAAAAATGTTCCAGAGGTGGTCCGGGAAATTATAGATCGATGAGCTTGATGTCCGGTGTTGGGCAAAATGGTAGAGACTATTATATTAAAAAGGTTGCATATAATCAGGGGTTAACCCATATAACATTTTGAAAACAAAAACGCATAATTTGAAGACAGATCTGGCTTTTATTGGTAGCCAGTGTAGATTTCTGAGCAGAGGGGATCCTTTCTCAAAACATGTAGTTCTAAATACCAGTCTGGCTCCAGTATTCTGGGCCGGTGGTAATTTTTTAAGGTCAATTCTTTACCGCCAACATAGATGACATTGCAATAATCGAAGTGAGATAATACTAGGGATTGTACCAAGGTTCTAAAAATATCCTTAGGGAAAAGATGTTTAATTCTTTTTCATTTCCACATTACTTTGAATGCTTTTCCTATAACTGCTTGGACTTGAGCATCGAAGGTCATGTAGGAATCTATGATTACTCCTAATAACTTTAGTTGTGATACTAGTGGGTAAGTTGCTTGATCTATAGTAAAGCTGTGTTGATGAGTAATATGAAAGGGGTTGGACAAAATAAAAAATTTAGTTTTCTCTCTGTGTAATTGCTTTGCTACAGAGTAAATAATTTTGAGCTTTAGGGGTCCTTTTACTAAGGTGCACTGAATGGGCTGCGCTAATGTAGGCGTGTGTTTTGGCATGCGCAGATCCATTTTTTAGCACGCCTGTAAAAAGCGCCTTTTTTAACATTTTTGACAAAAATGGACATGCAGCAAAATAAAAATTGGCACGCATCCATTTCGGGTCTGAGACCTTACCGCCACCCATTGACTTAGTGGTAAGTTCTCATGCGGTAACAATGCGATAATCATTTATGCATGTAGAATGACAATTAACACCTGGTTTCTGCCACGCGCAGGAAAATAAAAATTATTTTCCGGTACGTGTAGCAGACGCACATAAAAAATGAAATTACTGCCCGGGCCACACGGTAGCTGGGTAGTAACTCCAAATTGACACACATAGGACGCGCTCATGCGCCTATGTGGCTTAGTAAAAGGGCCCCTTAATGACTATCAGAATCTTTTTCCTCTCCCAACATTGGCTTTCCCATGGCAATAACTCCATTCTCTCAGCTGGCTATGAATATTCTCATATGGTTCAGATATTGGGAACTGTCTATAGTCTTGTCCTTGCCCTCAGATGTAGTTTGGGGTCGACATGGAAGACCACCCCTCCCCCCCATATGTAGTGGATGCTAATTCTGAATTGGTTCTCCTCCCCCACCCCATTGCCAGTGTGACTCCTTTACCCTTTCCTCCCCCCCAAAATAAGCAGGTAGACTACACTTTTGGACACTACCTTGAAATAAGCTTCTCCTTGGTTTCTTTTATTTTGTGCAGTGTTGTGCAGTGTACCCGAACATGACCTGATTGGCAGTAATGGTATATTAGATTTCCCAGAAAATCCAAATGAATTTTATGAGAATAACCAGTGAGTAGACAAATAATTATCTTTCTCAAACATTCATTTGAATTTGAGTAACTGTATGAACACATTCTCCTTTACCTTTTCAGGTTCTGTGTCTGGACGGTAACAGTCCCTGAGGAAATGCACATCTTGCTTAATTTTTTTCGCTTTGACCTGAAACATGATGTCTCATGTGAATTTAATTTTTTGGCTGTATATTCTAAGGACAATCAACTTATTGGCAAGTCCTTTTTTTCCAGTGCTAACTCTGAGTATGAAACTGGCATCCAAACTCGTGGTTTTATTTTTCTGTAAAATTTCTGTTTGATGTTTTTTCATATATATTTTTTTTAAATTGTGTCTGAGTTTTACCACTTGTTAATTATTGTAGTTCATAGCAAAATGCAGAATACGAAACAAAATATGTTTTGTTTTGGATTTTGTTGTAGTTGTTTTTTTTTTTTTTTTTGCATTGTTTGAGACAGGAAATGAAGTCAAATCAAAGAAGGGTTCTTGGGAGTTTCCAAGTTGATAACTTGAATATGGATGTGCTTTTGCAGTTGAGCAGCCTCTTAGAACTTACTTCTGGGCATCCAGCTCTAAAAGAACCTGCATTTTCAAGAATAAGGGCTAAAATTTGCAAATAATCTATTTTAACACAGGATTTTACTAAGCAAGTACTATAAGTTTTACACAGCATTTTTTGAGGGCTTTGTCTTCTTATTGTTGTTATTTTTTTTAGGTTGTGTGCTAATGCTTATTACCTGCCAAATGTTTACACAGCAGCTCTTACCCCCTCTTATTTAGGAGGTGTTAAGAGCTTTCTTATTAACCTTGCATTAGCTAGTTAGCATGTGGTATTTATAATGCAGTAGCTACCTAATGCTTCCACATCCACTGTCCACCCATGTAATGTCCCCAGATTGAAAAATTCATAAAAGTTCAATAATGCACAGTTTAGCACATATAAACAGGGGAAAATACCACAAAACACTTTAATACGTGTGTGCGAAAGCCTGCTTTTTCTTGCTAACTGCATGTTAAGTGCTTGATACACTTTAGTAAAAAGGTTACTAAGACTATAAACCTTCACATTCAAATCTTTCCTCTTTTCCACATGCTTTAACTCTCATAAATGGTCTTCAACTGAGATGTATAGACTGTGGCTCCCTGGTAAATGCCGCTAATAGGATCGTGCAGCCAGAAAATGTTCATGTCATGTTGTTTTCCTTGTTTCTGGGAATAATTTTTCTTTTGGAGGTGGGGCTTTATGTTATTGTCTTGGGAGCAATGTCGTTAAGAATGTGCATTCTTTCAAGAGATAGAGGGCTGTCTTAGAAGAGTGCACACTATTGATGACACTTGAAAAAACACAAGATTTTGTGTTTTTTTTCTTCTTATTTTCATTTGACAGTGACATAAAATGAGATGGAAAATGTTGACATTTCTATGCCATTTCTATGTCATTCCACCCCTTTGTTTTGTGCTTATTTCAAACGAATGCACATCCCTAATTGCCAAGAAATGATGACAAGGAACCCCTCCCAGGGGCTGTATGCTCTAAATCAAACAGCATCATCATCCCCAAAACACAAAAGCCAGAGCCTAGAATCAAGCATCTCCCACACTTGCCATCTGGAAGGCCCTTTCTTCAGCTTATTCAATGAATTACCCTTGTTATATCATGTTGGCTTTCTAGCCTGTGCTTTGACTGAAATGCATGCCATTGAATTTAATTCTAAACTAATTGCAAGAAATCCCTAATGGCAGATGTTCATCCCTGATTATTTTTGAAACTGCTAAGCTGTTGATTTTTTTTCTCTACTATACATGTGTGGTAGTCCTCTTCCTCCTCTGTTGGCGGTTAAAGGTTCTTGTCAAAGCTTCCTATCTTGTTGCTCCCCAAAGATGTAGGTTACAGCCACACAATCCTCCCGCCCACACACACACACACACTATCCTTATGCAGTGTGATCTGTAAACCCATTCACACCTTTTGACTTTCTAATGATTTACGTGGAGGGGCATAATCGAACGGGGCGCCCAAGTTTTCTTGAGGATGTCCTCGCAGGACATCCCCGTGAAGGGGCGGAGAAACCTGTATTATCGAAACAAGCTGGGCGGCCATCTTTCGTTTCAATAATACGGTCGGGGATGCCCAAATCTCAACATTTAGGTCAACCTTAGAGATGGTCGTCCCCGATTTTCGGCGATAATGGAAACTGAGGACGCCCATCTCAGAAACGACCAAATCCAAGCCATTTGGTCGTGGGAGAAGCCAGCATTCGTAGTGCACTGGTCCCCCTCACATGCCAGGACACCAACCGGGCACCCTAGGGGGCACTGCAGTGGACTTCAGAAAAAGCTCCCAGGTGCATAGCTCCCTTACCTTGTGTGCTGAGCCCCCCCAAACCCACTCCCCACAACTGTACACCACTACCATAGCCCTAAGGGATGAAGGGGGGCACCTACATGTGGGTACAGTGGGTTTTTGGTGGGTTTTGGAGGGCTCACATTTACCACCACAAGTGTAACAGGTGTGGGGAGGATGGGCCTGGGTCTGCCTGCCTGAAGTGCACTGCAGTACCCACTAAAACTGCTCCAGGGACCAGCATACTGCTGTCATGGAGCTGGGTATGATATTTGAGGCTGGCACAGAGGCTGGAAAAAATATTTTAAAATTTGTTTTTTTAGGGTGGGAGGGGGTTAGTGACCACTTAGGTAGTAAGGGGAGGTCAACCCCGATTTCCTCCGGTGGTCATCTGGTCATTTAGAGCACATTTTTGTGGCTTGGTCGTTAAAAAAAAAAGGACCAAGTAAAGTCGTCCAAGTGTTCATCAGGGACGCCCTTCTTTTTTCCATTATCAGCCAAGGACGCCCATGTGTTAAGCACGCCCCAGTCCCGCCTTCGCTATGCTTCTGACATTCCCCCGGGAACTTTGGTCGTCCCCACGACGGAAAGCAGTTGAGGACGCCCAAAATCGGCTTTCAATTATGCCGATTTGGGCGACCCTGTGAGAAGGATGCCCATCTTGCGATTTGTGTCAAAAGATGGGCGCCCTTCTCTTTCAAAAATAAGCCTAATAGTCTCACTTGGTTTTACATCTTATTCTGATTTGCATTTTAACTTGCTACACTAAAGAGAATAACTTTTGAGACCATTAAATAAGGTTGTTTTTCTGTGATCGATTCTTTGCAGGGAAGTTCTGCGGTGTTGTCCGACCTTTGCCTATTCTGGTTACTTCTAACAGTATAATACTGAAGTTCGTTTCTGATTTTCAGAAGCCTAGGACTGGTTTCTCAATGGCTTACACAGCTCTACCTCCAAATAATATTCCTGGTATTGTCTCATTTTTATTCTCTCAACTTTCTGATTAATTTTTGATTCATTGTCTTCCTCCTAGGGTTGTCATTAGAGAAGCTTTCATTCTCCATTTGTTGAAGGGAGAGTTAGTATTAGCAGTATCTTTATGACATGCAACAGAAGATGGTGAACATAGACAAGGAATCCTTAACCTGTTGCCATTACTATGGGGGTTTGAAATATAAACACTCTTATATTTTGGATTGCCTATATTCTTGAATTACTTTTCTGTACATTTTTGTGGGGGTGGGGGTGGCAT
Organism: Microcaecilia unicolor; assembly: GCF_901765095.1. Classification (NCBI taxonomy): domain Eukaryota; kingdom Metazoa; phylum Chordata; class Amphibia; order Gymnophiona; family Siphonopidae; genus Microcaecilia; species Microcaecilia unicolor. The sequence continues at coordinate 170,537,683 of NC_044034.1, read as the reverse complement.
GAGGAAATTAGAAACACCATTTTCTTTCATGGCTCACTAGTCTAGAGTTACTAGGGACTAGATTCTATATATTATGCCTAAAAAGCAGCACCGAAATGAAATATGCATAAGCGTATTCTATAAAGTACACCTTAATTTAGGCATACTTTATAGAATAAGCCTAAATTTCCACACAGTTTATAGAATATATTGAGCGCCCATCCGAGCAACTACATTTAGTTGTGGGCAGTTAGGCCAAGTAAAACTTGGTGTAAATCCCGACACCTAAATTAGGCGCAGACCAAGAGGCATATTTTCAAAGCACTTTGGGAGGCTAAGTTCCATAGGTTTCTATGGAACTTTGGGAGGCTAAGTGCTTTGAAAATGAGCCTCCCAGTGTATTCTTTAACAACGCGCATAGATTTTAGAACTGCCCACAACCCGCCCGTGGCCATGCCCCCTTTTCAGCTATGTGACTTAGAATTTACACACATCACATTATAGAATACACTTAGACAGTTGTGCGCATAAATTCTAATTAATGCCAATTAGTGTCAATAATTGCTTGTTAATTGGCTTGTTAACTAATTAAGTCGTGTGTGCAAATACAGAATACAACTGTAGTTATGCACACAACTTAAGTTGCGCAATATAGAATCTGGGGGTAGATGGCTCCAAGTCATTAGAGGCAGGCTTAGTCAGCCCTGGTATTGCCCCCCCTCGTCCTTACATCTATGGACTATAACAAAATCAGAAGTGAGGACTTCCCAAACTTGTCCTGGGGATTCCAAAGGCAATTGGGTTTTCAAGACATCCAGAATGAATATGCATGAGATAAATTTGCATATATAAACTCATGCACATTCATTACCAATATCTTGAGAATCTAGCAAGCTGTGTGGTCCCCCAGAACAGAATTTGTAAGCACTTGTGCAGAACCAAGATGGGGATCAATCTGTTCCTGATGACTCAACATCACCCAGTTCTCTTTCTCTGTGCCAGTCACCACTTTCAGAAACACTGTTTGATCATATTATATTTTTGTTGTAGCTGCAGTATGCTTCAAAGCCTTTGGGGCCTGAAACCAGGAATTTGTACTAGTAAAATGCTTTGCATGCAGTAATCAAAGAGCTAAGGATAATTCAGATGTCCTTTCCTTTCTGTGCATCAAAGCTGTTGCTTGCCATCTTTCTAGATTCTGGCTGTGGGTCTATAGCTGTCCATTTTGAGGAAGGAGTGATACAAACGTTGCACTACCCTGAAGACTACAGCGCTTTCGTTGACTGTCACTGGCTCATCCATGCTCCAGAAAATTACATAGTGAAGGTACGTTTATTGTGTAAATTGCAGTACTGATGAATGTTATGGCAAGACCAAATAGCATGTTAAATGAAAGTTCTGTGTAAGACTGAATCATTCAGAGGTTTACAAGAAAACTCTAGCATCCCATCAAGTCTGTTTTTACATATGTGAATATCTCTGGGAAAAGGTGACTAAAGTCAGCAGAAACAAAAAATGAGGTTTTCATGAATTCTGTTACAGCAAACAATTTGTAATACAACAGTCCAAACCCTATTCTTTTATGTGAAATTTTTTTTTTAAATTACAGAAGTTCAAACATGTAACTTTGCAGTCTGCTTAAGGACCCATGATGTGAAAAATCAGCTACTCTCAACATTTTGGATTAGCTACTTTAGCCACCGTTTCCCAGAGACAGTCACAAACTGTCACTAGAAGATATTTTCACTGCACCTTTATTAGCAAACTTGGGGGCCCTTTTACTAAGCCGCGTAAGTGTCTTTATGCGCCCAACACGCACCAAAATGGAGTTACTGCACGGCTACCGCGTGGCTCTTGCAGTAATTTCATTTGTGGCGTGTGGCCGATACGCGTGGCTGAAAAATAATTTTCATTTTCTGCCACGCATATTGGATGCTCACCAAGTGGCATTTGGCGCGCATAGGTCATTACCACCCAGTTACCACGTGAGACTTTACCGCTAGCAGTAAGGTCTCAGACCCAAAATGGACGCATGGCAATTTTCATTTTGCTGCACATCCAGTTTTGGCAAAAATTTAAAAAAGGCATTTTTTACAGTTGCACTGAAAAATGATTCTGCGCGCTCCCAAAATACGCGTCTACACTACCACAGGCCATTTTTCAGCGCACCTTAGTAAAAGGACCCCAAATGTATTTACAAAATAGTGCACAGGCAGAATGTTTTAGAATCGCTCCTGCACTGCTGCTGCTAAAGGCAAAGATTACCTTAACAAGAAGCTAATGACTCACACCTGACAGGATGAAGTGCACATAATGATCTGGGTCTCATTACAGCTTACGTTTGAAGATTTCGAACTGGAACTAAGCGAAAACTGCAGCTATGACTATGTGGCAGCATATGACGATCTAGAACAAGAAGAACAAATTGGTACGTCAGTTGTACTTTGAATGGCCAGTGCTGACTGTTACTCTCATTTATTCTAATATTGCCAGTTTCTGCTCATACTGCCCGGGTGTCCATATGCCGTTTGTACACTTAAGTTTACAGAATACTGGTTTTGGCCATTAGAGGCACTTTTTTCTTAAACTTCCATGCAAGTGTCTGGTCACTTATGAGAATAATCGTATATATCTGTGGCTGTTCTACAATTGGAAACTTTTTTGGCAGGATAAAGCATTGGTTGAACAGGAAATGGTTACTTGATTAGTATTTAGACAGAGTGGGGTAGTATAATTGGGTTCTAAATAAGTTTAAAGCCTGTGACTAACGTTTTCTCTTTTTTTCTTTTTTTTCTGTATGGTCATAGTTGTTTCAAGCTATCTCTCCTTGATATGAATTTTATACTTTCACAATTTTGGATTATTCTGTAGTGAATTGTTCTTAGTGTTTTCTTGTATTGGTACTTATATAATAGTTGAAAAAGTTTATGCAATGAAAAATACAAAGTTTACAGAATACTGGCACTTTTGTGGGTAACTGTAAGGACACCCAAGCGCTAGTCTATAAGGATATGAGTAAATGTAAAGTGGTGAACATCTGGACAAAGCATGGGCGGGCGTTAGACAGGACTCCTCCTTACACTGTAATTTACAAAATACCCTGCCACAGTTACACCCAGGAGTAGCCTGACCATTAGGCCACCTTTACTGCGGCTGCCTCTCTGATGTAACTTCCTGTTTCCTCAGAGGCACCCGCAGGAGAGAAGAGGCCGGTGCTGGTGGCAGGGCAGCATATGGGAATCACTGCCGCCGCCAGCTTTTAGAACATGAAGAAAGAAGGTAAACTTGGGGAATGGGGTTGGACGTTGGATCAGAGTGCAGTTTTCTGATCCTGCAGGCGAAATACTGATAAGCTCATTTAAATATCATTTAAACGAGCTCTGCGGTATTCCTTGGCGTGTTCATTGTTTGCTGCACCAGATTCCGCTGATCATTTGGCACAGGTAAATGCAGGTGCTAGTCCGGTGCTAGTGGCCTCTTATCGCTCGCATTTACCTTTAATCATCTGGAGCTGCCTTATGAAATGCATTTGTTCATCTGTGAACTTAGATAAAATGATTCTGCTGTGACACCACACTGCAGCATTTATCCTAAAGCAGGAAGTGGGAAATGAAATGGTCACAAAAGAAGTAACAAGAAGAATGGTTCAGCTCGCATGGGCTGACAAAACTGATTTCAAACTTTTTTAAAAGGGTTGAGGGGAATCTTAATTCTCTTTCTGTTCATGCCTATGTTTTCTGATTTAGCTAAAACTTGTGGTTCAGCCGTCCCGGCTCCGATTCTGAGCTCCTCAAGCATGATGCAGATAATCTTCCATTCAGATAACAGTGACACCTACAGAGGATTCCAGGCCTCATTTACCTTTATCAGTAAAGCAGGTGAAGATATTTGTGCTATGCTGTAATCTCAATTATCCTACTAATAGAACAAAAGAGCTATTCCACTGGGACAGACCAAGGGTCCATTTAGCCCCGTGTCCTGTTTCCAACAGTGGCCATCCAGGTTACAAGTACCTGGAAGAGTCCCAAAATGTAGCAAGAGTCCATGCTAAACCTCAGGGAAAAGCAGTGACTTTCTCCAGTTCTACCTTAATAAATGGTTTGTGGACTTTTCCTCCAGGAATTTGTCCAAACCTTTTTTTAAACCCAGCTACACTAACTGCTTTTAATACTTGCTCCGGCAATGAGTTCCAGATCTTAACTGTTCATTGTGTGAAAAAATATTTTCTCCTTTTCGCTTTGAATGTGCTGCTATGTAACTTCATGGAGTGTCCCCTGGTCTTTGTACATTTTGAAAGAGTAAACAATCAATGTGTATTTACCCATTCCACTCCATTAAGGGATTAATTCATGTGGAAGTGGATACATCTGTACTGTAGTATTTAAAAATATGTCAATGAACCCCACTTCTCATTTCAAAACTGAAAAAAGACATTTATAAACTGGAGGGTGATGGCTTAAGAAAAATCACAGATAGAAAGCTGCTTTTTTTTGTTTGTTTTTTAAACACTAGATTTAAAACTCTCAAGCCCAATGGACAAAGAATCACGACCCGAAAATCTAAATATCACAGTTTATGACGAGGACAGTTTTGGTAAGTGATGACACTGCTGACAGCTAGCTTACAAAGCGTGACAATGTGCCATAATTCTGTTTTTAGGTTGTAATACGCTCAGTGCTAGCAAGAACTTATATCACAGTTTTAATCAGGAAATGCAGTATAACATCTACCAATTTCTTCAAGTAATTGGGAGGTGCCATTTTGGTTTTCAAGGAGGAAGATACAGAGACAGAGAATTAACCCTGATGTAGCCTGATTGGTGAAACGTGACTCATGTTGGTTGCGGGTCTCTCTGTGCAAGCTAAGTAAAGCCATTTTAATACAAATTGCTCAAATGATTAAAATAGTTCCTTAAGTAAATAAAATTATATAAGACCAATGAGGAAGTGGGTAAGTCATAGATCCTGGGTGAAATGAGTTACCACTGAGTTCTTGAAGAAATTGGTAGATGTTGTACTGCATTTCTTGATTAAAACTGTGATATAAGTTCTTGCTAGCGTTGAACATATTACAGTATTGTGCGGCTCCTGCTTTAAAGATTTTGGAACCTTGAATTGGATTCATGATTCTGTTTTTAGGCTATATTTGGATTCTCAAAAGCTGCCTCCTTATAGGTGCTATTTGCAAGGGCCATAGTGAGCAGCCGCATTGGTTGCCTAGCAGGCAAGAGTGTCACAATTACACCCTGTCCGTTGTCTCCCCTGCTTAACTGTGATGCAGTGGGTGGAGCGGAAATGCTGAGGGGTGCATCACAGGACGGTTCTACTATTTACAGCATTTGCAGGTGGTTTAGGACAGTACGATACTATTCACCATTTTAACATAAGACTAAGGTAGACACAGGACAGTTCACAGTTCCTCCTTCTGACATCACTTGTTAAGTTATTTTCTGACGATAAAGCAAGTGTTTCATTTATTGGAGCTGAGCCTCATTTGATAAGAAACTGACCAGGTGTCGTTGCTGGTAGGAATTTGTATACACCCGTGCGGGACCCATGTGCTTCTGAACCCAGTCCTTGAGGCACACCTAGTTCCATCAGGTTTTCAGGATATCGACAGTGAATATGCACGAGGTAGATTTACATACCATGGGGGCAGTGCATGCAAATCTATCTCATGCATATTCATTGTGAGTATCCTGAAAACCTGATGGCACTAGGTGTTGAGAAGCACTGCATTAATGTAAGCTGAGTTGCATGGATGGCATTCAGTGCTGTTTCTAATTCATGAGAAATAGTCACAGAGTTTGACCACTGTACAGCTAAACAGTGTGAAAGAATTCTATAAAGAAGATGCTAACATTTACGCAGCAAATATTCACGTAAATACCTAGAATATGTACATATACACATGTACGTGTGCACATCCATATGTAAATGCCAAAAGTCCAGCTATGCACTGTTCTGTAAATTCACACATATCTGCCCTAGTGTTTAATTTACAAGAGGGTGAACATGCGGAATGTGGGCGGAGCTCACACATGTCAATTGTAGAATAAGTTAAGCACAGCTCTCTGGCATCTCGGTGCAAGCATTGACAATAGGGGTGTGCAGCCCTCCAAGTTTAATTTTGTAGTGTTTCCTGTGCCCTTTATGGGAACTTTATTTTTGTTCGTTTTTATTCAATGTTTTCATTATGGAGCAATATTGAAAAGAGCGCACAGTCTTCCCAAAGAGGGTGCATTGTTCGTGAATAGCGCAGAATCGGTGAAAAGTGCATGCGCCTGTCAAGAGGGAAGAGTGTGCACTATAAATCACACTTGCATAAAAACAAAAAAAAATTTGGGGGGGGGGGGGGGGGGCGGGTCCTGTCATTTAAGGCAGAAAATGACACAATGATATGACATTTCAAAAGAATGTGCATCCCTTCTATGTCTGGCATAAGTTCTTATGCCTATAGCACATGTACATATATAACTGGTTCCATTAGTAGTCTATAAAGGAAAGTAGGCATCTATTCTTCCTTATAGAATAAACTCCAATTAGGCACCTTCTCAGTGCTTAATTCCAGACACCTCGGTCTAGAAATGCCCAGATTCATAATTAAGTTTAATTGCCTATATTCAGAAAGTAAAGGCAATTAAAGGATTTTCTGAACACAGATTTAGAAAGAGGCAATAAAGTTTGGCACGCTTTGGGTTCACTTGAGTGCCCTACTCCTTTTTCCTTTCTCTCACCCTGCCCTTTTCTTAGGAATCATGAGATTAAAGTGTATGATATAGGTGCTTAGTCAGAAAATGTTTATATTCAAAACTCTGGGCACCTAAAGTTTGGTGCTCAGAATTTTTGAAAACTGACCTATAAGTGACCACTGACCTGCTTCCTTACTAAAATAACCGTCTTAACCTCAAAGTTCCCCCATCCCAGTAGTAAGTACTTTTGTGATCAGCAGAGGCAGAGTTAACAGATTGTCTTGTTGACCCATTAAAATCTTTGTTAAGCACCCTACAGATTGAAAAACTGAGTTATTTATTTCTAATAAGACAATATAAAAATGTATTTGAGTGTATCTCCAGAAATATTCATCTTAAATGTTCATCAGCCTACTATGAAACATTAAGTGGGCCTTTTACAAAGTGCGCTAGCATTTTTAGCGCATGCTAAAAATAAGCTTGCACTAAACACTAGAGACATCCATATATTCCTATGGGCATCTCTAGCGTTTAGCGCGTGCTAACCTAAATATAGTAAATATTGCATTACAGACTGTCATCAATCTACATATCTCTGTTGCAGTTATTTCCTAAGCATGAATATTAAGTTCTCTTGAAAGAAATACAGTTTCCACTATTTACCTCCTCTGTATCAGATGAGATCTGTGGAGCTTCTGCAGTTCCATCCCGGTTTCTCTTTAGCCGAATAGTTGGCGGGGAAGAAGCAGTTCCTTACTCTTGGCCTTGGCAGGTCAGCCTACAGTTATCAGTTGAACATATGTGTGGAGGAACAATCATTGGGAAAGAATGGGTCCTCACAGCTGCGCACTGCTTCAGCGGCAGGTAGGTACGACAGCTAAGTGCTCCTGCATTACCTTTGAGTTATTCAGTTAGGGCCAAATTCAATAAGTAGCACCCAAAACTCAGTGCTGAAAATTTAACGTGTTTAGCACGATTCTATAAGGGGTATGTGTTCTTTATAGGATCTCACTTAGCGCATAACTGGGCCTAACTGTAGATGCCTGCAATTAGGCCTGGTATGAGCAGGCCTAGTTGAAGGCGCATATATTTAGGTATGATTCAATATGTATGCACATAAAATTTAGGAACGCCCCCCTTAGCCACACCCCCAAATAGTTACACACGTTAGGATTTATGTACACATTGTTATAGAAAACGATATGCGCGTAAATCCTTAGGGCCAATTAGTACTGATAATTGGTTGTTATCATCAATTATCAGTGCTGATTGGCTTGTTCAATTAAGTTATGTGTTTTAAATTGAGTGTGTGCCCAATTTAACGCATGTAACTCTAGATGCCATATACAGCATTTGGGCGTTAGTGTGAACTAATGTTTCTGAGCCCATTTTCCACCCCTGGAAAAATATTTTTCAAAAAATAATAGCAGTGCAGTGCATGCTAACAAGCAAAATACCACAAAACTCTTTAATATGTTTGCGGTAAACCTTTTCTCGTGCGCTAGACGTGCATTAAGGCTTAACGCCCTTTAATCAAAGAGCCCCTAAATTTGTAAACCAGCAACAGGGTGTCAACATGTAAAAAAGACATCACATTAATTCACAGCAAGCTAATAATAAGACACAGATGCTACATAATTCTACTGGTAAGAGTGACCATCTAGCTGAATTCATTTAGGGGTTCTTTTCTTCATGGCCATTACCGCCGGGAGCCTTTAGTGCCACCTATTTAGGAGGCAGTAAGGGCTCCCATGCTACTTCTATGCTAATTGGGTAGTGCACAGTAATTAACCAATTAGCACAGGCATGCCTCCTCTCTGCCCCATACATGCCTCCTGCAACAAAAAATAAAAAATATGCTTTATTGCAAGTACAGAGTTTATGGTCATGTGGATTTTTAACAACTAGAAGAAATATTTTTATTTGTAATGGTCTTGTTTCATGAGAAGTGGTGGCTTAATGGTTAGAGCAAAGAGCTAAGAGCTAGAAATAGCAGTGTTCAAATCCCATTAATGCTCCTTGCGACCTTGGGACAGGGATGTAGCTAGTCCTGACATTTTTTTAGGGGGGGGGGGGGCAGAGGGCAGAGCACTGGCGTAGCCAAACCCAATATTTTGGATGGACCCAGAGCTAATTTAGATGGTCCCTTCCATGGAATGACACAGCATTCCACATCCCCCCCCCCCCCCCCCCCCCGGAGATATTTTTAAAATTATATTTTTTGTCACCTACCCCACATCAACATCTCTCCTCCTCTGTGGTTTCCCGGCATCTGACCGCCTGTCACTGAACCCCATCCAGGCATCCCGGCATCTGCAGTGATTCAATTATTGCTGCCTGCGCTGGCTTCACAGGCTTCCATCAGCCAGGTCCCGCCAGACAGCGAGAGTGGGACCCGGCCGATAGAAGCCTGCAGGGCCGGCGCAAGCAGCAATAATGAATCACTACAGGCACTGGGGACACCTGTAAGGTACACCGATGAGGGACTGGGTTCAGCGAAGGGCAGGCAGATGCCGGGACACCACGGAGGAGGAAAGATGTTGATGTTGGGTGCCGCTGCTGGGTGGGCCTGTGCCCACCCAGGCCCACCTGTAGCAACGCCACTGGCCCAGAGTTGACATGGGAAGGGACTAGGCATATAGGTGCAAGCAGTGCTTGGTATATTCCTAAATAATGCCTTACAGTGCACTTGATAATGGATTTTTTAGTAAACAGTCTGTCCTGCATCAACATAAACTACATGCACACTTATGTAAACATTGGAAACACTGACGTTTTTAAATGAAGTTGCATTATCCCATAACTTAAACTCTGCCATTATAGTAGACTTGAGTCTGGTCAATCTCTCAACATACATCACAGTATCCTGGAAAATAATTACTGCAGTGGCACATATCTTTCAACTTTGCTTTATAACAAATATAAAGTGCCTTATTGAGCTGTATTAATAAAATAAGTCTTCTTGTCCCTTCCTCTGGTTCTACTGCTTTCTCTCCCTGGAGTTCCTGACAATGTTCCTTCCACCCCCTTCTCACTTACATGAGGAATTGTGATATTGAATAAATAAGTATATGTTTGTGTTCCTAGTCATGCGTCCAAAGGTCATATAATCTTTTCAAGAAAGCCAGTTGATCGTTTAACTTATTAGTGGAACATAACCATAGAAGCATGGTATGATGACATTTTCAATACGGTAATACTAGAGCCCAGCTAAGGAACAGGTTATTTTGAATTAGTCTTCATGTGGCTTATATTTGAAAATCTAGTCTACCTCCTCTCCCGATCCTTCCATCCAATGTCTACCCCCTCCTGATCTTTCCATCCAGTGTCTCTCTCTCTCTCTCTCTCTACCCTTTTCCATTCATCATGTCCTCTCTTTCTCTCTCTCCCCATCTTTCAATGTCTCCCCTGTTTCTCTCCCTACCCTTCCTTCATCTTCCCTCTTTCTGCTCTCAGCCAGGATCCCCCCTTTCTCCCCATCCTTCTCTACAGCAACTTCTCTCTCTCTCCAGCCCTTTTCCATGTCCCCTCCTTCACTCCTCATCTTTCCACTCTCTCCATTCAACCTCCTGCCTCCCGCTCCCCCTTCCACCCGCTATATGTTTCCTGGCCACTGCTGCTTCTCCTGTTGGGCAGCAGCGGCCACAACAAAAAACAGGGGCAGAGAGAGGAGCATCAGAGCCGACAGTGCATGCTTGAAGACTGCTGCGGCCCCGCGCTTGCTTTTTTTTGTCGCGGCCACTGCTGCTCAACAGGAGAAGCAGCAGTGGCCAAGAAATGAATACCGGGTGGAAGGGGGAGCGGGAGGCAGGAGTTGCTTTACCACTGCGGTGTCTCAGCGGGTGACTTTCCCGCTTTGGCAGGAGTTTGGGAGATGACCTGCAAAAGTGGGAGTCTCCCACTGAATGCGGTAGACTTGGCAGGTCTGCTCTCCTACTTGTGCCCTTAGTTCTGGCTCCCAGCACCGCTGCCTTCTTCATTTTCTGGGCCACTGGCAGTAACAGTGAGGTAAACATACTGCCTTCAGCGGCCCCAGAAGCTCTCCCTCTGTTGCAGCATCCCGCTTATGCGGGACAGGAAATTGCAGCAGAGGGAAAGCTTCTGGGCCGTCGAAGGCAGTGTGCTAACCTCACTGATGCTGCCAGTGGCCTGGAAAATTGAAGAAGGCAGTGCTGCAGGGAGCCAAAAGGGAGTAGGAGAGAGCTGACCAAGGCAGTTAGATTGAAAACAGGAGATGACTTGACAGCTGAAGTAGGGCACAGGAGGGCAGCCAGCAGTGCCCAAACCCCCCTCCATAACTATGTCACTGCCTTGGGCAAATCACTTTATCTTCTATTGCCTCAGATATCCAGAGTTTATAAGCTCTCTAAGGTAGGAACCTATTGAACTGAAATTCTAACAAACAGTTGTGAACAGTCCAGAGCATCATTCAGGAAGGCTGCTAAAATCTAAGAACCTGTATTATGACAACTCTCAATTTTTGTTGTTGATATCGTAAACACACGAGAGCAAGGGGGCTGGAGCTGTTGGATTACCACAGTCATAGTTATTATTAACTGGATTATAATATTGTTTAGTTAACTGAACCTATTAATTCTTGCAAGTAAGAATTATTATTTGTGAATGTAATTATGTTGTTTTAGATTTTGTCTTTACATACTTGCATTTCCTGTTTTGAACATCATTATTTTTTGAAAGCGTTAAAAAGATATTTTAAACACACATCATTTGAAGAATCTTTGAAATATTCCCCTAAAACCTCTCTCTCTCTCTAGGGAAAGATATCATGACTTATGGCTTGTGATTGCAGGGATGCATGATTTTAGAGAATCGGAACACCATCAGGTAGGATGGAGAGCATGTTCGCTATTATATAGTAAATACTTTTGGTTTGATTTAAGTACCAGTGTTTGATAATCAAGTGCAACCTGCAACCAGATACTCTTACTGATTACCAAACTGTTAAAAACGCTGCTTGGCTGAGCTGCCATGCCGTTCCCAGGGTTCGCTTCCCAGAACTGCTTCTGCTCATTCAACAAATGAATCTGGGTCTGCTGTGGAGGTAGAATGGAGAGTCCTGGAGGGACAGGGAAACTGTCAGTGCATAACAGTGACACAGGTTAAACTCATAGCGCACAGGTACCAGGTTCAAGAGTAAACCCTGGCCTATATAACCCTCTACTGAGGGAGATAAAAAGTCCGTAGCCTCTAATGTCTCATATCTGGATAGCACATTATAAACAGCAGTGAATGCAGCTGGGGTGGTTGCAAGTTCAGCTATGAAGAAAAATGATTGTAAAGTTGCTGCCTGCCGTTATCAGACTAGAAAAGGAAGGACTATAAGTTCATAGATGAAACCTGGTTGACTTGGGTCAAGTAACAATCTTAGGTGAGTCATGCACCTCTCTCAAATGTTATTTCTATTTTAGGTATAAAATAAGAAAATAAAATTTTGTAGAAACAACAGCTGACTTTTTTTAATATTCATCCTTTTATTTTTTTAGCTAATTTCTTCCTGTTCCTTTGCAATTGAAGCACAAACAGAACCAGGGCTGGGATTTGGCACCATGAGCCTTCATTAGCAAATGCTAACCTCTTACCTATACTTCATGTGGTCCAGGGGTTCTTAATCCAGCCTTCAGGACACACCTAGCCAGTGAGGCTTTCAGGATATCTGCAAAGAATATGCGTCACAACAGTCTAGGTTCACAATCTAATTAAAGTATACAATTACTAAAGACCAATAAAAAATATTATATACAAGTACTGTTTATTTAATTATTCAGATCCTGAAATGCTTCACAATAAATCCTAATACATACATTAAAACTGGTAAATAAAATAATTATTGATCAAACAGAGGGGTTATTTTACTACGGTGCAGTGAAAAATGGTCTGCGGTAGTGTAGGCGCGGGTTTTGGGTGCACGCAGAATCATTTTTCAGTGTACCTATAAAAAAGGCCTTTTTAAAATTTTTGCCAAAAATGGACGTGTGGCAAAATGAAAATTACTGCGCATCCAATTTGGGTCTGAGGCCTTACTGCCAACCATTGACCTAGCGGTGTAGTCTTACGAGGTAAACGGGCCATAATGACCTTCACGCACCAAGTGGCATTTGGCGCACGTCCAATACACGTGGCAGAAAGTAAAAATGATCTTTTGGCTGTGCGTATCGGATGCGCACGCTAAAAATGAAATTACCCCAAAAGACACGCAGTAGCCATGCGGTAACTCCATTTTGGCATTCATTGGGCGCGTGTACACACTTATTCGTCTTGTGCCATGTTAAACCATGACGTTCTTATGCAATGACTGACTATTTTCTGGTAATGATTTAATGTTCATCTCTCCATACCAGGCTATTTCATTGCCAAAAGCTCTGAAGAATCAATTATCCATAATAATGACAGCTCCACTGTTCATCAAATTACCATTGTCAGTCAAAACATAACAGTTAATATTCGATGTAATTATCCTCGTCTCCAAATGCAAACAGATACTCTGTTGTCTTAGTCCTCAAAAGTCACCATATTTCCAATCTCCACTCCAAACAAATTATTGTATCATACCAGTGGTTCATTCGTGTTTGTCACACTCACAAACAGCATCCTCAGGAGTCAAGACTTAATGCAAACATTACAAAAGTCTTTCAATTGCTGCTAAAGTGGAAAACGACCGGCGGCATCAACTCAAACAAGAGCCACTGCTCACTGGAAATTTATTTACATTTAAATGTACTATTTTTAATGTTTGTATTAGGGATTATTGTGGAGCATTTCAAGATTTGAATAATTAAATGTACTTGTGTATAATATTGTTTAGTGGTCTTTAGTAATTATACAGTGAATATGTATGAGATAGATTTGAATGTAATGAAGGTAATGCATGCAAATGTAGCTCATTCATATTCATTGCAATATCCTGAGAATCAAATTGGCTAGCTGTGTCCCAAGGCCTGGTCATATGGTAAAGAGACCATGCCTTAGGTTTCCATGTGTAACCCTGCAATGAATCAATGAGCATAATAACTCCCCCCCCCCCCCCCCCCCCCCCCCCCCCCCGTGGAGACATGTTATTGTTTGCCAATTGCATTATTTTGTTCCACTGTTCAATATTTTTTTAAGAGAATAAACATAATTGTTTGTTCGCCCTGTTTGTCTGGACTGATAAAGAATCCTTTTGGGATCTTGCCAGGTATTTGTGACTGGATTGGCCACTGTTGGAAACAGGATGCTGGGCTTGATGGACCTTTGGTCTTTCCCAGTATAGCAATACTTATGTGCTTATATCCTGGTAGTTTGTGTGTTGGGTCTGTGAGTGCTTTCTGGGAACTGTGAGACTGCTGGGAGTGTGGCTCCAGTAACCTGGAAATCAATGGGGATAATTGGAGATCGGGAGACTCGCCCAGAGGTGGTTGTGACCTAGTCGGTGTGAGGAGGGTGCTAGTGTAGAACACAAGCGGCAGGTGCAGGCAGACCTGAGCTGTGCTGGGGATAGACCTTCTTAAGTGGCCGCGGGGTAACCCCAGGTGGGTGGCTAGGCATTTAGTGACAATCATAAACATGAGTTAAGTTTCAGGTTAATTCAGACTTGATATACCACTGAATGGCATACCATTTCAGCAAGCAATTCATAATATCATTAAAAATAATAAATAGTTGAACCTGTATATAAAAATTAGAGGATAAAAAGAAATAAAATCACAATAGTGAAAGTTAAGAGCAGTTATAATATTGACAATCCAAAATGTATAAGTTGTGGGATCTGTATTTTGTTTTTGAGAAATGAGACATAAAAGTCATCAGCTTATCAAACGATGCTTGTAAAGGAGGAGACGGACTCTGTCTTAGGTCATTCCTTTCTCTTCCTAGAGAAGATCAGTGAAGCAAATTATTCTCCATCCAGAATTTAACATACTCACTATGGAGCAAGACATTGCCCTCCTGCAGCTAAGCGAACCATTCCAGTTCACTGCCTACGTACGACCTGCATGTCTTCCAGCTAATGGCAGTGTGGTACAGCCATCTAGCTTGTGCGTAGTCACTGGATGGGGTGCTCAAGAACGAGGTACATTACTGCACGTATTAATTTATATTTTGTATTCTAACACTAAAATCAGTTTAACCAGAGAAATGGCCTTGCAAATCACCCTATTACTGCATTTGGCATATGACTGTCTAGGTCAGTGGTTCCCAAACCTGGTCCTGGAGGCACCCCAGCCAGTCAGGTTTTCAGGATATCTACAATGAATATTCATGAGAGAGATCAGTATGCAGTGGAGGCAGTGCATGCAAATCTCTCTCATTAATATTCATTGCAGCATAATAAATTATCACTTAACACTAGTTAAACCTTTATTACAACCTTCAAAACTACTCAAATAATTAGTATAATAAACAAAATTATTAAAACAATCTGACTGTAGAAGCGACTCCACCTACAATCTAATGCACTCATAAATTGTCCATACCGTTGACTCAGAAAACCCAAGTCCTGGATGATCCAAAGTCACAGTTCAACAAACCATGTCAATGAAGAAAATCCAGGGTAATGATGAAAGCTTCCAACTTACTTGAAATGTTCATTCTACTTTCAAAATTCCCCGGTCAATGGGTGTTGACAGCTGCCAATTAACAACGTTGTAATTAAACCCAAACCAACTTGCTCACTCAAATATGAGTGCTTAATAAAAAGTTTACTGCCAAAGTACAGAAACACCAGTGCTCAAATTATGCTCACCATTACATCAGCAAATACACAACCACCTGTGTGTTATCAAGAGCCAGAACTACAAATAAATAAATAGAGGAAAAAAAACAGAAAAGAAAAGAAAACACACTGATGCGAGCACTGCTTCTTAAAACCCCATAATGGACTAAAAATTCAATTTATAAGACACTTACCTAAAAATATTTCTCAAAACTACTTAGACCACACTGCAATGGAGTATGTCGACTGGAAGAACCACACCCGCCGCCAAAAGCTGAATCAACCTCCTGGAAATGAAGTACTCATATCCCCCCTCTATATTCATTGTGGATATCCTGAAAACCTGACTGGCTGGGGTGCCTCCAGGACCAGGTTTGGGAACCACCGGTCTCGTTCCTTACGTCCTATTCCTGATAGAACAGCTGCAGCAGGACTTTAAATGGGCACACATTTGACACTGTATGATAGATTAACTAATTTTTTATGTCATGTACTAAAAATAAGACTTTCTTTCTTTTTTGTTCTTGTACTGTATGTTTACCACTGGACTTGCATGGCTGCAAAGGACCTCAAGCTCATCAGAGCAGTGGAATACCAAGGGGGGGGGGGGGTGGTGGGGGTGGTCCGCCCCGGGTGCACGCTGCTGGGGGGGGGTGCCGCGCGCGCCTGTCCTTTGTTCGTTCCATGCTCCCTCTGCCCCCGAACAGGTTACTTCCTGTTCCGGGGCAGAGGGAGCATGAAACGAATGAAGGACAGGCACGCGCGGCACCCCCCCCCCCCAGCGGCGTGCACCCTGGGGGAGGGTTCTTTCGTGGGGGGGGTCGCGCTGCATCCGGGGGGAGGGCGCTGCGCATCGGTGATCCGCCCCAGGTGTCAGCCCCCCTAGGAACGCCACTGCATCAGAAATCACAGCTGTGGTACAGGGTTGGATGAGATTGCACATGGCTCCAAAGCTGTGCTTTTTTCTGTATTGACATGAAAATACCAAGAAGATTATTTGTGTCATTTCCCCCACAAATGGAGGAATGACTGCGTGATTTAAATTGGTTATGAGAGTTTTGTGACACACACATTTTTTGCACTGTAGATAAAAAATATGCATACAGTAGCTCATATAACTGACCTTTTAACTAAAGAAAAGACATAGCAATTTAAAAACAACATTGTCTGATTGTTTTGCAAAGGTTTCTGGTTCAGAACTTTTAGAATTCTAAGACTGCTATGTTTTACTTTTGAGTTTCTTTCCTTCCCAGATAGAAAATACCCTAGTAAACTGCAACAACTTGAGGTTCCCATCCTCACTAATGAAGCCTGTAACGACTTCTACCCACAACATCTTGGAGGAATCACTGAGAAGATGTTTTGTGCCGGATTTCCACTAAAGGATGGCATGGACACTTGCACAGTGAGTTCTGGCAATTGGTAACTAAAGAAAGAGTGCCATTTGGACCCTGTACTTTTCCATTGCAAACATTTTTTTTGTTACATTTGTACCCCGTACTTTCCCACTCATGGCAGGCTCAATGTGGCTTACATGGGGCAATGGAGGGTTAAGTGACTTGCCCAGAGTCACAAGGAGCTGCCTGTGCCTGAAGTGGGAATTGAACTCAGTTCCTCAGTTTCCCCAGGGCTAAAGTCCACCACCCTAACCACTAGGCCACTCCTCCATAAGCCATTGGTGATGAGAGGCTTCTAATTCTGCCTCTCAAAATGAAAACAAGTTTTCAACCAAGAACATAATTCTTAACGGGGGATGTGAGACACACATCCCCTCTGGTCTACCAGCAACATATAAAGTCATAAATTCTGTTTATTAACTCTAAGAAAGCATGTCAGACAACCAAGTGGAATAAAGCAGGCCACAGCTTTGTTTATTGGTGATGGACAATAAGTAAGTAACTTGAGCCATCTAATAACAATACTTAACACAAACCCAAAATGACTACCTGCCATCAGCAGCTAGCAGTCCCAGTACAAACAGTTAAAGCATAGTAAACAAGAGTTACTCCACCACAAACAGCAAGAGCAACAATAGACCCTGATCTCCAGGATGAGAGGGGGACATACTGCTCATAAATGTCTGCTTTTTTGAAAATTTACATCATTTTAAATTTTGTATTTAGCACCGTTTATGTTACTTTTACCAGTATTTTTACTGCTTATAGAATCTGGCTTTCCTGGGAGGGGGGGTCAGGCTGACAGTGTGTCGGGGTGTCATTAGGTGTTGCAGGGGCGGGGCTGAGTGGGCCAGGAATATGGATGAATGAGATTACTTGCAGTGGGGACTGGTGGGGACAGGTTAGATTCCCACTGGGATGAGCAGGGACGGGTTAGATTTCTGCCCCCGTTGCAACATGGTCTGTGTCAGGCTTTTTTTTATAGACCTCACATAAATAAAGTATTTCTCAAAGGACCTTTTCCTGTGTGATTTGTTCCTTTCATACTGCTGTTTTAGATCTTATGGATTGTTTGCCCTGCTGTTTCCTTTAGTCATAATTTAGTACGTTCTTACTTCAGTTATCTTTAAAAAAAAATACAACAAACAACTCAAATGAAAAAAACATTTCACTTTCATTTCCTCTTTTTGGATCACAAAGGGTGGGGTATTCTGGCTGCCACAGCTAAAGTTTTTCCTTATGAAACTGAAATATTAATGTGGTGATAGACAGATGTGGTTGTTTGGGTATCTTTTTTCTTAACACTGCTGGTAGGGGTAGTGACTGTAAATTTTTATTACATTACATTTGGAGACAGATGTAACATTTTCTTAGTGCTTATGGTGCAAAGCATCACTCAAGTTTTGTGTGTGGATCACAAAAGCATAAAGTCATTCTGAGATACGGAGATGTTTCGTTCTGAATTATGAGGCTTCACAGTTTAAGTGAGGTTGCATTAAAGCAAAATAGCTCCCAAGGAAAGTAAAACAAGCTAGTGATGTTTTTCAAAACTCAGGGATCCTTTTATGAAGGTGCGCTGAAAAATGGCCTGTGGTAGTGTAGGCGCGGGTTTTGGGCACATGCAGAATCATTTTTCAGCTCACCTGTAAAAAAGGCCTTTTTAAAATTCTTGCCGAAAATGGACATGCAGCAAAATCAAAATTGCCACACATCCATTTTGGGTCTGAGACCTTACCACCAGCCATAGACCTAGCAGTAAAGAATTTGTGTGGTAATGACCTACGCGCATCAGATGCCACTTGGTGCGCGTCCACTACGCACGCCAGAAAATAAAAAATATTTTTCAGATGCGCATAGCGGACATGCACCAAAATTGAAATTACCGCAAGGGCCATGCGGTAACCGGGCGGTAAGTCCAATTTGGCGCGCATTGGGCACACGTAGGCACCTACGTGGCTTAAGCAAGGCAGTAGAAATTGTGCCTAGATTCACACTGTGAACTGTACCCATGGTCCTCTCAAACTTCACCTCTGAATGTAGAAGTATGCACCGTTTTGGCACTGTGCATATTTTTCCAAGTGGAATCCCAGGATAATTGTATAAAATCCTGTTTGTGCATGAATCAAGATCTTTATCCACAATGTTCTTTATAAGATTAATCCCAGAAAGGACTGTATTTCTTCTGAGAACCTATGCACATAACACTTGCAGATCCCACAGCTTCCCCAGAAACAATGTGCCAAAAATATAAATAAAAGATAACCCAGATCCAAATTACTTTAGAACTGGTATAGTTAAATCAAGATGGCAAAAGCCATTAATCTATCCGTTAATGTTGATACTTCAGGTGCTTTGCCCTATTGCTAACATCTGCTTTTCTTAAGGAGGTCACATCTTGTTATGGTTACCTTGTTGAGGGCTCTCTCAAGGGGTGGGCAATAAAAGCAAGAGGCCTGGGCACCAAAGCTGGGGTATGGTGTGCTATACCATCCTTGTGAGTCAGTCTACCATGGGTCATGGTCATGAATCTGATATATCACATTTCTGTAGGTACAATCAAAGAGGTTTACATATATATCCTATGCATGAATCCTAAAAGAAATTAAAAGTGACCCTTGCTCAGGTTCCATTCAGTCCAGTGATCGCCTTGATCCTGTCAATACTTCAACATTTTCCAATACTGTCCTGTGGATCTTCCAGTCAGCTGAGTTTTCAGGATATCCACAATGGTCATTTCTCTCAATGGAGGAGGGTGAATAGTGGAGTGCCACAGGGATCTGTATTGGGACTGGTGCTATTTATCATTTTTATAAATGATATGGAAATTGGAATGATGAGTGAGGTGATTAAATTTGCAGATGATACAAAATTTTTCAAGGTTGTTAAAACACATGCGGACTATGAAATATTGCTGGAAGACCTTAGGAAATTGGAAGACTGGGCATCCAAATGGCAGATAAAATTTAATGTGAACAAATGCAAGGTGATGCACATTGGAAAGAATAATCTGAATCATAGTTACCTGATGCTAGGGTTCACTTTGGGGGGGGGGGGGGGGGGGGGGTCAGCATTCAAAAGAAAAAGATCTAGGTGTCATTGTTGACAATATGCTTAAATCTTTTGCTCAGTGTGCGGTGACGGCCAATAAAGCAAATAGGATGCTAGGAATTATTAGGAAAGGGATGATGAATAAGACTGAAAATACTATAATGCCTTTATATTGCTCCATAGTGCAACTGCACCTTGAGTATTGCTTTCAGTTCTGGTCACCGTTTCTCAAAAAAGAATTAGAAAAGGTTCAAAGAAGAGTGACCAAAATGATAAATGGGTTGGAACTCTTCTTGTATGAGGAAAGACTAAAGAGGTTAGGGCTCTTCAGCTTGGAAAAGAGCAGATGAGGGGAGATATAATTGAGGTCTACAAAATCCTGAGTGGTGTAGAACGTGTAGAAGTGAATCAATTTTTTACTCATTCCAAAAGTACAAAAACTAGGGGACACTTGAGGAAGTTACATGAAAATACTTTTAAAACAAATAGGAGGAAATATTTTTTCACTCAACAAATAGTTAAGCTCTGGATGTCTTTGCCAGAGGATGTAGTAACAGCGGTTAACATATCTGGGTTCAAAAAACATTTGGACAAATTCCTGGAGGAAAAGTTCACAGTCTGCTATTGAGACAGACCTGGAGAAGCCACTACTTGCCCTAGGATTCGTACCATTGAATGTTGCTGCTAATTGGGTTTCTGACAGGTATTTGTAACTTGGCTTGGCCACCTTTTGGAAAACAGGATACTGGGCTAGATGGACCATTGGTCTGACCCAGTATGGCTACTCTTTTGTTCTTATGACTATGCATGAGATCATTTTGCATATAATGGATTTCCAATGTGTGCAAATTTCTTTTATAGATTGTCATTGTAGATATCCAGGAAACCTGAATGGCTGCTTGGAGTGGGCACACTGATTGTGTTGCAATTCAGGAGGTTTTCAGTAGGTTTAATTTTACTCACATTTTTATTTTGTCCCAGTATGGCAATACTTATGTACATAAGTAATGCCATACTGGGAAAGACCAAAGGTCCATCAAGCCCAGCATCCTGTTTCCAACAGTGGCCAATCCAGGTCACAAATACCTGGCAAGATCCCAAAAAAGTACAAAACATTTTATACTGCTTATCCCAGAAATAGTGGATTTTCCCCAAGTCCAATTTAATATTGATCTATGGACTTTTCTTTTAGGAAGCCGTCCAAACCTTTTTTTTAAACTCTGCTAAGCTAACCGCCTTTACCACATTCTCCAGCAACGAATTCCAGAGTTTAATTACATGTTTTAAATTTACTACTTTGTAGCTTCATTGCATGCCCCCTAATCCTAGTATTTTTGGAAAGCATAAGCAGACGCTTCACATCTACCCGTTCAACTCCACTCAATATTTTATAGACCTCAATCATATCTCCCCTCAGCCGCCTTTTCTCCAAGCTGAGGAACCCTAGCCGCTGTAGCATTTCCTCATAGGGAAGTCATCCCATCCCCTTCATCATTTTTGTCGCCCTTCTCTGCACCTTTTCTAATTCTACTATATCTTTTGTGATATGCGGCAACCAGAATTGAACACAATATTTGAGGTGCGGTCGCACCATGGAGCGATACAAACGCATTATAACGTTCTCATTTTTGTTTTCCATTCCTTTTCTAATAATACCTAACACTCTATTTGCTTTCTTAGCTGCAGCAGCACACTGAGCAGAAGGTTTCAACGTATAATCAACGATGACACCTAGATCCCTTTCTTGGTCTGTGACTCCTAACGTGGAACCTTGCATAACGTAGCTATAATTTGGGTTCCTCTTTCCCACATGCATCACTTTGCACTTGCTCACATTAAATGTCATCTGCCATTTAGATGCCCAGTCTCGTAAAGTCCTCTTGTAATTTTTCAAAATCCTCCCGCGATTTAACGACTTTGAATAACTTTGTGTCATCAGCAAATTTAATTACCTCACTAGTTACTCCCATCTCTAGGTTATTTGTAAATATGTTAAAAAGCAGCGGTCCCAAAACAGACCCCTGGGGAACCCCACTAACTACCCTTCTCCGTTGAGAATACTGACCATTTAACCCTACTCTCCGTTTTCTATCTTTTAACCAGTTTGTAATCTACAGTAGAACACTATCTCCTATCCCATGACTCTCCAATTTCCTCTGGAGTCTTTCATGAGGTACTTTGTCAAACGCCTTCTGAAAATCCAGATACACAATATCAACTGGCTCACCTTTATCCACATGTTTGTTCACCCCTTCAAAGAAATGTAGTAGATTGGTGAGGCAAGATTTCCCTTCTCTAAATCCATGTTGACATACTTTGTCTCATTAGTCCATGTTTTTGAATATGTTCTGTAATTTTGTTCTTTATAATAGTCTTTACCATTTTGCTCGGCACCGGCGTCAGACTCACTGGTCTATAATTTTCTGGATCTCCTCTGGAACCTTTTTTTTAAATCGGTGATACACTGGCCACCCTCCAATCTTCCAGTACCATGCTCGATTTTAAGGATCAATTACATATTACTAACAATAACTCCACAAGTTAATTTTTCAGTTCTATCAGTACTCTGAGATGAATACCATCCAGTCCAGGAGATTTGCTGCTCTTCAGTGTGTAGAACTGCCCCATTACATCCTCCAGGTTTATAAAGAATTCAATCAGTTTCTCCGACTTGTCAGCTTCGAATACCATTTCTGGCACCAATATCTTACCCAAATCTTCCTCGCAAAGAATTAATTTAATCTCTCCACTACGGCTTTGTCTTCCCTGATCACCCCTTTTACTCCTCGGTCATCTAGCTGTCAAACTGATTCTTTGCCGGCTTCCTGCTTTTAATATACCTATAAAAATTTTTTACTATCAGGCTCATTTTCAAAAGAGAAGGACGCCCATCTTCCGACACAAATTGGATGATGGGCGTCCTTCTCACAGGGTCGTCCAAATCGGTATAATCGAAAGTCAATTTTGGACGTCCCCAACTGCTTTCTGTCGCAGGGATGGCCAAAGTTCAAGGGGGCGTATCAGAGGCAAAGCGAAGGCGGGACTTGGGTGTGCCTAACACATGGATGTCCTCGACCCGTAATAAAAAAAAGAAGGGCATCCCTGACGAGCACTTGGACAACTTTACCTGGTCCTATTTTTCTTACAACCAAGGCACAAAAAAGTGGCCGAAATGACTCTGTCCCTTTAAACCAAGGGTGTTCAACCTCGGTCCTTGAGGTCCACAGTTCTGTTGAGTTTTTAAGATTTCCCAATGAATATACATGAGTTCTATTTGCATGTACTGCCTCCATTGTATGCAAATATATTCATTGTGAAAATCCTGAAAACCTGACCTGACAAGGACCGAGGTTGGAACTCCTGTGTTAAACCATGTTTATGTATGTGTTCCTAATTTTATTCTTTATAATATTTTCCACTATTTTGCCTAGCACTGATGTCAGTCTTACTGGTCTGTAATTTCCCGGATCACTCTTGGAACCCTTTTAAAAAATTGGTGTTACATTGGCCACTCTCCAATCTTCAGGTACTATGGATGATTTTAACAACAAGTTACAGATCACTAACAGCAGATCAGCAATTTCATGTTTCAGTTCTTTCAGTACCCTAGGGTGCATGCCATCTGGTTCAGTTGATTTACTACTCTTTAATTTGTCGATTTGGCTCAGAACGTCTTTCAGGTTCACTGAGATTTCTTTCAGTTCCTCTGCATCATCACCCTTGAAAGCCTTTTCTGGAACAAGTAGATCTCTTGCATCTTCTTCTGCAACGACAGAAGCAATACAATTAATTCTTTCTCACCCTTAAGATACTACCATTGCAAAATGAATGAGAATCCCTCCTCCAAGGGTCTGGAAACACTGCACCACAGCAGCCCTAGCCTGTACAGGGGAGCAAAGGCCAGACCCAGCTCTTCTATGTAGTAGTGCATTTCACTTGCTAGTGAACCATTAAACCAGTGTGTTCAAAAAAAGTTTCTAAATGCATTGGGATTTCAGCAACATGTGTGCAACCGCTCTGACTCATGGTTGGCCACAATCCATGCAGTGTAAAGCTGAGTGGCATCACTTTAAATTCATGTTACTCTAATTTTGTCTAGATAGAATGCGTTCGGAGGTAAAAACAAACAAGTAAAGTTGCTTAGAATGACTGTGATAGGAGTTTCAACACTAGAGGGCAGAAGACACCGCATCCCTGGAGTAGCAAAGAAGTCTCTCTTAACATCTGAGAACATGCTAGGAATATGGTTTAGTTTCTGTTTTGCAGCTAGACATCCACAAAGTTAGCAGCCCTCTACCAATGTACCAAAATTACCACACTTTTGAATTTCAATATCCATTCATGTTTATTCTGTAATTTATTTGTTCATTTTTGTATATTTACAGACACACAGAAGAAACACGTACCCAGGTTAATAGTGATTTTTCTGGGTGTCTAAAAATTGCCTTTTCTAAAAGCACACCCAGTCTTTGAGATCGTACACTCGCCTATGAGGAGATGTTCCCAGGGCATGCTTAGTTCTGGGGAGGGAAAATAAACTGGGTACACTGCATGTTCAAATCTATGCACAGGAAAGAAGGAGAAAATTGAAGGAATCCTACGTAGAGCGTATTAAACAATTGACAGTGGGAAGGTGGAGAAGGCTTGAGAAAGACCAGGTATGCAGGATGATCATCAGTTGCTAAAACACTTTATTTCTTTACTTGCAATGACATGCACTGTATTTCGGCACGGAGTGTCTGCCTCAGGGGTCATGTATTCAAAACAGTGTTTGAGTATAGCACTAAGAAAACGCTTCTTTACTTGTGAAATTGGTCTTTAAAAAGACATTTGTAATGGTGATGCATCTGTAGCAAACTGCAGTGCAAAACACTGTTTTGGATACATTAATATCTCATGACCCCTGCTTGCCTGGTTTTTCTCAAGCCTTCTCCACCTTCCCGCAAATCTATGCACATAAATTTGAACTGAAATGTCACCTGCACAAAATGCAAATGCAAAATGTGCAGGTACTTCCTGACATTGGAGTACAGATGGTGTTTCAAGGGCCCCACCTGCACTTATTTATGTTAAAAATAAAATAACACGGAGGCTTTTCCGTGTTCTGAACTGCCAGCAAGGGCTTTTATTTTCCTGCTGCTGCAACTATGACCTCAGTTTTATCGTGGCAAGAAAACGCTGTCATACAGTATTAGTGTAAATCTGCATTTATGCATCTAACTTTAACTGAGCACTAAAGGCTGGTGTAAGTGCTCACATATAACTGCATGTATAATATGTGCCTGCAAGTCTTGGGCACGCCCCTGATATCCCCAGGCCCCTCCCCAGTCCACGCCCCCTTGCAGTTGCATGCTATGGATTTTGCACATGTTATAGAGTCCTAAGTTCAATTGCACTCATAACTGCTGCAAATTGGTACCAGTTAATGCAAATTATTGTTAGCTAACATCATGTTATATTAAGTTATGCATGCAACTGATATAATTCTATAACTTGCATGAGCATCTTTGCGTGTTAAACGTAACATTGGGCATGCAGGTTTATAGAACAGTGCTATCAGAAAGATTCCCTGGTCTTTTGTGCTAGATCAGAAAAAAATGTTCAGTGGGAAAAAGTGTAACTTTCAGACTGGTATGATGAAATAATCATCGCAAAAAAAAGAACAGTTTTCTTTTGCGGGAGCAAAGTCTCCAAATGGGTCAGTTTTGTTCATACCATGACAGTAACCTCATAGAACCTCACTCCACCTAAGCCTGGATTTCAGTGTCAAATATACTGCTAACACTTGCAGTAGTACTTGCATTGTGCCACAGAGGGCTTCCTTCTGACGTTCCTAAGATGTAAACATTTATAGGTAACCTATCCAGGTGTGCTTGAATATTCTTTTTTATCAAGATTGTGGCTTTCATTACAATGGGAAATATTTATGTATCCTTCCATCTTTTTTTCATGGTCTTTAACTATATTGCTTGGTATTTATGGACCTTCTCCCTCTCCACCTGATTCACAGAATAATGGCTTGGAACTGATACTTCTTTAATCCATTCTGTTCTGGTGTTTTGCCTGTAGGGGGACTCAGGTGGTCCTTTGGTCTGTCAGGAAGATTCTGGGCTTTATGTTGTTTTTGGAATCACAAGCTGGGGTTTTGGCTGTGGAATGAACAACCACCCAGGAGTGTATACCAATGTCCCTGCTTTCATTGACTGGATTGGCCAGAACATTTATGATGCCGGTATGGAAGAAACAGTGAAACTGTATGCACGCCATATAGAAACTTGATTTGGTATCTCATAGAAACGTCACAGTTAGCCTACAAAAACTGTGTGAGTATCATATAAAAACTAACCAGGCAATATGCAGCCTGCAGCAGTCAGTGATTTTAAAGCCGCTGACCGCCACAGGCTGAACTAGAACCCAGAATTTATGCAGGTGCTGGCCAATAGTCAGTGCCAGGACCCATCTCTCTGGTTAGGTGTCGCCAGAGCCCACGTAGCTTTCAGGTCTACCCTGACTCTACCCGCAGACTGCCAGTGCCACGGTGGTCAGAGGAGATATTCAGCGGCACTGTCCAGTTAACTGCCCCTAAATATCCCCTCCTGGTCCACTGAACAGGATTTAAGTAGGCAGGGGCCTCTCCTGCCCGCTTAACCTCTTTGAATAGCACCCCTTTATAGCTGTCTGTCTTGCCTGTCCAGAATTGCCTCATTGCTGAGATCATTAAAACATGGAGATAACAAAGCTTCATTGTTGACTACACTAGATATTTTTCGGTTGCAGATGCCTGTGATATTCTTAGCCACTAAAAACACAATAATCCTTTTAAAAATGAGTTACAGTTTCAGCAGTGTCTTATACCATTTGACCTCTTTCTTCATCACTGCAGTATGATTGTATGCTTCATTGAATGATACAGTAACATAGTAGATGATAGCAAATAAAGGTCTACATGACCCATCTTGTCTACCCAGTAAGGTGGGTAGGGTTGTCACTGCCACTCCTAATTAATTACAATTACAGATTTTGTGGCAGATACAGTATGAGTATGGCAAAAATCAGCTCCTCTGCTAAATCAGTAGTGTAGCTATGGGGGGCCTTGGGGCCCTGGGGCCCTGGCCCCTCACCCACTTTTGGCTCAGGCCCCCTCCACAACTAGAGTACCCTTTGACTAGCTGGCGGGAATGTCCAATCTCTGCCAAGTGATGAGATCCGCGGTCGGAACTGCCCCAGCACTGCCTCTGCAGGGAAGAAGTTGACAGCCTCCCTTCCTGCTACTGACATCGGCCTGTCTCGTACCTTTTCAGTTCCCATATGAACTGAGCATGCACGATCAGCGCCGATGTCGGCGACAGGAAGGAAGGCTGTCAACTTCTTCCCTGCAGAGGCAGTGCTGAGACAGTTATGGCCGCTGATCTCATCAGCTGGTGGGAATTGGGCATCCCTACCAGCAAAGGTAAGAAATGTGGCAGCTGGGAGGGGAAAGGAAATGCGTTAGCTCCCTAGAAATCCAATGCTGGCTATGCCCTTGCTCTGCTTAAATGCATTTTTTTAAAATAAACAGGCATTTCTCTCCAGAGAGCAGCTGTACCTCAGCCTGTGGCTATCAGAGGGAAGAGAGGAATTCAGTGATCAGCCATTATTGATAAGGAGTTACTCTTTAATGTTGTTCTATACTCTTATTCTTTAGAAAAAAATAACTCTGTCATTGGAACAAACGATGACGAGATGGAAGAATCGTCACGCTCACCAGATTTGACAAACACAGACGGCATTACAAATGGTATTTTTGGCAAGTTTCTCTTCGGTTCAAGGTTCAATTTAGTTGATTTACCACAAAATTTCAAAAGAGATAAGCGGTTTACAATCTATAAAATATATCGGGGAGGGGAGGGGGGAGATAACAGGGCAAAACACATAAGGAAAGTGGAGAAAGGAAAGTTTACAAGTTAAATTACAGGGTAATAAAAGGGAGAAGAAAATAAAATCAGGAAGCTTGGGACTGTCTCGTCCATATGTCAAGGATTAGAGGACATTTGAATATCCACAAAGTTTTTGTAGTATAAAACTAACAAGATGAATTGTGTGTGGGTATAATTACAAACTAATGTGTTATTTTCAAATTCATCAGACAAAATAGCACTTAGCTATTAAAGCAATTATGATATATACAGTATGAATCCATCCAGGGGTGGCCACATTGGGCCCTGCGCTTAACTGAGACAGCTTTGCAATCCGAGGCTGACAAAAAGTTAACCTTCCTTTTCACTTTCCATCTCCATCTCCTCCTCCCCCTTAGTAATTGGGCTTCTCAACATTGATGCTCTTCACTGGTCCCTCCTCTTACCATACTGCTGGTCAGCCTTTATATCTCCTCTCTCTTACCCCCCTCCCCCACCCTACCCTTTGGTTTCACCTTTCTTAGAAGGATAGTGCCGTTTTATGGCCTTTTTGTCTTCACCTCTGGGCGGGAGGGGGGCCACCACCCTGGTCCACACAGGGCCCCTCAATTGCTAAGACCGGCCCTGAATCCATTCTACAAAGAGTCTTCCAGAAAGAGTGCAAGGTTCTTTCAATATGTGAAATTATTGTCCTTACAAGCACTTCAGTTTGATGAACTGAACTGTTAATTGCATGGAACTGTTCATTAAAGAAATAAACACCTACCACATACTAATCACTTCTGTAAGTTCTTTCTAGCCCACACCAGAATCTTCCTTTCTTGTGGCTCTCTGTCCCTACTTGGACCTCAGCACTTTGTGAACTGCTTCCTGATTCACCAAAGCAATAACTTGATTTTATAGAGTTGTAATTTCTCCTAAACCTGGTTTAACTTGCAGTTGTTCCACATTTTATTGTTTATCCCTGGCTCGGCCTCTGGCTTTCCTAGTCCCACCTCCTGAGCCCTGCATTTGTGAGTTAGTCAGTGACAATAAAAAAGAGACACAGCCAAAAACACAGAAAACATGCAGAAATTGCAAAAAAAAAAACATTTCCTTTAGCAGGTTTTATTTATTCAATGACTAAAAAAAATCCTGATCAATACAATTCAACTATTAAATAAGAATGTGCCAGAGAAGGAATGAATACAAGAGAAAATTCCATAGAAGGTTTCTATGTGAGCAGAAAAGGGTTCTGGCCCAAACAGGGGACGCAGTGGAGGAGGGGAAGGGCCAGGGGTGAAGTTCTCTGCTTAGTCTGGGGAAAGGGGTGGGGGGGGGGGGCAAAGAGAAAGGAAGTCATATCAGCAGTGGAGACAGTATTAGCACCTATAAAATTTGGAAAGGCATCACACCCCATCCTCACCCCAAGCTACACCTATGGAAGTGAGGGAGTCTGTCACAGGAAATGCTAAAGACAGTGTACAAGACAGAGGGGAATAATAATGCATTCTGTAACATGGGTGATTGTCTTATGGGTGGAAAGTGCAGGACTTTTTTTTGAGGGGGTACTTGGAGATACTGAATACTGGCACTTTTTCCATTATCTAGTAAAACTGGCCCATGGTCCCCCAAAATTTAATGAAAGAGCTCAGGCTCTACACACAAATTCTGCCTTGTCATAGATTTTGTGACTCATTGCAGGGGGCCTGACTATTGTGGGGTAGGTCCCCCAGTGATCACCCCACCTCTAGCCTGGCATTTGACTACTGGCACCTTTTCCGCTAGAAAAAAATGCACTGAGGAAGTGTAATAATGGGGTCTGTCACAGGGAGTACTGGGTGACAGCCTATAGATCAGGAAGATATAATAATGTGATCTGTCACAGGGAGTGCTGGATAAGAGTGTATAGGATTATGGGCATAATAATGGGGTCTGTCAAAGGGAGAGTTGGATGAGAGCATATAGGATTGGGGGTTTATTAAGGAAGTCTGTTACAGGCAGTGTTGGGCAGCAGTATATAGGATAAAGAGATATGTCTCGAGGAGAACTGGGTGACAGCTTATAGGATGGGGGTATAATGGGATCTGTCACAGGGAGTTCTAGGTGACAGTGTTAGAAGTAGGGAGATGTAATAGTGAGTTTTGTCACATGCTAACAGTGTTTTGAGAAATCCTTATGGGGTAACAGACAGGATGTGATGCTGTCAGGGTCACATACACCCTCAGTCTGAAGCCTGGTAGCATGCCACTGAAGGTTCTTGTTGCTGAGATCCTGTCATATCAGGGGGTTTATAATTTGCAATGTAACCCAGCTCACCAATACCTGAGCTAGGACAGCTCACAATCACTCACTTTTGTTCTTGTGCAGACGCTCCACTGGAGAAGAAAAATGCCTCCAAATCCGATAATCCACTGGAGAAGAAAAATGCCTCCGATAATTCAGTCTCCTTTGAGAAAGTTTATTTTGCAACAGGCTGTGAGGATGTGGTAGTGCTGCATTCCCCAGGAGAAATTCAGCTGTCTGCCTCACCTGCTGTTTATCCCAATGGTTTCAGGTAATGCTGACAAAAGCAGACATGACCCCACTCTACCTATTAGTGAAAACCTAGAGGATGATTAATGGAAGAGAGTTGCCTCATTATAAAACATAAAGCTGTATTTCTCTGCTTATTTCTCTGTTTATTACCCTCCTCTCACCTACCAACACCCATTCTGATAGAATATCAATTAAATGCTTTGATGTCCCCATGCATACCCCCACCCTCCCACTCTGTCAGACTGTCAAAGTAATGCTTTGATGTTTCTCTCATATATATACTATCTGCTAACACATTTGCTTATTTCCAATCTGAGGAAGAAGGGCCACCTTCGAAAGCTAATCAAGAAATGTATTAAGTTATGTCCAATAAAAAAGGTATCATCTTATTTTATTTTCCATGTTTTATTTTGTTTGATTTCTATTGATAGTTCACTGTAGAAATGAGAAGGCGATAAACACTGAGACACCCTTAGGAATTTAATGGGCATATCGGCATTTACTGCCAACTGATTTCTACCGCGGCTTAGTAAAAGACCTCCAAAGAGTACACACTGTTGGAAAATACTGTGCACTTGTATGCACTATTGAAAAATAGTGCTTCTTTCCAAAGACAGCATACTATTTATAATATTGCCTTGGAAACAAAAAGAAAACATTTAAAAAATCCTAACAAAACAAAAAGTCCCATAAACAACACAGGAAAGTAACCACACATGCCTAATCATAAATATTAATAAAATCTACTCAAGCATGGTTATTAGCAGCAACAAGCTGCCTCAGGGTGTCCAACCTCAGCCCTCGCCCAGTCTGGTTTTCAGGATTTCCTTAATAAATATGCATGAGATGTATTTGCAAACAATGAGGGCAATGCATGCAAATGGATCTCATGCATATTCATTGGGGAAATCCTGAAAATCTGACTGGGTTGCAACTCTCGAGGACTGAAGATGGACTTGGGAAAATCCACTGCTTTTTTTCCTAGGATAAGCAACATAAGATCTGTTTTACTGTTCTGGGATCCTGCCAGGTACTTGTGACCTGGATTGGCCACTGTTGGAAACAGGATACTGGGCTTGATGGACTTTAGTCTGTCCCAGTACGGCAATGTTTATGTTATTATGACACCCCTGACTTAGATAAATACCCATCATAGTTGTATCATGGATCTCTTTAATATTCTTTGGAAGAATTACATAAATAGCTGAACATTAAAAACAAATTTTGACACTTTCTCTCAAAAACAGAATCCCCTAAAAAACAGTTGCAAATTCCTGGGACATAAGTACATAAGTATTGTCATACTGGGACAGACCAAAGGTCCATCAAGCCCAGCATCCTGTTTCCAACAGTGGCTAATCCAGGTCACACATACCAGGCAAGATCCCAAAAAAGTACAAAACATTTTATGCTGCTTAGCTTATCCCAGAAATAAGCAGTGGATTTTCTCCAAGTCCTTTAGGAAGCCATCCAAACCTTTCCCATTCCCCCTCCCTCAAAGCAGGGCTGCAGGGGTTCAAGCTTCAAGTGGCACAAACAAGCCAGGTTTTCAGGGCATCCTTAATGAATACGCACAAGAGAGAGTTACATACAATGGAGGTAGTATCGCCTAAACAGGTCTGTGTCTAGTTTGGCAACATTTTCATGTGTATTGCAAAAATTAGTTTCTGTATGTAATTGAATCAGGCAATTATTTTATGATCTGTTAATAAATACTACTT
This sequence comes from Microcaecilia unicolor, assembly GCF_901765095.1. Lineage (NCBI taxonomy): Eukaryota > Metazoa > Chordata > Amphibia > Gymnophiona > Siphonopidae > Microcaecilia > Microcaecilia unicolor. The sequence goes on along the minus strand of NC_044034.1, from coordinate 170,505,725 downwards.
TATGTATGTTTATTCACCTCTGTAGTTTGTTGGAATTTAATTGGTCCTCCCTTCTCTGAGACTTGTATACATTTGTAGGGGGTTTTCTCCCCCCCCCCCTTTTTTTTTTCTTTGCTTTATCTGTCTTTCTTGCACTACCTCCTTTGCATGTAAAATCTCATATATGTTCATTGTGGATAACCTAAAAAGACTCCAGCCTATGTGCCCAGTATACCGGCTCCTTCTAAGCAGGTTATTGTTGAACTTCCTTTCAGACTTAGACTTATTTTTGTCTGTTACTGGTTTCAGGTGCCAATGGAGGATTATTGCTCCAAAAGAAAATCGTATTAAGTTGGAGCTTAAACAATTGCAAACAAATTTGAAGACTGAAAACTATTTTCTTGTCGTATATGAAGGAATTTCCAAAGAGAAAACTATTATAGGTAGGAAAATGGGGAGGGGGGTGTCTCGTAAAAATGGATTGTATATAAACTTGTAGAAGCCAATGTTATAAATACATCTAAAACAAACAAAAAAGTGGGCACAAAACCAGGAGTCCCAGAGACTGGATCACAGTAAAGCTAAAACCAAATTTTATTAATTAGTATATTTGACTCGACACAACCGTTGTGTTTCGGCCAAAGGGCCTGCATCAGGAGTCTAAATACTAAGGTAGACAGCTAATGATGATCCAGAATAAGAAATACTGCTGAACTCTTCACGCAAGTGATCCGTTCCACAATTCAATACAAAGGTCTTTTTTAAGACCATTTATACACTATTCGCCAGTATTTCTTATTCTGGATCATCATTAGCTGTCTACCTTAGTATTTAGACTCCTGATGCAGGCCCTTTGGCCGAAACACAACGGTTGTGTCGAGTCAAATATACGAGTCAAATATACTAATTAATAAAATTTGGTTTTAGCTTTACTGTGATCCAGTCTCTGGGACTCCTGGTTTTGTGCCCACTTTTTTGTTTGTTTTACAAAGTATCCGTGGGTCTTCTTTGAGTTCTCCACGCTTTGTGGATTCTCTAATAAATACATCTAAAGCAGCAGTTCAACCCAGTTGATCAGAATTGGTTGCCACCATGATTTAGGAGTGTCAGTGATTGGAAGAATTTGGTCTCTCCTCTTTACTCCCTCACCAGACCCATCAGAGATCCCTCCTCCCATAATTATGTAGAGGATATCTAGGTGCCAAAACTAGGGCTGTTTTTGTTTCTAGTTCTTTTTTTATTTAATATTTTTAAACAGTAACAAAAGCAGAGAACCAAGAGTGCGAATAATACGACAGTTCAGGAATGAAGATAAACATCCACTGGATTCCAAGGTTACCATGTTTCTCTGTAACAGATTTTTAAGACAGGCTTGATTCCACCATTGCATAACACTTAAAGAAGAGTTGTTTTTCCAGTTACTAGGAATTAACTTAAGTGCAATACACAGCAAAAGATCTAACAGCTTTGAAAGATAAACATCCAAGCCCATGTAGTCTGTTTTAACATGCTTTTAGCCATTAGTGTGATCTGTGCCAATGTCTTACAGCTTAACATAGCTTTAGTTGTTTTGCCTCTCAAGCTTTAACCAAATACTGCTAGTAAGAGAGGGGGGTCAAGAAGAACCTAAATTTTTTTTGAACTCTTGTTTTTTGGCACCAATGTAAATTTACAAATTGTAGACATAATATTCAAAATACAATAAAGAAACTTTTCAAGTGGCCGAATTGTTCATACAGTGCATATTATGATCAGTAAATTAACTCCTACTCCCTCATCCCCCACATCTTCCCCATCCGAAGAACCTAAATTTTAAATAGATTTCTCACATTCTGTGCTTTAAAAAAAAAAAACAAAAAAAACTGGCCAATATTCAAAGAGATTTAGCCAGTTAAATCGCTTGGTCAGAGCTAGCCATTAATTTTCAGTGGCACTTAACCAGCTAAATGCTGCTGAAATTCATAGTTAGTGCCGGCTGGCTATGTTGGGGGCATTTCAGGGCCGGAGTCAGCACTTGTCCGCTTAAGTGCTGAATATGGACTTAAGCGGCTATATAACTTTATAAATCTAAGGGGCTCTTTTTACTAAGCCTTGGTAGGCTCTACGCATGTGCAGCTTGTGCCGAAATGAAACTACTGCCAGGCCAGTGCATCACCTGGCGGCAATTTCAAATTTGGCATGCGCCCATAATACCTCGATGAATTATTTATTTATTTCCTCCCATTCACGCCATTTCTGGCAGTAATTGGCAGTTGGTGAGTGCTGACCCATCACCGCGCATGTAGCATGTTAGCCCTTACCGCTAGATCAATGGATGGTGTTAAGGGTTCAGGCCAGGTTTAGACGCACGCTGGTTTCAGTTTTACCACATGCCCTTTTCCTGTTGCATTAGAAAAAAACCTTTTTGCAGTCACGGTAAAAGCTGGCCCTGCGCATGCTTAATACACGCGCCTACACTGCTGCAGGCCACTTTTTACCACAGCTTAGTAAAAGGGCCCCTAAGTGCTTTGAAAATACACCTCTATGTGTTAACCAGCTCAAAAATAACTGGCTGTTCAAAGCCGAAGCCTGAACAGGGCCCAGCTTTGAATATCTGAAAATAACTCTTTCAGCAGTGAGCAAAATGCTCACCGCTGCCGGCTGAATATCAGACCCTAAGAGTCCAGGGAGCACTGGGATGGATGAACTATTTTCTGGTCAGTGAATCTGGCCCCCTCATCTAATCAAAGTCTTATTGTAGGAGAACTGGGAGTGGTGGATACAAACACCAAACGATCCGCTTGTGTATGACATTTGTCCTTCTCGTTTCATAGGGAATTTTACTATGGAAGACGTTCCTTCTACCATTTGGTCCATTGGATCTGCAGTCACAGTGGAAACCTTTACGTCATCCCATGATCCTTCATATAAATTATGGATGTATTATTGGTTCCATGACTCAAAATAAAACTATCAAATCATTAGGCCTCTCTTCCGCATATTTCTAAAGATTGGTGAGGGCAAATATTCAACCTCTACCTTACAGATCTTTACTCCATTGCATGCCTATTAATTTTGTGGACTACAAACCATGTTTTGTCTTTATATTCATAATAACATCTAATGAATAGAAGTATGAATTATACTCTAATGCATTTCTGCAGTTTGATATGCTATGCTTCCTGAACTGATTCACAAATTGGATATATTTTCTGTTTGGGTTGACCTTGGGAGATCATTTTCAAAGCACTTAGACTTACAAAGTCTGTGCTTTGAAAATATACCTCCAAATAACCTCTTGTGTGTGTATTTGAATAAGGCATAAAGGCCCAATATTTAAAATATATATTTTATAAACACCCAGTGAATATGTACAACCTGTAATAATGTTCACTTATTTCCTGTGCTGCTTCATCCTTGAATTCAGTTTATATGGGAAGCTGAGCACTTAGAAAATGTCAGACTCTAGGGACTGTTTCAAGTGGCTCAAGAATGTATAAGAGAGGAGTGTATAAGTATATTCCTGCAATAGTGTTAAGCCCTAGAGGTTGCATTGACTCATCAGAATCTCACAGGCAGTCTCATATTAGGGGAATTTAGCGTTATCTTCCCCTCCCTCATCTTCCTTTTCCCTTCCTGTGTTGGATTACCCCACCCATAAAAGGATCATGTGAGGAGAAAGGCACCTTTATAGCAAGAAACTGAGGCAGCAGTGATGGTTTCCTGCAATCAAACTCATGAGTAAAAAAGAAGAAATTAGGAAAGTATATCAAGAAATGTAATCAAATGATCTTTTTCTCATTAGCCACTAAAATTCTATACATGGGCAAATCCAATATATTGTACCTATTCGTCACAGTTTGAGCCTTTAACTCTTGTGCATACAATGGGTACTTCAGAATCACTGCTTCATTACATGCTAATGTGGGATTTGGGGGAAGGCTTTCATATATTATTGAATATATACCTAAAAAGCTCTCCTTTCCACTTATTTTTTTCAGGGTCCATGCTATAGAATTTTTAGAACATAAAGATATAAGAATAGCCATACTGAATCAGACCAGTGGTCCATCTAGCCTAGTATCCTGTTTCCAACAGTGGCCAAGCCAGGTTACAAGTACGTGGCAGAAACCCAAATAGTAGCAGCATTCCATGCTACCAATCCCAGGGCAAGCAGTGGCTTCTCCCATGTCTTTCTCAATAGCAGACTATGGACTTTTCCTCCAGGAACTTGTCCAAACCTTTTTAAAACCCAGATATGCTAATCGCTGTTATTACATCGTCCACCAATGAGTTCCAGAGCTTAACTATTCATTGAGTGAAAAAATATTTCCTCTTATTTCTTTTTAAAGTATTTCCATGTGACTTCTTTGAGTGTCCCCTAGTCTTTGTACTTTTGGAAAGATTAAAAAATCGATTCACTTCTACAACACCACTCAGGATTTTGTAGACCTTGTCTGTTGGAATTTATGGTTGTGAGTCATACATTTGATGTCCCACCTTTCTTAGTACAACCAAAAAAGTGTACGTGCTATATTCAGGTACTTTCTCTTGTCCTACTGGGCTCACAATCTAAGATTTGTACCTGGGGCAATGGAGGGTTAAGTGACTTACCCAGGGTAATAAGACACTGAAGTGGGGATTGAACCCAGTCCCCCCCCCCCCCCGTTTCTCAGACCATTGACCATTAGGCTACTCCTCCATTCCTTTGCTGTTTACTCTTTGTTGGCTGGATATCTGTGGAATGAAAGACAATCATGCCTTGCAACACAATCTGAAAAACTACTCCATTGTATCACTTAGCATTTTTCAGAAGCATCTATGCAAATACCTCTGGGATAAAAGATATATTGACTTGTTCAGAGCAAATGCAGAAATGTAGAGTGGAGGAATGGGCTAAGGATGAGGGGGAAATGGGGTTCACATCCTGCTTCTGCCACTGATGAATCTTGGACAAGTTGCTTTATCCTCTGCTGCTTCTGGTATCAATGTAGACCGTAAGGCCTCTAGGTCAAGGAAATGCCTACAGCATCTGACTGTGGGTCTCCTTGAGCTTTACCTTGTAAAGGCAAGTAATTTAGATCGATTTCCTGAAAGATTCGGAAAGGGAAATCATTTTGCAAAAACATGTTCAGTTAAATCCATTTCCTGAAAACTTCTGAGGGGGAAAGGGAAATCATTTTGGAGAGGCACTGAAGAGTTAACCAGAGCCAGATTCGAGTACTAGGCAGCCCCGCCACCAAGACCCTGAAGCAGCAGTACGCTGGCCATCATCGGCTTGGGGTGAGCGTGAGGGGAGAAGGAACTAGCTCCAGTAGAAGAATTTGCAAGTGCCGATAGCATGATATTCTGAAAGATAAAGTTCACGTAGATAGATCTGTTGAGCACTTGATGTAGAGACATCTAATTGAAAGTATATTGACTTGAATTGAAGACATTGTGGCAATTAAAGACATTGCAGCAATTAGTGATACAATATCAATATTGAAGGTTTTTTTTTGGCCAATGATGAACAGAGGATCATACAAGATCCGTTTAAGCTCTAGTAGATTATGATAATCTAAGAGCTCTGTGAGGCCTTTTTCCTTCAATATACAGATATAGTAATACATAAATAGATTATTCAGGTACATTTTCACCACGTGGGAAGTAATTGACGTATTACACCTAGCTTCAATGAATTACATTTAAAGTGGAATTACTTCCAGCTGAGGAACTTTGCAGTGCTGCAGTTGTGAATGATGCACCCTCACTATAATGTAGACTGGCAATGTGAATCCGTGCTGACTTTATGAAGGGTAGAATCTTAATCCCTTATTGACAGAAACTGGAGTGGTGGAATGTTTTGGAAGGAGAACATGGAAAATGTGTTTGACTAAATAAAGTTTCTCCCCCCACCCCACTTAAAGAAGGAAAATTGTTCATACTGAGTCTGTCTCCCCACCTGATATACACACCAAGAAAAGGCATGGAAATAACTCTCTATTAGGGCTTTAATCTTGGGTTGCATCAGAACATGAACAGAACTAACCCATTTCATGCTAAGAGCCAGTACAGAGAACAGCTTTATGTGTGTGGTAGGAGTGCTCACCCAGGTGAAACTCCTCCTCCTGTATTCAGTGTGTATCCTGCTCACTGTCACTTTGTACAAGCTAGTACTGGATTCTCTAAGTAGATAATTATATCAGAGTTAGTTCTTGTGCATTTAGAAAAATTAAGTTTAGGTTTATTAGTCACACTGAAATCAGAGTGAAATAGTTGCCCAGAGATTAGAGCAGCAGACTAAGTGCCAGGGAAGCCAGAGTTTGTAGAGGTACTTAGGTTAATTCAGCACTCACTCTGGACTCATTTGCTAAGGAATATGACAGGACCTAAATGTTGCCCTTAGGTTCTTGTCAGTCTGTATGACTATGAAACGAACAATGCTAAAGTGTAAATATATATTATTTATTATAGATATAAAAAATGATTAGCAATAGCAAAGCAATACAAAAACAAAAATGCTGTACACACTACCAAAAATATACTGATTATTACACCAATAGCTATACAAAAATATGTTTGTAACTATATATATCTATACAACTATAATATATCCTGAGAAGAGATCACCACTAACAGCAAAGTTAGGCTAATGACCACCGGTCCTGAGTCCACCAATCAGTTACAGGCAAAACACAAAGCTAACTGAATCCTGAGCCGAAGAGGAAAAATTCATGCAAGCTCACCCTTGCGGTCCAGATGGTGATGAACAGGATTCTCCTTCAGGCTCCAGCAGATCATTTCACTCTGCGAGCCTTAACAGTTTTGGAATAGTCCAAGGTCCCTGCTCTGTGCAGCTTGGTTACTCAGTTCATAGAAAGCCACAGCCGCTTCTGAACTTTACTTACATGCAGTGCTCAGCAAAGTTCAGTTCACAGGTGCTTGGAGCAAATTACTTTTTCTTTCTCTCTCCCTCTCCCTCCCCCTCCCTCTCCCTCTCTCCTCTGAGAGGACATTTTCACCCTCTCAGCCCAGGTAACGCCTATGGACCAATCACAAATTGTGTACTTCCATCCAGCATAGTACCCACGGTCATGGCAATGACCAGCCATGTAGACTTGCAGTTAGAACATCTTATCAGAAGTAGGCTGGAAGTACCAGAGATACTGTCCCTGAGGAATGCACTCCTCCATATTTTAAGGAGATAAACTAGAGGCAAGTTGCAGTACAGCAGCAGGTCCTTGGTGCCAAGAAGTAATTTTCCTTGTAAAATAGCTGGTTCATGAATTCAGGCTGCAGAATCCATATTGGTACATGAAAGATGGTGCCTACATGCACCCAATATGCGCCAATTCAGAACTACCGCATGGCCTGGGCAGTAATTTCATTTTTTATGTGCATCCAGTACATGCGGCGCTAACCAGGTGGTAACTGGCATTGTATGCATGCCCAGTTCACATGTGAGACCTTACTGCTAAGTGAATGGGTGGCGGTAAGATCTCAGGTCCAAAATGGATATGCGCCAATTTTCATTTTGACGCACATCCATTTTCGGCAAAAAAAGGCCTTTTTTTGCAGGCGCATTGAAAAATGGACCTGCGTGGACAGGTAATTTTTCAGCGCACCTTAGTAAAAGGACCCCTTAGCTTTTAAGTCCACTGAGGACAGGAAATACCTCTGCACCTGAATGTAACTTACCTTGCACACCAGTGGAAAAGGTGTGAGCTAAATCCAAGCAAAGAAATAAATAATGGAAATTGATGTACCACCTTTCTGTGATTTTTGCAACTACATTCAAAGTGGTTTACATAGTATATATGCAGGTACTTATTTGTACCTGGGGCAATGAAGGGTTAAGTGACTTGCCCAGAATCACGCAGTAGTTTGGATTCCCTCCTACCCCCCCTCCAAATCATGCCCAGACTCACGGTTGCCAGATGGGCGGTTTTCCGCAACCCGCCGCAGGAAACTTTTGCCCGCGGCGGGTTGCGGTTTTTTGGGCTCGTTTTCTTTTTTCTGTGCGGGTTTTGGGGCGGTTTCTAGGCCACGGGGGGTGGGGCTAATGGCGACAGAGATGGGGTTTGTGACATTTTGGGCGGGGTTTGCCAATGTATTTGGCGGGGCGATGACGGAGGCGATGATGGAAGGGGTGGGGCTGATGATGGCGGGGGTGATGATGGAAGGGGCGGGGTTGATGATGGCGGGGGTGGGGTGTGTGCAGTTTTTGGGCGGGTTTTGGGCCCAGGAATCAAATCAAGTTGGTAATGCTACTGTGCCCTAGGTCCAACTAAAATGGCCTGACTTTTGAGCTGCTAACACTTTTATATGTAGATTTCATCAAAAATCATTTCTTGTCACCCCAAGTACTTAGTTATGCTAATTCAGTCTTCCATGGTAAACAGAAAGGAGAAGGAGCATGAACAGGAGAGGCAACAGTCATCCTTCTCATACGCTTAGGAGGTCTAAGCACTGCCGTTAGGCGTAGCTATTTAAAAAAAAAATTAGCATGTGCACACGTCCACACCCATTTAGTACATGGTAAGAGCTCATGCGCTATTCCTGCACTAACCATATTATTTAGTGCATAATAATGTAGCTGCACTAGCTGATTAATACAGGAATGTCCACTCTCTCCTCCACAGATATGCTCCCCCCCCAAAAAAAAAAAAAAAATTAAAATATTTTTAGTGCTTGGTTAGCATGTGCAAATTTGGCACTAACTGCAGGAAGCCTGAGCGCGCCTAACGCTATGCGATTTTAAGATTGTCAGCGCCTAACGCAACTTAGTAAAAAGACCCCTAAACATTCTGAAAACGAATTATCCGCAGCTCAGAATTTTACTAGTTACACCGATTTTTAACGACTTTGTGTGCACAGAAACATTTTCACTTAGGGAAATACTGGGGTTATTTCACAAATGCGTTTCAAACTCGAAATATAATGCACGATGTAGTGGGCAGGAATTAGGAGACCTACCTCAGCGTTGGAACACCAGTTAAACACAGCAGTGATGTGCTGCAGTTTTTCAGGGGGCTATGGTGGGCAGTTTTCCTTCCTGCATAGAAGTGTCCCACTCTTGAGTTTTCTTAGAATAAGTTAAAGGGGGGAGGGGCTCCCAGAAGTTCATTTGACTGAATTCAGTGACTCATTTAAACTCCAAGAGGCAGATGCAGCAACCAAACGTAAAAAAATCTAAATCGTTAAAGTCCCTAACGATTTTAAAATAACGAAAAATGCACCAAAAAAAAAAGTCACACATGCTGGAATCGGTATTGAAACGTAGAATATATCAAAGAATCACAATACACATCGTTAATCGGCCCCCAAATCATGCGCAGAGCAGCCAAGCGTTATGTTAGCTGCTCTGCGCATGCCACAAACAGTCAAATCACAAGCACATGGCAAATTGAATTGACACATAAAAAAATAAAACTAAAAAAAGGATCGGGAGGGGGCAAGGGCGCTCATCAGGAGCGTCCTGTACGGACGGCCTTGCCCCCCCCCCCCGCCGCTGCTCCCCACTTTCCGCCGCTCCCCCCACCCCGAAAAAGCAAAATTGTAGCAGCCCCTGCCCCCCTCCCTTCCTCACTACTCTCAGCTCCGCCTCCCGACATCCTCCGTCTGTGCCCCGCCCCCTTTGGGGGTCGTCGCCGCCATTCCCCTTCTCCATCGGGCCCCCCTCCCTCTTACCGGGCCCGTGCAGCGCCTCTCTCCTCTGTCCGAAGGCGCTGCACGGGCAAGAAGAAAGCTGAATCAGCTGATGCCTGCCTTCGCGATAGAGCGTCTTTCTCCTCCTGGGCCCGCCCCTTTCTGACGTCGGTAACCTACGTAGGTTACTGACGTCAGACAGGGGCGGGCGCAGCAGGAGAAAGACGCGCCATCGCGAAGGCAGGCATCAGCTGATTCAGCTTTCTTCTTGCCCGTGCAGCGCCTTCGGACAGAGGAGAGAGGCGCTGCACGGGCCCGGTAAGAGGGAGGGGGGCCCGATGGAGAAGGGGAATGGCGGCGACGACCCCCAAAGGGGGCGGGGCACAGACGGAGGATGTCGGGAGGCGGAGCTGAGAGTAGTGAGGAAGGGAGGGGGGCAGGGGCTGCTACAATTTTGCTTTTTCGGGGTGGGGGGAGCGGCGGAAAGTGGGGAGCAGCGGCGGGGGGGGGGGGGCAAGGCCGTCCGTACAGGACGCTCCTGATGAGCGCCCTTGCCCCCTCCCGATCCTTTTTTTAGTTTTATTTTTTTATGTGTTTTCTGAGGTCCTTTGGACCAATCACAGTGCTTTTAGCTCTGCTAATGCGCTGGGATTGGCTCAAAGTTTGTTTATTTTTTCACTTAACACTTTTTCCTGCCACGGAGCTGTCCTAACGAGAGGTCCAGACCTCTCGTTAGTTTTCCTGCCTTTTTCCTGCGTAAAGGCAATCGGAAAAGGTTAGTGCATGTCGTTTCAATGGGGTTTTCACACTAATTGCTCATCTCCATTCCGTTTTCGTTAGCTGCTACTGTCGTCGGAAAATAGGCTTAAGTGCATGGAAAGGATCGGAAATTCTTCCCCGAGGGCTCATTTAACGATGAAAAACGTTTAGTGCATCTGCCTCCAAGTGTCAGTAAAGATGAATCTGGGCGCCAGGTTCCCGGCCATTCCCCTCCTCCCATTGCCCTCTATTGCCCCAGGCCACTGCCTTCTCCCCAGTCTCAGCCCAATGAGAAGGAAACTAGGTGTATCTCCTGGAAGGAGACCCACCAGATGCACCAATCGGAAGTTTCTTATTGCTGGGCCAGTACTGAATTGACAGATGGCAACATGTGAATAGAAGGATGGGCATTTCAGGGTGAAATAATCATTCCTGAGTGTATCTCGCTGAAATCCTTCGAATTTCTTCAAACCTTGACGTGCCGGCGCAGTAAATGCCCTGTAAATCAAAGTGACAGCCGATCACTCTTACAGGGAGGAGAGAGGCTGGCGGCTGGATGATGCCCCCGATCCTCCCCCTTACCCCTCCTTTATCAAGCTCCTCCTAATCAGGAGGAGGAGGAGGGACAGGGACAGTCGGAGCAGTGCAGAGTCCACTTTTCTTGCTCCCCGACCTTCAGAGGCTTCGGGATGACTCAAATTCTGGTAAATTAATTTCCGTTGTGGGGGGGGGGGGGGGGGGCTCCATCGGGGTTTTACTTCTGCACTAATCTGTTGACAGCCGATCGAAGGGCTGGGTCTGAGCCCATGACAGCAGAAAACTGCCCAGGGAGGCAGGAGCGTTACAGCTGGGTCAGGTGCAGTCACTGAACTGCCGCTTCTTATACTTGAAGTCAAATCCAGCCATAAGCGGAGCCTGATCTCAACTGGACACCGAGAATGCCACCATTCCTGGAGTTCACCACAGCACCCCAGAATATCCCCACCTCTGGATCTCAGAACAGTACCCCAGAATATCCAATCCCTAGATCTGAGCAAAACATCCTAGAAAATCTCCACCCTTGGATGTTAACACATCAGAGAATATATCTCCACCCCCCCCCCCCCCCCCTCCATCCCATTACGAGTAGCCTAATGGTTAGAACAGCAGATCAGATCCCACTGTGGTCCCCTTGTGTGACTTTGGAAAAGTCACTTAACCCTCCATTGCCTCAGGGACAAAAGATCATGAGCAAGGACAGGAAAATACCCAGTGAACCTGAATGTGGCTCACCTTGAGCTACAACTGAAAAAGGCCTGAGCTAAATATTGTTCATAATTTATTAAATGCTTGCTATACTGCATTCTGCTAACAGGTAGGTGGAAGTTGTTTCCAAATACTAAAATATTAAAAAAGAAAAGAACTTTAGTAAATTATAGATAGAAAAGTAATGAAAAATATAAAGGCTTTATTTGAAATTACTTTTAGTTTTCACCTACTCTGTGCCTACAGGACAAAAATTCTTTTTAATATAGTGGGTTAAAATAATATTTTGTTCTATTGTACAGGGGAGCTTTTGTTTACTTTGCCTCTCATTAGTTTAGAAAGAAGACAGCAGGCCCACTTGCAGCCACTCTGAAATCTTCCAGCGTGGACACCCCCGCTGTAGGGTTAAATAGTTTGAAGTGGGGCAGAGAATATAGAAGTCACATTAGCAGTAGGGAGAGGGGGACCAAATCACCTTTAGCATCTGCAAGATCTGGGGGGCACTGCCACCCCATGTCCATTCCAAACTATGACTTTGGTGGGGGCTCTTTTTGAAATTGAACTGAAACCATAGCAGATAACCTAGTTGGATAAAGATGATTATATTATTATCATGATTTACACAGGTCATTCCAAGCGGTGTTGCACATAGGTGCACAGCGGAGAGTCTCCTCTCCTTGGAATTTACAGTCTAAGTTAAGACGACAGTCATAAATGTAAAAGCTTTTGGGGGCTACAGAAGTCCCTTTTTAAAAATTCTGGAAACCTTTACATTCTTATAAAAACGTGCAACTTGATGATTCATTTTCTCTTTAACATGGCAGCACTGTGGCAATGATTGTGGGTTGCTTTGACAGATAGATGTCATTTGTTAACATGGTTAAAAACAAATATGGAATTATTTTCTTTTTCTTTTTTTTTTTTAAGGATTATCCTTTGCTAGTTGCCTTGGCCGTAATTGCAGTGTCCATTTTATTACTGACTTTAAAATTTTTGGGATCTCATACCAAGAAATCTACTATTACGTTACTGGATCCAAATGCCAAATATCCATTACCTTTGATAGAAAAACAGGTAACAGTGCATTTATTTGTAATAATTGATTTGAACATTAATGGATCCTAACAAAGTATTTATGTATAAAAATTGATTTGAAATTACTGTATTTTCAAAATCAATGTAGAGGCTTCACTGCCTACTTTGGTGATACTGTTAGATTAATTTTTCCTAGGACACAGAGATCATTGCCCCTAGGAAATCATTTACTATATTAAAGTCATAACATTACAGATTATAATTGAAAGATTTATACTGACTCTATTACTGTTACAGTGTTGACTCTTGTACATTGTTTTCCCACCCATTTTTGCCTCTTTCTTTATGTATAGCTCCCTCTTCAGGAAGTTGCCTGGTATCACAGGAACTCTTGTTGGCCTGTGGGCTGGAGAGAGTCCCCTCTATGACTACCCTTCTTCTCTTTGGCCAGCAGGGATCGCTGCAGTGGTGGTAGTCACCTTCTCTCTCTTTCTCTCCCCAGTGCTGCAGTGTGCCATTTTCACAAGGCAAATAACTTCAGGCAGCTGTGTCAGAAACCTAGAGGACCAGAAAATTACAGATTTGTTTTGTTTTTGTTCTTAATTTTGATGTTTGAGGCTGACAGCAATTTAAGAAACCTGTTCCTGGTACAAAGCCCCATTTTTCTGGTGGAATCCAGTCATGTATGGCTTTGAACATCTGAAGAAATCATTTATAAATGTAACCCCAGTTTGGGGCCTACAAAATGTAACTGGTTCTAGGAAGGGGTTCCACTCCTGTCCCTGGTTACTGAGTTCTTTGGATGTGGTTGAGCAGATGATGTCATGGACCAGACTCAAGGAATTTCTAGATGATTGTCTTTCTTCATACATGCCTAATGAGTGGCTTTCCTCATGCATGCTACACTTGACTGGCAAACTCTATCTCAATCAAACCCAAACTGGGTAAGGAATTCAGTCCAAACAAGGGAATGGTAGTTCTAAAAAAATATGCCAACATTTATATAACAGAAAACTTAGGGTGTCTTTCACTAAGGTGTGCTAAACACTGAGATGTCCATAGGAATATAATTTATTACTTGCCCAAGATCAAAAGGAGCAGTAGTGAGATTTGAACCAGCCACCTCTGGATTGCAAGACCAGTACTCTAACCACTAGGTTACTCCTCCACTAGGCAGGTCAGTGTTTAGCACCAGCTGATCTGTAGCTGAGCTAAAAACACTAATTCACCTTAGTAAAAGACCTCCTTAGTCTCTCCACAGAGTAAATGTTACGAACTTCCACACAGTTAAACAGATAGTAGTGTAGAGTTCAGTAACAAAATTAAATCAGGTCACACAGTGGCCCTTTTACCACAGACCCAATGCAGCAGCCACCGGCAGAAGTTCCGCCTCCAGCATGCGCCATTTCCAGTGCTGCTAGATTTTAAAAAATAAATACCGCAGGGGGGTTACCTGGTGGTAATCGCTTCCCAGTTACCACCAGGGTAGCACAGGAGCCCTTACTGCCACCTCAATGGGTGACAGTAAGTGCTCCCCCCACCCACGGCATGGGCACGTGGTAAGTGCAAGCTTACTACATAGCCATGTGTTTTATCGGGCTTTTTACCCACTGTGGTAAAAACGGCCCTGGAATGTGGCAAAAATGGCCACTGCTGCTACCGCAGGACCCTTTTTACTGCAGCTTGGCAGAAGGGCCCCTTAATTGAGAAGTTGGGAGAAATGATGAGATTTGCATGAGGTAAATTATTTCTTTCTCAGGCCCAAGAGTGGCTTCACAATTCACTTCCTCAATGGATTAGAAAAGGAGGTGCCAATAATAAACACCAGATTAAAAAAAAAAAGGGGGCAAAAATGCCCAGAGGAGAAAAAAATCCTACCGCAGGATCACCCTTTATGTCCAGTAAATTAGATATTGCTTAATGGAAATAAAACTCCTAACGTGTTTCTCACTGCTCCACTGGAAATATTGTTAACAGCCCGAGTGTAGGTGATATTTTTATGGACTAAACTTAGAGGGGTCTTTGACTAACAATTAGAGCAAGTTATCTGCAGCAGAGCCCATAGGAATAAAATGGGTCCTGTGGCAGTTAACATGCACTAATTTTAGTAAAAGACCTCCTTAATGTATCTTTGACAAGCTTTCTACATTTATCCTCTCTTCATTAGGTCAATGAAGAAAACATGCAGTTACAATGGATTTTAAATAGTATAAACTCTACTCCTGGGGGGATTCTGTACAAAAAAAATTTAAAATTCCATGCAAAAATTTTGAAAATTCTGGGACCCTTTTACTAAGGTGTGCCGAAAAATGGCCTGTACTGGTGTAGGTACTGTATTGGACACGCGCAGGTCCATGTTTCAGTGCGACTGCAAAAAAGGCCTTTTTGCCGAAAATGGACATGCAGCAAAATAAAAATCAGCATGCGTCCATTTTGGGCCTGAGACCTTATCACCACCCGTTGACTAAATAGGTCTCAGGCATTAACCGGGTGGTAATCGTCAGAGTGTACACTGCCGCGTGTTTTTTCATGCACATCAAAATTAGAATTACCGCCAGGGGCACACGGTAGCCGGGCAGTAGTTCTAGTTTGATGCATGTTGTACACTCGTAGGCGCCTACACGTCTAAGTAAAAAAGCCCCTCTGTGTGCATAATATTTTAAAATTCTGTGAATGAGGGGGGGCACTATTGAGCACCGTGTGAAGAAGCAGCGTGCTGGCTGAGCTCTCTTATAAAAACAGGAAATGCTGTAAAAATAGCAGGCATTTTTTATTATTATCACCTAACAACTCTCATATCATCAATGGCTTCTGGTAAAGCAGGTAAATGGAATAGGGTAGCGCCCAGCTCCCCTCAGAAAAATTTAGGTTCCAAAACAGAAGACTGCGTTACTGTGGCCATATTGGAAGAGATACATGCTTTGAAAGAATTGATGTGTGAAACTAAGGAAGATGTAACTGAAATCAAGGAAGAAGTGACGTTGATCAAAACGGAATTATCTCGAATTAACAGCAGAATTGAAACTTTAGACGAAAATATGATAATAATTCAACGACAGTGCAAGAAGATTGTGGTACTGAAGCGTGAGCTGGAGGACAGCAGGAATAACAGAGCTTGGCATAACAACATACGTATTCTAGGCTTACCGGAGTCAGTGGAAGGTCCAAACATGAAATTGAGAAATTCATACCATCAATCCTGGGGCTACAATTTGAAAAAGACTTTGATACAGACTACAGCACGCTCATGAGGGAGACAGGAGACACGATGGAGGTATGAGCTTGGTCAGCGTTACCAGTATTTCCTGCCTGCTGTTCTTTATTGCCATGTTTTTCTTGATCTCCCCCATACCAAGAGGAAGGGGACTATCAAGATCGATCCCTCAGTGGTTAGGACAGCGTCCCCTATACTGCAGTCGATCGCGAGGTACACCACCAGGACCCCTGCAAATTTGACCAGGCAAGAGCAGTCTGCTGAGGATTTTGGCGGAGGAGAGCCTGCTCCTCTTGGGTTCAGTGTCACTCTTTCACTCCCGGAGTGCAATCTCAATGGCAATCTTTTTGGAATACACTTACAAAATTCACAAGATCTGCAGCTATATCTCATTCAATGTTCTTCTTGCTACAGAGGGCTTTTTGGACTCCCAACAAATTGGCCAAATTGTCTATGTTGGCAACTTCTAAAGAAAACAAAACAAGAGATACCGATCTGCCCACTTAAACAAAAGTATAAAAGAACAAAATGCAGATCTAGTGAATTAAAAGAGACGTGGTTTATTAAAATAGTTTCTTGATGTGGCCACGTTTCGCCCTCAGACTGCATCAGGGGTAAAACTACAAAATAAAAACGTACATAATAAATCTCCTTATTAACATAGTTAAAATAAATAAATAACAACATAGATGAAAAACATAACTGAAAACACTTCACTCACATACAGGAGACAAGTAGTTTGAGTGTGATAACATGTATGTGGAGGAAAAGGAGATGAGACCTTTAAAATCAGTGCAAATTTCAGTGTGACATGCAGTTCAATGTTACAAATATAACAACCATATAAGCTTAATGTGATTCTGGTGCAAAGTGTACACATAGATAAGTATGCAATAAAATAATTGAATATTTACATACCTGAAAGGGGTTTAAACATATCATATCCCTAAAAGTTAACCTATTATACCACCTAAAACAGAAAACAGCAAGAACTCAATGCTTAGTCTCAGTCTGGCATTCCTGCATTTAAAAATCATAAAGGGGCCAAACGGAACATTTACTTGCTTAACACATCTCATTCACAGCAAAAACCAACAAATCTCATTACATGGACATAAATCTCAAAGTCCTAAATTTAAAAACTGTTTTAGAAACAAAGAGACACATCAGAAAACGTTACTTACTTAACACACTTCTCTAACCGGTTCGTTCTACTCCTGTCTGTTGACCAGCAGGTTTCAGTGTGCTGTGTGATTGGTTGCTTTTAAGCACCCATTAAATTTCAAAGCTTAGTGGAAAACTAAAACAATACAAAATTGCTATTTTATACAAAATACTCAATAGAAGTTCAATAAATCTTCTTACAAAAAATGTGTGTGTCAAAGAAATGTAAAAAATTTTAAAATGAGCCTGTACCGACGTTGAAAAAACAGTGTGAAATCCTCAATCCATATCAAATGGAGCACTCGAATCACCATGCTCATAATAAGCGCTTAGTAAGTATCAAGTAAACCTTATTAAAAAATGCTTAAAATATTTAATTTATGTGCGTTCCAGTCACCCAACTCTAGTGCATGCCAATAGCATCATTCTACTGAGCCACTCGTTTAATGATGTAAGAGCTCTTCAATGAAGTTCAAAGAACTTAGCATATTTTTAACTTTATTGAAGAGCCCTTGTGTCATTAAACAAGTGGTGCGGTGTGCCCGGCGGTAGTGCTATTTTGCCACATGCTACCCGCGCGGTAGCCCTACATGAAGAGAGAGATAAAAACCAATTATGTTTGTGTAACTGTCTAAGAACAGCTCTCAGAAATTTATTTGTTATAAATAATGGAGGTGGGAAATGAAAGTTGCCCAGAGAGTGTACAATCGAGTAATATGTCTTTATACTAATAATTAAGGTTATGAAATGAGTAGATTGAGTATGAAATTTCAATACTTGGATCATATTCAATATTAAAATATACCAATATCAATGTGCATCTCAAAATCTCTTGTTTTATCATCTAAACAACATCACAAAATGTAATGCTTTGATTGTAAAATGTCAGTGGAATATATTCTCTGAATAATTACTATTTCACTGTTACCTTTTTGATTCAATCAGGAAATCAGCCATGACACTAAGAGGTTCCGGTTTGGACTTCCAACTTCAGAACACATTTTGGGCCTTCCCATAGGTAATACATGGACTCATGTATGATCAAAGGACATTTTTTTTCAGCTTGACTACTATGTCAAAGCTTCTGAAACATGCCTACTGAATGTATATATGAGTTTTGTGCAAAAAGAATGATTATAAGTTAAATGTTGTTGTTATGTGATTGAAGTTAATACCCTAAGGTAATTCCATGAGCCAGGAGTTCCTCAAGTCATATATAAATTCCCTGAGTTTATCAAGGTTGTTATTTATTTAGTAGGATTTATTTACTGCCTTTTTGAAAGAATTCACTCAAGGCGGTGTACAGTAAGAATAAATCAAACATATGCAATAGACAATTGCAAGAGTAAAAATATTCAAATAACAATACAAAGTATAGCATAGTATACTACTTACAATGTCAACACAATACTTAGTAGAACATTTTAATAGACAGCATAGGGTATAAGCAAAGATGGAACATATAAATTATTTATTTATTTATTATTATTATTATTAGTTGCATTTGTATCCCACATTTTCCCACCTATTTGCAGGCTCAATGTGGCTTACAGACTATGGATATGAGAACGTCATTACATGTTTTATACAGACGGTTGATCATGAGCTGAGGTGAAAGAGGAATAAGATGGAAAGGTGTTAGATAAGGTCGTGTGAGAGGTGTTCTTTGGTGTATTTGGGTGGTTTAATGATTTGGTTCATTGAGGGTGACTTTTGTAGGCTCTATTGAAGAGATGTGTTTTCAGAGCTTTGCGAAAGCTGGTTAGATTGGTCATGGTTTTAGGTAAGAGGCGTTGGAAAATAAGGTGACTAATTTTTAAAAAGTTGCACATGAAGTCAGAGAGAATAATTAGCCTTTGTCCTAAATTTAAACTTTTACCTCGGAGTTATTTATATTTTTATAGCAAACAATCCCTGTAGAGCAGTATATTTCAGCCCGATCTTTAGGGACTGCCTGGCAAATCTTGTTTTCAGAATATGTTGAGTGAATAGGGCATGGATATAACAAAAGAGAGGGAACGAAGTACAAACTAAAGTCCAAACAAAAAAAACAGCACCACGAGCCTTTAAAAATGGAACACAGTTCTTTAATGAATGAGCCTTGACAAAAAGACCCGACACGGGCCTTGTTTCGGTGACTAGCACCTGCGTCAGGGGTCACAGTGATGACATGGAAAACTTGGGGAATAACTCGAATATATTCCTCTACAATATATTATTCCTTACCCCACGTCTCATATAGTAAAAGCTACAAAGCACCAAGGCACTTTCACTTTCTGTATCCAAATGGATATTTTTATAGCAAACAATCCCTGTAGAGCAGTATATTTCAGCCCGATCTTTAGGGACTGCCTGGCAAATCTTGTTTTCAGAATATGTTGAGTGAATAGGGCATGAAATAGATGATCATGTAGTGGAGTTAGTACTTACAAACACATCTCTTGCCTATTTATCTGATCCGGGAGATCCTGAAAACTTGACTGACCAGGTGGAATCTGAGGACAGCTGTTAAAGATAGATGTGAAGACTGGTCTGTTTCTGAGGTTGAGCAAAGTTTGAAGTTATATACTCAAGGAGACGTCTGTTGATGGTAGAGTCCTACCACAAATGCCTGAAACAAATAGCTGTTTGGGATTAGGAATCAGCTACCCTTGGTTACTCACATGTAATTCAGGATTGTGATTGGAGTAATACAGGAGCCAACAACCTAGATGAAGTGTACCGGGATGCTTAAATTACCGTGTAAAGCATTTTGGGTAGAAGCACGAGAGCAGTTCCACTGCTAAATACCTGAAGTTGATAGAATTGGGCTAGACGCTAGAGCCTACTAGAAGGGACTCCTGGAAGAGGCAGAACACTAATGATCTAGAGAACTATCAAAAAGGCATAAAAGAAATGAAAACAAGATCAAATTTATGGTTGGAAGAATTAGTTTGTGAGCTTCCTTCCTGTGCTTTGTCATCTTCTCACTGTCACCAGCATTGAATACAAGTGCAATGGAACTCAGAGTTTTGTCCATAGTGTAATGATATTGTCAGCTGAGATAGTTCACAACTTGATAGCTTTAAAGACCGTGGAGCTGTTGGAGTGTTAAGCGCACATGCTAACAGGTTACTACAGAATATATTAAAGCATTTTGCATGCTTGAGCATTAACTAGCGTGTTATCTTATTTTAAAAAATATTTTTCAGAGGGTGGGTGGAGAATGGGTGTTCCCACATTATCAAGCTAGCATGATAGGATTAGCATGTACTAACTGAATAACGCAGAGTTAATGTGAGAATGCCTAGCACCTAATAATTAGGAGGCGGTAAGTGCTCCCACATTAATTTTTGCAGGTACTGCACACAATGTGCAATTAAAACCAAAGAAAAAACCCTTTAAAATGCTGCATTCAATCTGGGCATAGCATGCAGGAAAGTCCTGCATTAACCCAAGTTAAGCCCAGATTTTCTATCTCCAGATCATGAATGAGTTCTCCTTAATATTACTACTAGGGCTCACATTCTAAGTTTTTGTACCTGGGGCAATGGAGGGTTAAGTGATTTACCCAAGGAACTGCAGTCGGAATTGAAGCCAGGTTGCCAGGATCAAAGCCCGGCTACCCTAACCATTAGGCCACTCCTCCACATAATACATAATATATATTGCCCTGGTTAAACAAGTTCCACTGCAGCCACATGAGAGTTTGTGCTAACAAGGTTAAGTCTTCTCTCTTTCTTGCATAGGACAGCACGTTTACCTTTCTGCCAAAGTCAGTGGTAATCTGGTGATTCGAGCATACACCCCAGTCTCCAGTGATGAAGTGAAAGGCTATGTTGATTTAGTTGTAAAGGTAAGTTTTGCTGTTTGTCCAAATAAAGTTGTGGACAGTAGCACATATCCGTAATGCTGTATTCCACATGCATCTTCAAAGGACAATTTTAAAAACCATCGTAGCACCTAAAACAATGCTGGTCACTGCATCTCAAAAAAGATATAGTGGAATTAGAAAAGGTATAGAGAAGGGTGACAAAAATGATAAAGGGGATGGGACGACTTCCCTATAAGAAAAGGCTGAAGCATCTAGAGCTCTTCAGCTTGGAGAAGAGATGGCTGAGGGGAAATATGATAGAGGTCTATAAAATAATGAGTGGAATGGAATGGGTAGACGTGAATCGTTTGTTTACTGTTTCCAAAAATACTAGGACTAGGGAGCATGCAATGAAGCTAGAAAGTAGTACATTTAATACGAATCAGAGAAAATTTTTCTTCACTCAACGTGTAATTAAACTCTGGAATTTGTTGCCAGAGAATGTAGTAAAGGTAGTTAGCTTTGCGAGGCTTAAAAAGAGTCTGGACAGCTTCCTAAAGGAAAAGCCCATAGACCATTATTAAATTGACTTGGGAAAATCCACTGCTTATTTCTGGGATAAGCAGCATAAAATGCATTGAGTTTTCTGGGATCTTGCCAGGTATTTGTGACCTGGATTGGCCACTGTTGGAAACAGGATGCCGGGTTTGATGGACCTTTGGTCTGTCCCGGTATGGCAATACTGTATTTATGTACTTATGTGTGTAAATAAGTATTTATAAACTTATGTGATGATATGTACGTGAAGATGTTCCTTGGGGTGGACTTGGGGTTTGCAATTTACGCACATAAGAAACTAGGTGAAATAACTGGGTTTTGATACCACAGAGGTTAGCACAATTTCCACCTCAGTCAAAATGGTCAGACAGCTAACATTTTTAACAGCTACAACTGTTGCTGACGCAGCAGTTTGAGATACTGCAAAATGCTGGCCATGTCAGAAGAGATGATGTTTCATCTTTAAAAGTTAAATTTTTGCACACTTTTGATTTGAGTGATATGATTAAAAAAAAGGATTTAAAAATAAAAGATCTGTTTTCCCAGCACTGTAAACAAAGAAAATAATAAAAGAAGGGGAGGTTTTTTGAAGCCAGTGATTGAATAGTTGACAAACCACAAAACCAGGGCAGTGGTTGTCAATAGTCTGAGTTTTTTCCCTACTACATTTAATGGTTGTGGAGTTCTAAAATGTGATTCCATAGTGGTAACTCAGTACACTAGAAGCTGGTATTTATCTATATACAGTGGGATCTTTTTATAGGTATTCTTGAACATTTTTTCCATTGTTCTGTTGATTTATTGTGTATATGACTTTTTAAAAATATTCATGCATTCTCATTTTGGGAACTCCAAGTACAATTTTTTGGCCTGCCAAACCATGCATTCTTGAAATCTCTGCATCTCGAAGCATCTGCAGATGGAAATAATTATGTACTGAAATAGCCACTTACATGTGCATGCAATCTACATCGATAATGCCACTGTTTCCATATGCAAATGATTCTAAGACAGGGGTGAAGAAATTCAGGCCTTGATAGCTGCAAACAATTCAGGTTTTCAGGATATCTCTAATACATATGCATGAGATAGATCTGCATAGATACTACCTCCGTTGTATGCAAATCTACCTCATGCATATTTATTATGAAAACCTGATCTGTGGCAGTCACGGCTTGAACTCCTGCATCCCTGTTCTAAAATGACCTCCTACATGAGTATTCATGGAACTCTGGAATCTTCTCCATTACTTTGTGAATAAAGCAGAAGACAAATCCACATTTATTCCTGGAAGAGGTAAGCTAAATTCAAATCCCTTGCCCTTCCCTTTCTCAGTGTGAATGGAATGGGAAGCAAGAGTACAGTTTTGTAAGTAATACAAGACAGCATTCTGGCTGTAGAAATACCAGGACCTGAAGGAGTTTCTTCTGAAAATCTGAACAGCAGCCGCACTTTCTAAAAATAGGCTCTGTTATCATCCAATTAAGGTTTTAGTTTTACTATTGTTTAAACAGGTTGTATGGTAATGTGATTACAGCTTGGAGGTTTTATTGTTCACCTTCTGCAACTGGGGTTGGCCTTTCTAGTGTTGTATTTTGCAATTGTGAAATCACTGTAATGCAGAGTTCAGCAAAAAGAGCAGCCGAAGGGGAGTTTCTCTCTGGCACTGGTAAAACGAGCTATCACCTGGAATGGGGAAGCATGACGGTGGTTAGGGAATTATAATGACTAAATTAAAAGTAAAGTTTTTCTTCCTTTGGTGGGATTCTATGCAGTTTTATGTACAACTTTTCACAAAGTCTACTCAGAAAAAATTGATTGAGTTGGCCTCAGGTTGAAACCTGTGAGCAGCAGCGTCAGGTCGTTAAGGATTCAGAACTAGCTACTGTCATTTGTGTCCTTTTAATTAACACTCATAGTTCAATTACCCTCGCCAAATACTTCCTTCACTCAACACATGCTTGGCTGGGGAATGTAGCTTTCCGGAGCAAGCATAAGGATAGTGAAGGAAAGATGTACTTTTCTTGGGTATTGTCATAAATTATGAATACATTTGAAGTTGGAAGTCTTGACAATTGCATCGTTGCTCCCAGGTTCCAGACTGGAGCTAATGCAGCCCTTTTGCATGAGTGCTTACAGTCTGGATGTTAAATGTTTGCTGCAACTCATCCCAGACAGACATCTCAGAGCATCTTACAGATTAGTGAAGAGGTAAATGGCTGTCTCATGTAGGGGATGGTCTGAAAAGTTTCCATTTAAGCTTTTGTTGGTCATATTGTACTGCCCCTATTTCTGCCTGCTGAACATGTGTCACATTCTTCAGGTCTATTACAAAAATGTGCACCCGAACTACCCAGATGGAGGTAAAATGTCGCAACATCTGGACAGCATGAAAATAGGAGACACGATTGACTTCAGAGGGCCAAATGGGCTCCTGGTATATAAAGGGAAAGGTAAGCATGCCAAAGGTGCTGTTCAGTCAGAGACAGGGAATGAGTTCAGAACTTGCAGATCCTGGTTACATAACTTTTTGCTAGTCAAAAAGCTGAGATGATCATAAGTGTCACAGAGGCCTAATTGCTTTGAGGGCTTGAATAAGGCATTGTTAGTAAAGTCCAGCTGAAAGAATTTGTTGTTATGCCTTTGCAATTACATAGTTCCATTACATAGTCACTGACAACAGATAAAGATCAGTATGGTCCATCTAGTCTGCCCAGCAAGGTGGCTAGAATTGTAGATTTGTACTTGCCACTCCGTGCAGGTAATATCACTCTATACCAGTGATCCTCAAACTAGGTTCTGTGGAACCCTAGGATTCTGCAAACTCTCTTCAGGGGTTCTGCATCAATCAGGAGCCAACATGAGTAGGAGCACTGTGGATGGTTCCTGCCCATGCTGGCTCCAGTCTCAAAATGGCTGCTGGGACCTCCAGTGGCAGTCTCACGAGATTGCCATGGAAGATCCTGGCAGTCATCGTGTCTGCAGAGCCTCTAAACCACCCACAATACAGTAAGCCCATGGGGTGGGTGGGGGACCTACATGTGGTTCCATGAGAGGGGGGCTTCTTGTGTCAGGGGGGAGGAGGAGGGGGGATTGAGTGGGGTTCCTCAATGTATGAAAAATATTTTAGTTTTTCTGCTATAGAAAAAAGTTTGGGAATCATTGCTCTATGTCCTTGTTTGGGATTGTACCTGCTATAGTATGCTCACTTTTTCTGCATTGGACCTTTGAAGTATTGAGAATCTTTTGTTATAGAGAATAGACTCTTTTGGAAAGCGTATACATTCTTTCCTAACAGAGTGCATATGGGTGAACCATCACGTATGTGAGAACTAGTGCACATATGCAATTGTGTATATGCAAACTAGTGTGCATAAGCGTGAACCATCGTGCATGTGTGAACTAGTGCACATATTGTGAACCATTGCGTATGTGCGAACTAGTGCGCATATTATTATTATTAAGATTTTTTTACCGCCTTTTTGAAGGAATTCACTCAAGGCAGTGTACAGCAAGAATAAGTCAAACATAAGCAATAGACAATTACAGCAGTAAAAACATTCAAACAACAATACAAAGTGTGGCATGTGTGATCCATCGCTCATGTACGAACTAGTCTGCATATTTATTTATTTATTTATTTTCTGCATTTATATCCCACATTTTCCCACCTCTTTGCAGGCTCAATGTGGCTTACAAATACCATAGTGGTGATCGCCATTTCCAGAATAAGAAATACAGAAGAATGTTCCAATCAGAGTATATAGAGTACACAGTAAATTAGAATAAAATTGGTAATCAATACATTTCAGGTGCTGAAATCAAGGGTAGTGAAAAGCGTTCAATAATGATAATGTGATAAAGTAACCAAAATAAGAATAATTCAATGTTAACTAATTCTGGTACAGTTCTGATGGCCTGTTTTTTAAGAAGGGTCCTTTTGATAAGTCTCTCCGAACAGGTTAGTCTTTAATAGTTTCCGGAAGGCTGCCAAATCGTGTGTTGTTTTTATGGCATTCGGCAGTGCATTCCAACGTTGTGTACAAATGCATATGCATGCACTATCAGGAAAGAATACGCAATCTTTCCAACAAAGTGTATTCTCATTGCAAACAGTTTGCACTCTTTGCACAGAGTGTGCCTGCTTTTCCAAGAGGGCACGCTATTTACAATGAGGGCGCACTCTTAACAATATGGCCTCCGAAACAAAACAAAATGAACAACGCAGCAAAAGACATGAAAAACAAAATGATACAAAACCTTTTGGCCTGCCCACCTTTCTGCACATATAAAGCGGGTTAAAGGATGGATGTTGGTGTATGTCTTCCAGGTGCGCTTGCTATCAGACCGGACAAAAAGTCAGAACCAAAGATGAGGTTTGCAAAGCATCTTGGGATGATAGCTGGAGGAACAGGTAAAATACATTCACAGATGTGACACATGGCAAGAAAAAATAAATGCAGAAATCCAGAGCTGTTTCTCATAACAGCACTTTACAAATTATCCTGGCTTACTAGAAATCTGGTTTAAATGCTGACCAAGATAGGGCAAACAAAGGAAAGCAAAAGCAACAGAAGGAAGGGTGGGAGAAAAATTTCAGAAAGAGGTGTTGTTGCTGATGAAGACTGATGGTGGTAGAGTCCAGTAAGACAGGGGCGTAGCAAGACAACAGATTTTGGGTAGGCCTCAGCAAGAAGTGGGCGGGCACCAAGTGTTCTCCCCCCCCCCCCCCCCCCCCCAATAACCACCACCACCAAAAATATATCTCAGCTGGCAGGAAAATGCTTGTTTCCACCTTGGCAGTCTGCAGCAGGCATGCGCTGAAAACTGAGCATGCACAGGTGCAGGTATCATGGAGAGTAGCATTTTCGTTACCATCAGGGGGAAGTCTTCAGCTGGCGGAGCATGAGATCCCCACCAGCTACCGCTAAACGTGTGCTACTGTTGGGAGGGCCTGAGCTCTAAGTGGGTGGGCCCTGGCCCACCCAGGCCCACCTGTGGCTACGCCACTGAGACTGTCAGATGTAAATGCAGAAGAAATGGGAATAACAGATTGAGTTCATGGCACCAGATGGCTGATTTTGCCTCTCTGGGTCACTGTGGTTTCAAAATAACCTTGAGAGCTGTACTATAACCCTCATACTCTCTCAATATCCCTCCAGCTGCTTAAAGAGGCATGTTTCATTATCTTACATTTTTGCTTCAAGGTTGTCAATGCACAAGGCAGTACACTACAGGGGCATACCAACTTATCTAAACTTGTCATGGCCAGTCACTACAACTACTCACCTAATCATAAGAGCAGCACAGAAACAAGACACTTGACCTTCCAGGACTCTTCCTTAACAGCTGGAAGATAAGGGACAGCATTACAGGTGTTGTTCTCTAGTGTAAAGCACAGTGTGGTGGTGGCAGCCTATGTGGACATTTTCTATATGCATAGGAGCCAGCTCTGAGCTTATACAATATTGAGCAAACTCTTTGACTGTGTCCAGGGAGGGGTAATTTCCAGTGGGTTTAGCACTCCCAATAATTTTAAAAAGTTGGCTCCTAAGACTACAAATAATTAAAAAAAAAAGTCAAAATGTTTTCTGTGACATTTATGACCTTTTGCTAGAGAGTGTTTATTCAAGACAGAGTGAGCAGTTTGATACTAATGTAAAGGAATTCAGGGCACGGCTGCTTTACAAGTCTCATGTCCTTTCCCCAGAAGCAGATGAGCTTTTGACTGTTTCATTCCTTTTCCCAAACCACAAACATTCGTTTCTGTGACCATCACTCACTGTCCACTACTTTGGGCAAAACAATGGATCTTGCTGGACTCCTTCCTTTCATTTGCCATCTTGTGGCTAAGAGTTTCTCAAGATAGACTGACTAATAGGTTTCCCTTCTTCTACTCTGGACTTGTCTGCCTAGGAATAACTCCAATGCTGCAGCTGATTCGTCACATCACCAGTGATCCGACAGATCATACGAAGCTGTCTCTCATCTTTGCTAATCAGGTGAACAATTTCTGCAGTTTGCGCAGATTTGGTGTGTGTTGGACTTTGAAATGGGAAAGTGTGCTCATTACAGCTTCAAACAGATAAATATCAGTGTTATGGATTTCTTTTCATCCTGTCTGTTTGAAACAGGGATTTCTCCAAAGACAAGCAGGCCAATATTCTCACTGATGGGTGACGTCACGTCGGCCCGGAGGACTTTCCAGCAAAGTCCATGACAAAGTCTAAAATGTCCCCCGTTGCGCGGGCGGATGCAGTGCGCATGCGCGCGTCCACTTTCCCGCCCGCCGCGCGGGCACATTCCTCAGTTTTTTCTTCTCCGCGTCTGAGGTGACACGGAGCTCGACGATCTCGTCTTCGTGTTCCTCCTGTGCCCGGAGGTGAAGAAAGAAAAAAGCGAAGTATCCTTTTTTTTTGTTATCTTAGATTGTTTTCGTTTATTAAGTTTCCTTTATTTTAGTCTGCGATTTTATTTAAATCGCTCGGTCGGGTATTTTTTTCCCGTCTTTTTCTTTTCTTTTTCTGTGTCATTATTTTTCTAGACACAATCGCGTCTTTTGATTTGGCAGGGACAATTTTTCCCGAGATGTCAACGAAGACGCCCAGCGGCTTCAAGCCTTGTGCCCGCTGCCATCGGGCCATCTCTGGCACTGATACACACTCGTGGTGTATTCAGTGCCTTGGGCCGGACCACCGCTCGGAGAGTTGTAAATTGTGTCTCGCCATGAAGAAGCGGACACTGCTCTCTCGAGACGCCCAGAGAGAGAAGATTTTTGGGCCCGGTGCTTCGGCGTCGGCGCCGTCGACGTCGGCGCCGTCGACGTCGTCTAAGTCGGTGCCCTCCAAACCGGCGCCGGGCAAGTCGGTGCCGGTGAAGTCGGTGCCGTCGAGGATGATGTCTTCGAGGCCGACGTCGTCGAAGTCGACGTCGAAGGAGGCGTCGGCACCGGGAGACAGGGGACAGGCTGCCTTTAGACCCATGCACGCTGGGAGCAGTGATGCATCGAGTGGGTCTCCACCCGCCTCGGCGCCTCCTGCTGTGCAGGCCCCCCGGGACCGTCCTGCGTCGGACCCGGCCCCGAGGAGACGTGTGGATTCCACGTCCTCCTCTCCGGTGCCGAGGAGTCTCGATGACATGCGTCGGGCGAAGGCCAAGAAGCATCGTCGTCGATCTCCTTCGAGACACGGCACCGGGAGCTCCGGGTCATCGATGCACTCGATACCCGAGAAGCATCGGTGCCGAGAGGATCGCTCTCCCTCTATTACTGAGGTTCCGACGCGTGGGGTCGCTGGCAGCCGAGTCCCCACTCCCCAACCTCAGCAGACTTTGCCTCTGGCACCTCAACCGACCCCGCAGCCTTTTCCGACTCCAGCTGTGGATGAGAGTATGCAGGCCATGTTCCCTTTTTTCTTGAACATGATGCAGCAGTGGCAGTCGGCATCGAGGTTGTCGGTGCCGACGGCGTCGACGGGGCCGGTGTCGATGCTTTCAGAGGCACCGGTGCCGACGGCGTCGAAGGTGTCGACATTGCCGATGCCGGATGTTCCTGCATCAGGCCTTCAGCCTGTGGTGAGGTCTGTTTCACCGGTGCCGTCTCCGGTGCCGGTGCCTTTGACCTCCCAAGTTGACTCTCCCGAGACATCGGAGCAGGAAGCTTCCCCGGAGCCTCAGGGACCATCAACTTCTCGGCACCATCATAGAGGCCATCATGCCTCTTTGTCGAGACGGGCTCAGATTCGGGCGGCTCTGTCTGAGCTTTTAGCCCCATCTGATGGTACCTCATCCGAGGATGATGAAGGAATGCATGGGGAGTTCTCTGGCGAGGATTCTCAAGGCATTCCATCTGACTCCACTCCCTCGCCACAAAGGCAGCTATCTCCTCCCGAGAGCTTGTCTTTTTCATCTTTTGTTCGGGAGATGTCTGAGGCCATCCCCTTCCCCGTGGAAATTGTGGACGAGCCCAGAGCCAAAATGCTTGAGGTTCTGGACTATCCATCTCCACCTTCATCTTCTGCCACAGTTCCTTTTCATGAGACTCTTAAGGAACTTATGCTAAGGAACTGGGAGAAGCCTTTTTCAAGTCCAACCGTCCCTAAGAAAGCTGAGTCCCAATATAGGATCCACGGGGAACCCAGTCTCATGCAGACCCAATTGCCTCATGATTCAGCGGTGGTGGATTCTGCCCTCAGAAGAGCCAAGAGTTCCAGAAATTTCTCCTCGGCGCCCCCGGGGCGAGAATATGCAACTCTGGACTCTTTTGGGAGGAAGGCGTATCAGGCTGGTCTGCTCGCTTCCAAAATCCAGTCTTACCAGCTCTTCACGAGCGTGCATTTACGGAACTCTGTGAGGCAACGAGAGTTTAGTAGATACACTCTCTGAGGAGAAAGCTGAACCCTTTCGCCAAGTGATCAGGCAGCAGAAGGCGTGTCGCAAGTTCCTGTCCAGGGGCATTTTTGACACTTGCGATGTGACATCTCGCTTTTCCGCTCAAGGTATAGCGATGCGCAGGCTCTCATGGCTGCGTGCCTCTAACCTGGAGGAAAGAACTCAGCGGAAAATAGCAGATATCCCATGCCGGGGGGATCACCTTTTTGGAGAGAAGGTTGAAGAGATGATTGATCATCTCTACCAGCGTGATAACGCTATGGACTCTCTCTCCCGCCGGGCGCCTTCTGCAACCACTTCCACTGCTAGGAAGTTTTTTAAGGGAAAGAGGAGTGCTCCCTTCGCTTCTAGAAATCGTAGGTACACTCCTTATTCCCGTCAGCCGGTTCAGGCTCGACCCCAGCCCGCTCGCTCTCGTCAGCAGCGGGCACCGAAGCAGCCCCCTGCAGCTCCCCAGCAAAAACCAGGGACGGGTTTTTGACTGGCTCCAGCAGAGCATAGCCGAAATCAAAGTACCTGTGCCGAACGATCTGCCGGTCGGGGGGAGGTTAAAATTTTTTCACCAAAGGTGGCCTCTCGTAACCTCCGACCAGTGGGTTCTTCAAATAGTCCGGTGCGGGTACACCCTCAATTTGATTTCCAAACCTCCAAATTGCCCACCAGGAGCTCAGTCTTTCAGCTCCTACCACAAGCAGATACTTGCAGAGGAACTCTCCGCCCTTCTCAGCGCCAATGCGGTCGAGCCCGTACCACCAGGGCAGGAAGGGCTGGGATTCTATTCCAGGTATTTCCTTGTGGAAAAGAAAACAGGGGGGATGCGTCCCATCCTAGACCTAAGGGCCCTGAACAAATATCTGGTCAAAGAAAAGTTCAGGATGCTTTCCCTGGGCACTCTTCTTCCCATGATTCAGAAAAACGATTGGCTATGCTCTCTGGACTTGAAGGATGCTTACACTCACATACCGATACTTCCAGCCCACAGGAAGTATCTTCGGTTTCGGCTGGGAACACAGCACTTTCAGTACTGTGTTTTGCCTTTTGGCTTGGCGTCTGCACCCAGGGTTTTTACAAAGTGCCTGGCCGTTGTGGCAGCGTCGCTACGCAGACTGGGAGTGCATGTGTTCCCTTATCTGGACGATTGGCTGGTGAAGAACACCTCCCCGCAAGAAACTTTGCAGTCTATGCGGATGACTATTCAGGTGCTAGAGATGCTGGGCTTTGTCATCAATTACCCCAAGTCCCATCTCGTCCCTGTGCAAAAATTGGAATTCATAGGAGCTCTGTTGTGCACACAGACAGCTTGTGCTTATCTCCCAGGACCCAGGGCAGACAGACTTCTGTCTCTGGTGTCCAAAGTGCAAGCATCTCAGCAGGTCACAGCTCGGCAGATGTTGAGATTGCTTGGCCACATGGCCTCCACAGTTCATGTGACACCCATGGCACGTCTACACATGAGATCGGCTCAATGGACCCTAGCTTCTCAGTGGTTTCAAGCCACAGGGAATCTAGAGGATGTTGTCCGGCTGTCCACCAATTTTCGAAATTCCCTCAGTTGGTGGACCATTCGATCCAATCTGGTCTTGGGACGCCCATTCCAAATTCCTCAGCCTCAAAAAGTGCTGACGATGGATGCATCCCTCCTCGGGTGGGGAGCGCATGTAGATGGGCTTCACACTCAAGGAGCTTGGTCTCTTCAGGAGAAGCATCTCCAGATCAACCTCCTGGAATTGCGAGCGATCTGGAACGCTCTGAAGGCATTCAGAGATCGGCTAGCCAACAAAATTGTTCTCATTCAGACAGACAATCAAGTGGCAATGTATTACACCAACAAGCAAGGGGGTACCGGATCCCGTCCTCTGTGCCAGGAGGCCGTGCAGATGTGGCTATGGGCCTATCAAAACGGAATGTTTCTCCAAGCCACTTATCTAGCCGGTGTAAACAATGGTCTGGCCGACAGACTGAGCAGAGTTATGCGGCCTCACGAGTGGTCCTTGAACATGACTATTGCCAAAAAGATCTTTCGAGTTTGGGGAACTCCGTCGATAGATCTTTTTGCTTCCCAGGACACTCACAAGGTTCCTCAATTCTGTTCCAGACTCCAGGCCCACGGCAGACTAGCGTCGGATGCCTTCCTCCTTTTTTGGGGGACAGGACTCCTGTACGCTTATCCTCCCATCCCTTTAGTGGGGAAGACTCTCCTGAAACTCAAGCAGGACCAGGGAACCATGATTCTGATAGCGCCTTTTTGGCCCCGTCAGATATGGTTTCCTCTTCTTCTGGAACTTTCGTCAGAAGAGCCATGGAGATTGGATTGTTTTCCGACCCTCATTACTCAGAACGAGGGGGCGCTTCTACATCCCAACCTCCGGTCTCTAGCTCTCACGGCCTGGATGTTGCGAGCATAGAGGTTGCCTCCTTTGGTCTCTCTGAGGGTGTCTCCAGAGTTCTGTTTGCTTCCAGGAAAGATTCCACACATAAGTGTTACTCTTTTAAATGGAGGAGGTTTGCCGTCTGGTGTGACAGTAACGGTCTAGATCCTTTCTCTTGTCCTGCACAGACCTTGCTTGAGTACCTTCTGCATTTATCCGAGTCCGGTCTTAAGACTAACTCGGTCAAGGTTCACCTTAGCGCTATCAGTGCTTACCATTCACATGTTGATGGCTTGCCGATTTCTGGACAGCCTTTAGTCATGCGTTTCATGAGAGGTTTGTTTTTGTCAAAGCCCCCTATCAAACCTCCTCCAGTGCCATGGGATCTCAATGTCGTTCTCACCCAGCTGATGACAACTCCTTTTGAGCCACTGGATTCCTGCCATCTGAAGTACTTGACCTTGAAGGTCATTTTCTTGGTGGCTGTTACTTCAGCTCGTAGGGTCAGTGAGCTTCAAGCCCTGGTAGTTCATGCACCATTCCTTGTCTTTCATCATGACAGAGTAGTCCTCCGCACCCACCCAAAGTTTCTACCGAAGGTGGTGTCGGAGTTCCATCTGAACCAGTCAATTGTCTTGCCAACATTCTTTCCCCCTCCTCACTTGAGCCCGGGCGAAAGCAAGTTGCACACTTTGGACTGTAAAAGAGCACTGGCCTGTTACGTGGAGCGGACGCGCCCCTTCAGAAAGTCCGCCCATCTGTTTGTTTCTTTTAATCCCAACAAGAGGGGAGTTGCTGTCGGAAAACGCACCATCTCTAATTGGCTAGCAGATTGCATTTCCTTCTCTTACGCCCAAGCCGGGCTGACTTTGGACGGTCATGTCACGGCTCATAATGTTAGAGCCATGGCTGCGTCGGTGGCTCATCTAAAGTCAGCCACCATAGAAGAGATTTGCAAAGCTGCGACGTGGGCTTCGATCCACACATTCACATCACATTACTGCCTTCAGCAGCATAGCCGACGCGACAGTCGGTTTGGGCAGTCGGTGCTGCAGAGTCTGTTTGGGGTTTAGAATCCAACTCCACCCCCCTAGGCCCATGTTTATTCTGTTCCAGGCTGCACTCTCAGTTAGTTGAATTTGGTTTCAGGTCAATTTTGTTTTTTGTCCTCGCCGTTGCGGGACCCAATTGACCATTCTTTGTTGTGTTGAGTGAGCCTGGGGGCTAGGGATACCCCATCAGTGAGAATATTGGCCTGCTTGTCTTTGGAGAAAGAGTAGTTACTCACCTGTAACAGGTGTTCTCCGAAGACAGCAGGCAATATATTCTCACAACCCTCCCACCTCCCCTTTGGAGTTGTATTCCTCTAATTCTTGTAATTAACTGAGGAATGTGCCCGCGCGGCGGGCGGGAAAGTGGACGCGCGCATGCGCACTGCATCCGCCCGCGCGACGGGGGACATTTTAGACTTTGTCATGGACTTTGCTGGAAAGTCCTCCGGGCCGACGTGACGTCACCCATCAGTGAGAATATATTGCCTGCTGTCTTCGGAGAACACCTGTTACAGGTGAGTAACTACTCTTTTTTCATAGCACTACGGCATACCGGCACGTTTTTTTTTTTTTAACTGCTCCCCATCAATCTCTGATCTTCCAATCATGAAGGTGCTGGTTAGGCTGCACAGCAGCATTCAGCCACAAGCAAGACTCCAGCAGCAGCTGTCCTAACCTGCTCTCTCACCCCCAGCCTATCATATACCTTTCAACATGATTGTCCCCTTTAGAGCACTAATAGCGGCAGCTGCCTGCATCGGCCCCGGGGTCCTTCTCTCTGTCCTGTCCCGACTCCTGCCCCCTTTGATGTAACTTCCTGTTTCTGCAGAGGTGCCGCAAAGAGAAAGATTCCAGGGCTGATGCAGGCAGCTTAATGTGCTGCTGTTAGTGCTCCGAAGAGAAAAAATCGCCTTGAAAGGTACACAGGGGAGGGGGATGTTGCATAGGGAAATATGCTGGGGTGGGGGGAGGGGAAGGAGAGAGACATGCTGGACAATGGAGGGAAGGAGGAACAAAGAATAGGGAGAGATATTGGACCTGGGGCAGAGGTGGAGGGGAAGGTGAGATACTGGCAAATGAGAGGGTAGGATGGTGAGATGTTAGATCATAGGGTGAAGGGGAGGGAGGAAAGAGAGAGGGAAACATGCTGGATCATGGAGTGAAGGAGAAGAAGGAAAGAGAGAGGAAAATACACTGGATCATGGGGTGAAAGGGAGGGATAACAGAAACCAGACTAGCAAAATTCAGTGCCAACTAATGATATTACTCAGATTTGGAACTTCTTGTGAAACTTGACCAAAGGTACATATATTCAAAATTACTCTGGACTTATATTTCAGTGCCATGCCTCCCCTTTTATGCCTGCCTTATTCTTTCTGATATATGATGGGATGCATTGAACTATGTATCCATAATGGCAACAGCAGCATAAAGTAATTTGTGATCACTTATTTTGTATTTGGCTCTATCCATGTTCTGTGTATATATGACTGAGGCACAGCATTCTGCTGATATGTAGTTTCTTTGTAGAAAATCCTGTTCGTTATGTTTTCCCAGTAGTGTGTTGGTATTCTAGGGACTGGTGTAATATTTTCCGTGATGCCTTTTTATATGCTCCATGCCTGGTAAAAGAGGTGTGGGTACTGTAGGGGCAAAACTGTAGATAGTGGCCCCGTCCCTAAGGTTGCCCTCTATATGTACCAGAACCTGTTTTTGTACAAAAAAAGCACTGGTTAGAAATAAGACTCTAACATGTAATCAGGGCTTTTTTTTTGAGGGGGTACTTGGGGGTACTGAGTACCGGCACCTTTTCCATTGTCTGCTAAAATTGACCCAAGGACCCCATGTTTTAATGAAAGAGCTCAAGCTCTACACAAAAATTCTGCCCTGTCATAGATTCTGTGACTGGTTGCAGGGGCCTGGCTTTTGTGGGATGGGTCCCTCAGTGATCACCCCATCCCTGAAGGGTACATATAGAGGGCAACCTTAGGGACGGGGCCACTATCTACGGTTTTGCCCCTACAGTACCCACTGGGAAAAGACCAAGGGTCCATCGAGCCCAGCTTCCTGTCCATGACAGCGGCCAATCCAGGCCAAGGGCACCTGGCAAGCTTCCTAAACGTACAAACATTCTATAAATGTTATTCCTGAAATTGTGGATTTTTCCCAAGTCCATTTAGTAGTGGTTTATGGCCTTGTTCTTTAGGAAACCGTCTAACCCCTTTTAAAACTCTGCTAAGCTAACCGCCTTTACCACGTTCTCCGGCAACAAATTCCAGAGTTTAATTATGCGTTGGGTGAAGAAAGATTTTCTCTGATTTGTTTTAAATTTACTCAGTTCTTTCTCCGATTTCCCTTGGGGCTTAATGTTATTCAGATCTACTAAAAAAAAAAATTGTTTCTCTTTCCTTTCATTGAAATTTTCTCTTTGGGGAAAGCTCTAGTATACCAAGGGTGGGGCGTTGGAGGCAGTCTGCCCCGAGTGCAGGCGTCAAGGGGATGCGACGAGAAGTCACATGCTGTCGGCTTTGCTGGTCCCCTGCCCCCTCTGACATTAACTTCCTGTTCCAGGCAGGGAATCGGCAGAGCTGACAGCTGTGACTGCTCGTCTTACCCCCTTGCTCGGAGGAGGGGGTGCTCCGCCCTGGGTGGGAACAATTGTAAATACCCCACTGGGGAAAGGTCCTGTGCCTAGTGACAGTGCTGGACATTGACATTGAAAGAACCTGTCTGAGTTAAGTTCCTAGGTCTAGGGGGGGCTGCTGTAGACAGTGTTCATTGCTCCTAAGCAGTGGCATAGCTATGGGGGGCCTGGGCCCCCCAAAATTGGATCCAGGGCCCCTGGTTTGGCTGGCGGGGGTACCCAACCCCTGCCAGCTGAAACCTTTCTCCAGCACTGTTCTCTGCATATTGCCTGCCCTGCTTCCCCTCACGTTGCGTGCATGCTCGGTTTTGTGTGGGGTTGTGGTGGGACATGGGTTGCGGCAGGGAAGCAGGCCAAACTCTGTCCCCCCCTCACTCCAGACCCCCCAAATGACTACTCTCCTGCTCCTAAGGTGGATGTGGTTACAGCATTAGCCACCATTCAGTGGTAATATCTACCCCCAAATATTGTATAGGTTGCACAAATGTGGATATGAATCACAGAGCTGTGTGTAAACTAGTTAGCCAATTAGTCATTAATCAATTATTGCATTTAATGAGTACTTAATTGGCAGTAAGTTAAGAGTTACCTGTGGATCTGCCCTACGTCCTGTTCTATAACATGCACACCCATATTTCATAGCGTGTAACTCCAAAGGAGGTGTGGCCATAGGAGGGTCATGGGCAGGTCAGGTCAGGTCAGAAGCAGACCCAGGATTTAAGTGTCTGGTTATAGAATACTTGCATTTGTGCACCTAACTGACAGTATGTGGACATGAACATTTACAGCAGCACAAAGTTAGGCACAAAATATGTGTTAAGCTAGTATTCTATAAAGGATGCTCCACGCCGAGCACCCTTTACAGAATAGTAGCTTTAGTGCAGATCATGCTGGCACCTAACATTTGGCACCATTTATTGAATCTAGCCACCACTGTCTGGACTTAAGTTGCCCATGTATCAGATTTCTGGCTCCTAGCCACAGACTATCACCACAATGACTAAGATAGGAGTAAAATCCCAGTCAGTTGCAAATTAAAGTTCATGGCACTTTAGCCCAAGGGAGACAAATTCTGAAAGCCAGCTGTGTTCACATTGGGCTCCCACATTTCAGGCTAAATAACACACTATTTGTTTATTTACTGCTCAAATTCTTACATATTTCTGCTCAGTATATATTGAGTTTATTTTGAGTTTTCTTTCCTTCACTTGGTTTAATTTGTTTTGACTGCATAAAAGCAGCTTTCTGTCTCCCTGCACTCTACAAGCAAGCAACCTCTCCCTTACTTGTGATGAGCTGAATCTACAGCAAAAGAAAAAGCCTCTAGTGATCTGTATCAATTGGATCATCAAACAACACCAGGATCTGCCATTCCCTTCCTCTCAGTACTGCAGACCACCCCATCCTTCACCCAGCTACTGGGATCCCTTTCCTTACTTCAGTGGCGTTCCTAGGGGGGTTGACACCCGAGGCGGATCGCCAATGCGCCCCGCCCCCCCCAGATGCAGTGCGACCCCCCCGGCGAAAGGACACCCCCCCTGGGTGCACGCTGCTGGGGGGGGTGCCGCGCACGCCTGTCCTTCGTTCGTTCCATGCTCCCTGTTCTGGGGCAGAGGGAGCATGGAATGAACGAAGGACAGGCGCCCGCGCCACCCCCCAAAGGCGTGCACCTGGGGCAGACCGCACCCACCGCCCCCCCCTAGGAATGCCACTGCCTTACTTCCAGCAACAGTGACTAAGAGGAGGCTAATTGCTGGAGGGGAGAGAAGATGTCTCTGGGGAAAGAGAAGGCCATCGGCTGGGGGCAGCGGGAGGAGAGTATAAGGATGTGGCTATGGGAAAGGTTACAGAATCTGAAAGGAGTGTGTAGGTAGAGAGAAAAAAAGAGGGGAAGGGTAGGATCTCAGTGCAAGAGAGAAATTCTGTGGCTGCAGATCTGCAACGAAATTTGTAGCCCGGACCAGAGTTAAATTTTTCTTGAGGGATTGGAGTTGGAGCATTCTGGCTGCAGACCACAGTAGCTCCCTTATCCAACTGTCTACTTGAACTGACTTGGTTTTTTCCATGCCCTTATTATTTCAGCTTGTCCCAATTCTCTTTCTGTTATTGTGCAAGCTCTGAATTACTGTGTCATAGGAAGAAGGTCATTAGGTAGGCTGACTTTTTTGCTTCTGTTTTAGAAAGAGGAAGATATACTGCTAAGAGCAGAGCTTGAAAAGGTAGCTGAAAATCACCATGATCAGTTCAAACTGTGGTACACCCTGGATCGACCTCCTCAAGGTAAGGTGTATCCTAGGAGTGAGAGTCAGTTCCGTGAATGATACAAGCCCTACACTTGCCGGCTGAGGCGGTAAAAGCTGTGTTAGAGTCTTCTTCAATAAATGCAATTCAATAACAGTGATTCTATAGGTAGATGCTTATTCTATAAAGGATAGAGGAAAGAATTAAGGAAGAGATTAAGTGGTTCGATATTCAAAGAGATTTAAGCCTAAATTAAGCACTTAAATGTTGAGTATTGCACTTAACCAGATAAGAGGTAGCAAGTCACATAAAGCTGAATATTCAAGGCCAGTGCCCTGCTGTGGTCTGGCATTGAATATCAAGGCATTTGATATGTTGAACTGTTGGTTGTGACATATTGTAGCGATATAAGGTGTTTAAATAAAAATTAATTGATCCAAAAAGAAAAAAAATGCAGTGGCTGCCAAAAAATCCTTTCATCACTGCAGGCTGAGTAGTTATCCCAAGGTGTATAATTTAAGCAGAGCTGGTATGAGTGTTTGTGCCTAAATGCCAGTGAAACACGCATAACCTATAGTCTTCTGTCATCTAAGTGCGTGAATGAGAGACACTGCCTTTATATCTGCCTATCTATAAAATACACATCAGGGGCAGACTGACCATTTCGGCAACTGGGCAGTTCCTGAGGGCCCAGAGGCTTCAGGGGGGCTCAGAGGCTCTGCCCGGTTGCTTGCCACTGCTGTAGCACACTACAACCCCCCTGGTCCTACCGTGAAGGGCTCTGGTGGTAGTGGCCACTGCGAGAGGGGGGGGGGGGTCAGGAAAGAACAACACTCTTTCCTACCCACTGCTGCTATTCTGCCCGGCGATGCCGTGTTTTAAAAATAGCTGCTGAGACTCCCTGCGGCAGTCTTGCAAGACTGTCAAGACCCACGGGAAGTCTCAGCTGCCATTTTGAAAACACGGTGGCGCCAGGCAGAATAGTGGTAGTGGGCAGGAAAGAGTGGGGGTCTTTCCTGCCCTTGAAAGAGCCACTAGGCCAGCAGGGCCCTTTGAGGTAGGACTGGGAAGAGCCTACTGAGGCTCAGGGGACCAGGGCCGTGCCTAGGGTCTCTGGCGCCCCCCTGCAGACTATCAGTTGGCACCCCCGTGAAAATGATCAGGCCCCCCCCCCCCCCCCGGTGAAAATGATCGCTCACCACTTGCTACACTGACAGGAATTGTCAGCAATATTCTTAGAAACAAATTGCTATACATTGCAAAATAAGATAGCAGATGTAATTCTCAAAGTGGACATATTCCAAACGCTAAAATGAAAATAAAATGATTTTTTTCTACCTTTGTTGTCTGGTGACTTTCTTTTTCAGATCATGCTGGCCCAGTATCTGAGTCTGCTGCTATCTGTCCTCTTAACTCCATTTCCAGGGCTTCCTTTCCATTTATTTCTTTACTTTCCTCCTTTCTTCTTCATTTCTTGCTCTATATCCATTTCCAGCAATTTCTTCTCTCTCCCTGGGTCCTGTCCTCCCATCCACGTCCATCCTTGTCCCTCTCTGCCCTTCCCTCCTCCATCCATAGCCAGCAATCCTCCTCTCTCCCCTCCCCTCCATTTCCAGTAATTTGTCCTCTCCCTGGGCCCCCATGTCCATCCTTGTCCCTCTCTGCTCTTCCCTCCTCCATCCATAGCCAGCAATCCTCCTCTCTCCCCTCCCCTCCATTTCCAGCAAATTGTCCTCTCCCTGGGCCCCCATGTCCATCCTTGTCCCTCTCTGCCCTTCCCTCCTCCATCCATAGCCAGCAATCCTCCTCCCCTCCCCTCCATTTCCAGCAATTTGTCCTCTCCCTGGGCCCCCCATGTCCATCCTTATCCCTCTCTGCCCTTCCCTGCTGCATCCATAGCTAGCAATCCTCCTCTCTCCCCTCCCCTTCCAGCAATTTGTCCTCTCCCTGGGCCCTGCTGCTGCCCTCCCATCCATGCCTCTCTGCCCTCCCATCCATGCCCTCCCATCCATGCCTGTCTCTCTGCCCTCCCATCCATGCCTCTCTGCTCTTTCCTCCGCGCCCTGGGGCCTTTAAATCTTTTACTTCCGGTCGCAGCAGCGTCAGTGAAAGCGGAGCGCTGCTGATGTCTCCCTTCCCTTCGCGCTCTTGGTTCCCTCAGTGTCCGCCTTCTTCTGACGTCAGAAGAAGGCGGGACACTGAGGGAACCAATGAGTGCAAGGGAAGGGAGACGTCGGCAGCGCTTTCAATGACGCTGCTGCGACCAGGTAAAAGATTTAAAGGCCTCGGTGGCGCGGGGCGAGGGTAAGCACCGTGGCGGCGCCCTCCAGAGGTGGGTGCCCCTCTGCGGTGCTTACCCCACTTACCACATCAGCACGGCCCTGCAGGGGACTGTGGTGTGTGAGAGGGGGCAGCAGCTGTGGTGATGGGACGGGCAGCGGCCCGGGGGGGGGGGGGCCCAAATCATCCTCACTGCCTGGGGGCCCAGATCACTGTCATTCCACCCCGGATACACACTGGCTAGATTCCATAAATAGTGCTCAAAAATTGGCATTGAAAAAAACGGCGCTCAACATTATTCTAGAATGGGCACGCAAAGATGAGTGCCAGTTATACAATAGCAATGAATGTCAATTTCAGCACCCAAATTTGGGTGCCAAAACTTATACCTGCTGAAACCAGGTGTAATTCTTGGCGCCCAAATGGGCACACATCCCCAGTATTCTATAACAGTGTGCGCAAATTTTTGGAATGCCCCAATCCACCCATGCACCTTTCATGACCACACCCCCCATGGGATTTGGGTGCACATAGTTACAGAATAGTGCATAGCAAGATGGGTGTGCAAATCCAAACTGGTGCCAATTAGCACCCAATTACTGCACTAATTGGCTTATGAGCTTCAATCAGCACACAACCTGTAAATATTTAAAAATAAAAAAGAACCCTAAAAATAGTGCCACTTAAATCTGGGGCTTAGCACATATGAAAGCCCTGTGTTAAACCATATTAAGCCCAGTTTTCACCACACTATAGTAAAAAGGCTCCTGAATTATTTTGCAATAGGTAGGAAGCACTCTTACATTTAGACCCAAGTCTGAACTGAAGCTTTATCTGGAAAACAAGAGTAGTTAGGAATGGCACTGCATGCCCTTTCTTTCTCTTTCAGATTGGAAATACAGTTCTGGATTTGTGACCGCAGACATGATTAAGAAACATCTGCCTCCTCCGGGGGATGATGTCATGATTCTGATGTGTGGACCTCCGCCAATGATTCAGTTTGCATGTCAAAATAACCTTGCCAAATTGGGATATCCTGAGAACGTGAGATTTGCCTATTAACGCACACCTTACCTGATCTGCACTCTGGTAAAACACCTTTTACTAAGGCACCGATTGCACTGTGTGCAGAAGAAATTATTGGATATTGTAGAAAAAGTGCTGGTTCTTAAAAACCATAAGGTTACTGCAGTGATTCCCAAACCTGGTCCTCAAGGCACCCCAGCCAATCATGTTTTCAGGATATCCACAATGAATATTCATATTTGCATGCATAGTTTCTCCACTGCAGAAAATATCTCTCATTAATATTATTATGGATATCCTGAAAATCTAACTGGCTAGAGTGCCTCCAAGATTAGGTTTGGAAACCACTGGGTTACTGCTATCAAGTTTTGTACTGAGTAGACCATAGGTTCTCAACCCAGTCCTCAGGATATACCCAGTCAAGTCAGGTTTTCAAGATATCCACAATGAATATGCATGAGATAATTTGCATACAATGGAGGTAGTGAATGCATATCTCTCTCATGTATATTCATTGTGGGTATCCTAAAAACTTGACTGGCTTGGTAGGTCCTGGGTGAGAACCCCTGGAGAAGATGAAGCATTCTATAATTGACTTTCTGCCAGGATTCAGTTTCTAGACCAGGGATAGACAGCTCAGTCAGTTTTTCAGGATATACACACTGAATATACATGAGCTAGCTCTGCATGCACTGTTTCCATCACTTGCAAATGAATCACATTCATATTCATCGTAGAATTCTGGAAACCTAACTGACTTGCCTATCCCATTCAAACCTTCGACACTTCAAGATTTGAAAGCTTTATTACAAATTATTCAATAAAACCTATTGCATTTATGAACGCATCAGTCATGAATTTTTACAAATCTGGCACTGCCTCCCCAGCCGGCAGCCACAAGTTCTCAACAACAGGAGCAGGATGGATCAGCTGTTTCTTCGTCTTTATTCTTCTCTGTTCTGTTCTCCTCCTCCAACCAGTCCCGACCGACTCCTCTCTCTTCTTTGCAGTGCTGCCAGTGCCTGCGCCCCGTTTCTCCTCTTTTCCTCCCCCACGCGCCTCAGTCTCTTCAACCTTTAGGGCTGGCAGCTGCTGCCCTGCCGACATGATCGAGTCCCAACTCCTGAGTGCTCCACTGCTCCCGCATTAATCGCTATTCGCGCTGACTCATCTGCTACCTTCAGCCCTCAGCCAGTCATCCTTCCCTACGAGGGTGCTCCCGTCATGATGCAACTTCAGCGAAGTCGGGAACGCATGGGCGGGGCCGTCACTGAGAAGGCAAGGCTGGCTAAGAGTTTCCATCCACTTCCTTCGCTTCGATGGTAGAAGACTACTACTACAGAAAATTGTGGCATGCAGCGCACATTGAGAGGTAAGTGCTGACTCTGAGGCAGGTTTTAAGTCAAAATAAAAAAATGAATATTTTGTTTCATGCAGATCTCAGCCCATTTAGTTATGTTTAAACACAAGAGTCTCTTTTGTTTAAACATAACTTAATGGGCTATAAGCCTCTAATGCACTCCATTGGTTTTCTTATATTTTGTTTGTGATAACTTATTTTTACTTATTTTTTTTCTGTGTGTTGTCAGACAATTATGGATGTAAGCCCCACCCCTAACTCCACCCCTAACTCCACCCCCTTAAGCCTCCCCAAATAGTTGGGCCACCGACCGCCTATGCCAGCATGGTTAAAACGTGTGGTGAAGGAAGCTATTACAGCTAAAAGAAAATCTTTCAGAAAATGGAAGGAATTGACTGAAAATAATAAGAAACAGCATAAGGAATGGTAAGTCAAATGTAAAGCACTGATAAGGAAGGCACAGAGGAACTTTGAAAAAAAGATTGCGTTGGAGGCAAAAACACGTGGAGGGGCATAATCGAACGTCGCCGGCCAAATAGGTCACCGGCGATCTATTGTGGCGGCGGCGCTACAGCTGGCCGGAACCGTATTATCGAAAAAGATGGCTGGCCATTTTTTTTTCGATAATACGGTTTAGCCCGGCCAAATGGCTTGGATTTCGCCGGGTTTGAGATGGCCGGGTTTGTTTTTCAGCGATAATGAAAAAAAAAATACCGGTGATCTCCAACCTGGCGAAATCCAAGCCATTTGGTCATGGGAGGAGCCAGCATTTGTAGCGCACTGGTCCCCCTGACATGCCAGGACACCAACTGGGCACCCTAGACATGTGGGTACAGTGGGTTTTGGAGGGCTCCCATTACCA
Organism: Microcaecilia unicolor; assembly: GCF_901765095.1. NCBI lineage: Eukaryota > Metazoa > Chordata > Amphibia > Gymnophiona > Siphonopidae > Microcaecilia > Microcaecilia unicolor. Next base: position 170,462,147 of record NC_044034.1, on the reverse strand, counting down.
GCACAAGTGTTACAGGTAGGGGGGGGATGGGTCTGGGTCCGCCTGCCTTAAGTGCACTGCGGTACCCACTAAAAGTGCTCCAGGGACAGGACTTGTTGCTGCTGTATAAGCTTGCCACACCAGTTGACACCTGAAGACTAATCTCTTTGAAAAAGTCCTTTATTTGAATAAGCACGTTTACTCACCGTTAACTGCAGATCAGAGGTTGTGTCCCACTGGCAAAGAGTCTCCCTGGTACTGAGATAAGCAGTAGGTCAGAGCTGGCAGAATGCTGTACAATGCCCTCTTTCAGCCACATTCAAGGTAAGAACTAAGTTCTCTAACGTGGCTAACACATGAAAGGGATCTAAAACTGGCTTACAAACATGGCCACTACCTCATGGACTAACGGAAGTAAAACAGGGCACACTCTGACCCAGTTAGCAGGGAGAAAAGCACCATGGGAGTACAGCCCAGTACCCTACACCCACCACAATGCATTGCTGATGTGACTCTGCAGTGCACCTAACAGAAAAGGTGTCACACTCACCCGAGAGCCACATCACAACCAGGGAAAGGCTGTCGGAGGATAGAACACATTCTGCTGTCATGGAGGTGGGTACGGCATTTGAGGCTGGCAAAAAAGGTTTTTAAGTTTATTTTTTTAGTGTGGGAGGGGGTTGGTGACCACTGGGGGAGTAAGGGGAAGTCATCCCCCATTCCCTCCGGTGGTCATCTGGTCAGTTGGGGCACCTTTTTGAGGCTTGGTCGTGAAAATAAAAGGACCAAGTAAACCCGGCGAAATACTGCTTATCGCCGGGTTTTTTTTCCATTATCGGCGAAAGCCAGCCATCTGGTAGCCACGCCCACACCCGCCCATGTCCCACCTTCGCTTAGCCGGCGACACGCCCCTTTGAACTTTCACCGGTGAGGCGACGGGAAAGCAGCGATGCTGTCAAAAATGCAGCTTTCGATTATACCGATTTCGCCGCTTTTCCGAGATCACCGGCTATCTCCCGATTTATGATTATAAGCTTTTGATTATAAGCTGGATAGTAAAAATTATTTTAAGTATATTAAAAGCAAGAAGCCAGCAAAACAATCAGTTGGACCGCTAGTTGACCAAGGGATAAAAGGGGCAGGGAAGACAAAGCCATCATAGAGAGATTAAATTAATTCTTTGCTTTGGTCTTCACCAAGGAAGATTTGGGAGAGATACCAGTGCCAGAAATGGTATTCAAGCACCCACAGAGTCGACTCCTATAATGTATTGTACAGTTTTGGGATCTTGCCAGGTACTTGTAGCCTGGATTGGTCACTGTTGGAAACAGGATGCTGGGCTTGATGGACCTTCAGTCTTTCCCAGTATGGCAATACTTATGTACTTAGGTAGCTGCCTAGTTGTTCTCTACAGTGTGTGCTCAGTACAAAGCTGAACATCTGGCATCTCGCTAACGACATAAAAAGTGGTTCAGAGGAAGATGACAAAAATGGTATGAGGTTTGTATCAAAATATATTTGAGAAGAGATTTAAAGAGCTGAATATCTGTACCCTAGAGGAAATGAGGGATTAGGGGCGATATGATATAGACATTTAAATACTTGAAGGTATTAATATACAAACATCTTTTTAAGCGAGGGGGAAGTAGTATTTCTAGAAGTCATGAACTGAAGTTACAAGGAGGTAAACTTAGGGTAATATGAGGAAATACGTTTTTTCATGGAAAGGATAGTGGATACTTGGAACTTCTGATGGAGACGAAAAAGTGATGGAATTCAAAATATGTGGGATAAATACAGAGGATCCCTATATAGCAAGAGGACAGAATGAAAGGAAAACTTAAATGGCCTTCGCACTTTACAAGAAAAAGGTGGTATATCAAGTGAATAAATGATAAATAAGAGTGCAGAGAGGGATGTAACATGTATGATGTGGCAGGTACAACCCTAAACAAAAGTATAGATGGACATAAACTTGTGCAGTGCAGCAGGTATAACCCCAAACCAGGGCTACGGAGGGGGGGGGGGGGGGGCAGGGTGGCAAAATTCCTCAGGCCCGGCTTTGAAGGGAGGGCTCTGTGCCGGCAAGGCTTCCGGAGGCAGGCAGAAGGTTCTGCTTCCTCTGTCTTTCACTCTCCTGCTCGTGTTGGGACCTGGGTGATTGCATTAACGCGATAACCCAGGACCCGGCACACAGGAGCACGAGAGCGAAGACCGAGGGAGGCGCAGACGCAGGAAAGTAAGAAGATAGGGGGGCAGCCGCCCAAGTGGGAGTGGGGGTGCAGCAACAGCTCGAGTAGAGGGGGGTGGTGGCCCTGCCCCGGGCCCAGCTCTTTGTAGCCCTACCCCAAACAAGGGCATAGCAGGATGTAACCTGTGCAGTGTGGCAGGTACAACCTCAAACCAGGACTGATTCTCTTCCTTGCACTTGGCATCAGTTTCATGCTTATCTTTTGTTCACTATTCAACTACACAACTGCACAAGTTGGAATGGAGGAGTGGCCTAGTGGTTAGAGCACTGGTCTTGCAATCCAGAGGTGGCTGGTCCAAATCTCACTGCTACTCCTAGTGATCTTGGGCAAGTCATTTAACCCTCTGTTGCCTCAGGTACAAACTTAGATTGTGAGCCCTCCTGGGACAGAGAAATATCCAGTGTACCTGAATGTAACTCACCTTGAGCTACTACTGAAAAATGTGTGAGCAAAATGCAAATAAATAAATAATGCTTACGAGGGGATGGATAGACAGACACATAGATTAGAACAAGCACTACTGCTTATTTGAAGTGCAGCTAATAAGACATTGTTTATAGAAGACACAAATGCTTCCTATGAGGAAATGGGGCTTTGTGACAGACCACTTAGATGGGACAGTTATAGCAGTCACAGAAAGTCACTGACCACAATTCAGTGGAGACATGCCATGTCACCCCTCTCCAAGTAAAAATAAATTAATATTTTCTTTTAAGCCTTTTCTGGTGGCATACCTTGTTTATTGTGCTTGAAAAAATATTTTCGTTTCCGGTTCAGATGGTATGCATCAGATCAGAAGAGACAGTTTACTTAGCAGAAAGGAAGAAAACACCGACTTACTTGAATGACTTAATTTGGAATAACTGAGATGCAGTTAAGTGTAGAAGATAGTATGAAAACTTTCCATTTTTTGAGGCTTAATGCAATCGACACTACATACACCAAAACTCATTATGAAAACAGATGACAGTGCATTCCTTGACTTATGAGGCCTTTAGAATACCACCAACCAGAAAGAAGCCCAACACTCCAAAACTTGTTTTCTTCACAGAACTCTGTAAAGCACACCTGCCTCTGTGTGGAGACACACAGTAGATGAACTTTGGGGTGGATGTCATCACTGAAGATGTCATTGTACTAAAACTTCTCATATCTTCCTTCAAGTAAATTGAAATATGTCTACAATTCTATAATATTAGAGTGAATGCAGGAAAATAAAAAAAGAATGTTGAACTGGTAACTAGGATGCACAAACCAAACCTGCTGAGGTTGGGTTGGGAGATGTTGGGCTTTCATACAAGATCATCAGGACGCTACCTATCAACCACTCCAGTTGCTGAATGAATTGAAATAATAGGGTAAGAAAGAATTTATGGTTGCATTGGATTTAGGTGAGCAACACTAAACTGTTTACATCACAGATAATTTGTTCTGATCTCATTACTCTAAAACACACTTCAGTGAAAATTTATTTTAAAAGGTTCCTAAGTTTTTTTTATTAAATGTTGCTGCTCCCTTAAAAAAAATATTCCACTATTGCAAGTTAGCAGTGATAGTTTTTCAAAGAGGAATATGTATTTCAAGGCAATAGCATTTTCACTGGGCCATATTCCAAGGACCTTTACCCATTCTATGCTGATGGAAAGAATCTTTATTGAATGAGGACCATTGAATCACCAATAAACTACTCCATCTAGTAGGCTAAGCTGGATCTGTTGATGAAGACTAGAGCTGAGAACCAGGAAAGCCAGGGTTCAAATCCCACTATGCTCCTTGGACACTTAGGGGCCCTTTTACTAAAGTACGCTTAAAAGTGGCCTGTGCTGGTGTAGGCGCATGTTTTGGATGCACGAAGGTCATTTTTTGAGTGCACCTGGAAAAAAGGCATTTTTTGGTGACTGAAAATGGACATGCGGCAAACTTAAAACCAGTGCGCGTCCATTTTTGGCCTGAGACCTTACTGCCACCCAATTGACTTAGTGGCAAGGTCTCATGCGCTAACTGGGTGGTAAGTGTCCAGCATGCATAAACTGCCAATTACTGCAGGTTAAGCACCACGCAGTAGAAAGTAGAAAATATTTTCTACCGCGTGTTTTGGACGTGCATCAAAAATGGAATTACCACACGGGGCACACGGTAGCTGGGCAGCAGTTGCAATTTGGCATACGTTGGATGCACATAGGCGCCTATGCACCTTGGTAAAAGGGCACCTTAATCTTCTATTGCCTGAGGTACAGACTTAGGTGGCAGTTGTATAGTGGTTCCTAGACATACCTATGCTGTCACAGAACACTGGTGCAAAGCCATTTTGCCGTGTCAAAACTTCTTGCGGCATGGCTCGGTTCCCATGGATTGAAACTAAACCCTGGAAAATCTTTGGGAATTCTCTTTGCTAAGATGGGGATGCCAGGTTTTTCCTCTCCCCTGACTATAGCAGGGAGTAATGTTCCTTTTCATTCTAAAGTGTAGGGTGTCCTGTTAGATCAAAATCTTAACTACAGGGCTCAGATTTCTAGCATGGTTCAGCGCAGTTTCTTTAAATTACGACTGCTTTATTCTGTCCGTGGCCTTTTTTCTACCTCTGTTTTATAGGTGTTGATTCACTCTCTCATGATGAGTCAGTTGGATTCCTCAATGCCCTTTATCATGGATTGCACTGTTCTGACCATAGGCACCTTCAGATTGTTCAAGTTGCTGACTTGTTCTAAAAGATATGACCATGTGACATCCCTGCTTCACGAGGAACATTGGCTTCTTATCACCTCCCGGATAACTTTTAAGATCTTATTCTTAGTTTATCTTTCTGATCTTTTGGTTCACTATACTCCTATCCAGACCCGCAAGTCCTCTTCTCAGAATTTGCTGATTGTCCCTTCCTTTCGGGAGATTGCTTTACAATCTATCAGGGGTAGGCTGCTCATGGTTGCTGGACCTAAGCTCTGGAATAATGTGCCTTTGAATATTCAGCAGGAGGCGACTATTACCTCTTTTAAGAAGCATCTAAAAGCTTCTCTATTTTCAGTACCTTTTATTTATTTATTGCATTTGTATCCCACATTTTCCCACCTATTTGCAGGCTCAATGTGGCTTACAATATTATATCATGTCAAGCATCATTCAAGAGTAGATACACAATTAATTACATACAGAACAAGTGTAGACATAGAGGATATAATCTTTTGGAATTTGATCTGTGGTTTGTTGCTTCCCTCCTTTCGCTCTGCCTGGGGATGCAATCTCCAGAGTCTCCAGAACTTGATATGTACATACACGTATAAGAAAACATGTTGTGTTGTCTTTTCTGACTCTGTTTTTCTTTCCTGTCAATATTGGCGTTCTTTTCCTGTTTTTGATTTTATTTATTGTAAACCACTTAGAAATTTGTTTGAGCGGTATATCAAATTTTAATGAACTTGGAAACTTTAGATGCACTAACTTATATCAATGACTGGTGTAAGTTGGTGTGCTATGTGCACCATGCAACAGGTGCAACTGATAGAATTGTATAAGTTGACTGTGTCACAAATGACACATCCTGCTCCGTCCATGTATATGCCCCTCTTGCAGTTGCATGGTAAGGGACAGATTCTGTAAAAAGTGTTCAAAATTCAATGCCAAAAAAAACTGGTGCTGAACGGAATTCTATAACGGTGTTCTGGGACTGGTGCCCTTTCTAAAATAGCACATAGTGCTGGGATCCGTGCCCAACTTTGGGCACAAGAAGTTACACCAACTGAATCCAGATATAATTCCCAGTGCACAAGTTGCGGGTGAATCCACACTATTCTATTCACTGGCTCCCACTTAAAGAACGTATCACATTCAAGATCTGCATGATTGTTCATAAAATCGTTCACCAATCACGGAGATGCCCCGACCTACATGCTAGACCTCGTGGACCTGCCTCCCAGAAATGTTAAAAGATCATCCCGCAAAGTTCTTAATCTACACTTCCCCAGCTGTAAAGGATTAAAATACAAGCTAACACACGCTACTAGCTTCTCTTACATGAGCACGCTGTTGTGGAATGCAGTACCTCAGTGGCGTTCCGACCCTAGCTGACACCTGGGGCGGATCGCCGATGCGACCCCCCCCCCCCCCGGGTGCAGCACGACCCCCCCCTGGTGAAATGATACCCCCCCAGGTGCACGCCGCTGGGGGGGGGGGTGCCGCGGAGCGCATGTTGCCCTGTCTCCGAGTTCACAATTCGCATGTGTTCACTGCTCCCTCTGAGTCTGCCCCGGAACAGGAAGTAACCTGTTCCGGGGCAGACTCAGAGGGAGCAGTGAACAAATGCGAATTGCGAACTTGGAGACAGGGCAACAGGCGCGCTCCACGGCACCCCCCCCCCAGCGGCGTGCACCCGAGGCGGACCGCCCCCACTTGGTACGCCACTGCACTACCTACTGACTTGAAAACAATTAACGAAATAACTAATTTTTGCAAATCTCTGAAAACCTATCTCTTCAAGAAGGCCTACAATGAGAACTTATAGCTTAATTATAACACTTCACCACTCCATCCTCATTCTGAATGTCATCTTTCTATAACTGTCTGCTTAGATCTCTTTTCTCATCCTTGATCTTTTTGTAACACCAATTGTACCTGCTACTCTGGAATGGCGATGCCATAACAGGCCCTTAAAAGCCATATTGAGCCTGCAAATAGGTGGGAAAATGTGGGATACAAATGCAATAAATAAAATAAAATAAATAACACTGCGTGCATTTTAAAGGAATGCCCCTGACCTGCCCATGCCCCCTTTGCAGATCTGCATGGAAACACTATTCTATAAATTGGCTATGTGGTTTTTTTTTTTGTGCAGATCTGCCATTTTCTTGCACCTTGCATCTGTTAGAACGCTTTTTCCATTCTGAAAATTCAACATGGTAGTGCCTAATGTTCAGCACCATATGTAGAATTCCCCTGTAAGTGACTTACACACACCGGTTACAGAATAGTGCCTATCACTTATGCATATAACTTTCAATTATTGGTGCCAATCACATGCGTGCTACCATTTTGTAACATATGCATGCTCTTGCATAGAATTATCTTTTACAATTGTAAGTCCTCTGGAGAGAAGGAAATACTTAGTGTATGCAAGTTATACAAAACAAAAACTAATTCAAGTGTCTACAAACCATCCCCAAATCAGGCACTATTTTATTTTGAAAACAATTAATAGAAACCAAACAAATTCTGAAGGCTTGAGTGTGTGATTATACTCAAGAGCAATTAAATTTGGTAACTTAGGAACAGGTTTGTATCCTTCCCCCCTCCACCCAGATTTCACCAGCCTAAGTGGAAAACAGGTGCCCTCTGCTGTCCATCCAGTGGGCTTTCCTTGGCAAAATAACACGTGAAGCTCTTGAAGGTCCAGTAACATTTTACGGAAGGTAGTTCTGCAAGTAAAAAAAGATTCCTCCATAATGAAATAGTCACTGTGTGCAAAAATATATACTCAGTGCTTTCCTCTGGATAGTTTAAAACTCTTCTGTATTACTGTACCAGTCTTGCTCCAGAGTCATGTTAGGTTATCTCCAGTCTTCATAAGGAGGTGGTAAAAACATACAATTATTCAGGATCTCATCTTCACTAAGCATATTCTGAAAGTATAAACATAGCACTCAATTTGTAAGAGAGAATTTAGCTGTTTTGGCCTGTCAACGAAAAAGGAGTCAAACTACAATTAACCCAAGACAAATATTTTCAACATATATTTTTATGCATTTTATATTTTCTATAGCTATAGAATGGGACAAAGCCTACAAAAAATAGGATCCTTGGAGTATGATGAAAATATTTCCCTAGTAGGGATTCAGCCACTGTAGACTTGGCAGCAGCGTACAATTGGGCTATCCAGCCTCAGTAATCAGCTTTTTTTTTTAATACATCAGCTGCCATAGATATGAAAAAAGAACCCTATTGGGACAGCACATACACCCTCTAGTTTTGGTAGCTATTTAGATTATTACAAAGTTTGGTGAGAACACATGAGGAAGACATGGATTAAGTTCAGGAACTTGTACGCTCATCTACCCTGACATGTGGAGGATAGGCATTGGTTAAGTATAGGAACTTGTATACTCATCTACCCTGACATGTGGAGGCTAGGCAATGGATTAAGTACGGGAACTTGTACTCTTACCTACCCTGACATGGGGAGGACAGGTAATGGATTAAGTACGGGAACTTGTACGCTCATCTACCCCGACATGTGGAGGATAGGCAGTGATTAAGTACAGGAACTTGTATGTTCATCTACCCCGACATGTGGAGGATAGGCAATTGATTACATACGGGAACTTGTACACTCATCTATTCTGACATTTGGAGGACAGGCAATAGATTAAGTACGGGAATTTGTACGCTCATCTACCCTGACTTGGAGGACAGGCAATGGATTAAGTCTGAAAGCAGTGGATTAATTACAGGAATTTGTATGCTCATCTGACAAGGATAGCACAAAATTAAGGAGGAAGACCACAAAAAGTGACTTGGGTAAGGTACGATAAGGCCCAATATCCTACAGGTACTCAAGTTTTTGTGGTTGTCCGTTCCACTATATCCTTATAAGGGTGGAAAGAACACCTGGGAAGACTGAATATGTCAATTCATCTTTCCCTGCTATCATCTATAGCTATCAAATGACAGAAGGAACTGGTTAATTTTGTCTGGTCATTTTTTAGCCAAACTTACTGGCTAGGTTTTTCTCTGAAACTTTTCTCTAAATACAGCTGACCAAACTTTGCCTGGCTAGATTTACGCTTGCCATTTGTGTGACTGGGGTGGCCTGACTGAACTTAGTGAAATGCTGAAAATCAGAAGCCCATAGAGCCACCACTTTATGGTACAGCTGAATTTTCCCACCTTCAGGGGGATGATCAGAAGCAAACGCCGGCGCTAGAGGCTGTTAGCACCATACTAGCGCCGGCGTTTGCTAACGCCCCATGATCAGAGCCCTTGAGCGCGTGAAACAACGTGCTCGAAGGCTCCGAACATAACTAGCAAGCAAATGCATGCTAAACAGGGCTAAACATATTCATCGCCAATGATCAGCGGCCAGCGTGGCAAATCCTACGCTAGCTCCGAGCTGGCGTTAGGGTTTGCAGATCATTGGCATTCGCATGCTGGCAGGCCCCCATTCCCCCCAACAGCAAATCTGCCAGCGACAGGGGGCTGGAGGTCCGGTGGACCTCCGGCCCCCCCCCCAGGTTCAGGGAGGGCTGGAGATCCGGTGGGTCTCCAGCCCCCCCCTAACGCCCCCAGCAAAGGGTCCCTGGTGGCCTAGTGGGCGACCAACCAACCCCCCCCCCCCAGCAACAGGGGGGCTGGAGGTCCGCTGGACCTCCAGTCCCCCTCAACGATCCCCCCCCCAGGTTCAGGGAGGGCTGGAGATCCGGTGGGAATCCAGCCCCCCCCAGTCCCCCAGCAAGGGGTCCCTGGTGATCCAGACCCTCCTACCTTGTGTGTTGGATGAGGGAGGGTAGCCTGCCTCTCTGCGACGCCGCAAAATGGCGGTGCACAGCCCTGCCCAGTGCATCCTGGAATGCGCTAGGCAGGGCTATACACCATATAAGGGAACCCAGGATACACTGGGCAGGGCTGGGCGCCGCAGGAAGAGGAGGGAGACAGGTTACCTTCCCTCCTCCAACATACAAGGTAGGGGGGTCTAGACCACCAGGGACCCCTTGTTGGGGGACTAGGAGGGATAGGAGACCCACCGGATCTCCAGCCCTCCCTGAACTTGAGGGAGGGATCATCGGGGGGACCGGAGGTCCGCCGGACCTCCAGCCCCCATTGCTCGGGGCAGGGGTAGTTGGGGCCTGGTGGTCCCATGGACCTCCAGCCCCTGTGTTTGACAGGTTTGGGCTTTTGACAGCCCAGACCTGTCAAACAAGTGCGGGAGGATTGTGCTGAGCGCATGCTCAGGCACAATTCTCCCGCACTTCTACCCATGATCAGAGATAATTGCTTGCTTAAATTTGCATACATTTATCTCTGATCATAGGTCTAATAATGCCCCGCGCTGTTCCAGCGCTATTTTTGGAGCGCTGTTTGGAACAGTGTGGGGTTTTGATCATCTGTCTGCTTGTGATTTTAGTGGTGTAAATTTAGCCAGCTGGAGGAGAGGAAAAGAGGAAGTTTTAAAGGCAAAGATTAAACTGGCTCAGTTTTGAAGTTGGGCCAATCTTTTGACACCTCTGTAAACTAAGAGGCCATTTTACTAAAGGGCATTAAGCCCTTAATACTAGTTATAATGTGAGAACAGGCTCACATTCTAACCAGTATTAAGAGGCTGGAAAATACTGCAGAACACATTAAAGTGTTTTGCAGTATTTTGCCTGTTTGCATGCACTAACCAGCGCAATATCCATTTAAAAAATATATATTTTTAGGAGGCGGTGTATCATAGGCGGGAGTGGACATTCCTGTGTTATCCAGCTACTTAGGAGGTGATAGCTGCTCCCATGTTAACTCCACGCAGGTACTGTGTACTAATGATAGCATTAGCTCATGACCTGCAATAAAATATTTTAAAAACACCCTCCATAAGAGCTGTGATAAATCCGCATTTTAGTAAAAGGGCCCCTAAGTTAGTAATGCATTCATTCCCAATAAGGTTGAAGGGTATACAAATACTGTACAATGATACATACCGTAAGATTGTTAATATCTTGAGAAAATGCCCCTATCTGTATGACTGTTCCTTCTGAGTGCTCCATCTGTAAAAGCATGCAGTAGCCAAAACAAATAGTACATACGTTCATAAGTGTTGCCACACAGGGACAGACCGAAGGTCCATCAAGCCTAGTATCCTGTTTCCAACAGTGGTCAATCCAGGGCACGTCACAACTACCTGGCAAGATCCCAGAACAGTGCAATACATTTAATGCTACTTGTCCTAGAAATAAGCAGTGGATTTTCCCAAGTCCATTTTAACAATGGCTTATGGCCTTTTCTTTTAGGAAGATAGCCAAACCTTTTTAAAATCCTGCTAAGCTAACTGCTTTTTTACCATATTCTCTGGCAACGAATTTCAGAGTTTAATTACACGTTGAGTGAAGAAATATTTTCTCCAATTCGTTTTAAATTTACTACTTTGTAGCTTCACTGCATGCCCCCTAATCTTAGTATTTTTGGAAACAGTAAACAAGCGATTCACGTCTACTCGTTCCACGTCACTCATTATTTCATATACCTCTATCATAGCTCCCCTCAGCTATCTTTGCTCCAAGCTGAAGAGCACTAGCCATTTCAGCATTTCCTCATAGGGAAGTCGTCCCATTCCCTTTATCATTTTCGTTGCCCTTCTCTGTACCTTTCCTAATTCTACTGTATCTTTTTTGAGATGCAGCGACCAGAACTGCACACAATATTCAAGGTGTGGTCGCACCATGGAGCGATGCAAAGGCATTATAACATCCTTGTTTTTATTTTCCATTCCTTTCCTAATAATACCTAACATTCTATTTGCTTTCTTTGCCACCCCAGCGCACTGAGCAGAGGGTTTCAAAGTATTGTCAACAACGGCATTCTGGATAACCTGTGTCCAGAGGCTTCAGCTGACCATGAGCAACAGTATCTCAAAGAACTCTCTCTTTTGTTACAGAAAATAAGGACATTATGACCAATCAACCTAGGATGTTATTAATGTGCATTCTTGGGACAGTCACACAGAAATTAACAGTTTTTCACATTTCTGAAACATGACAAAAAAGAGGTTCTGGGTGTTAGTTTTCTTGGTGGTAGACACCAGAAAGTGCATTCAGAATTACTCTTGTACATGCAAAGCTAAAATGTATGTTGCAACTCCAGGCAAATGCATCACGACTTGCAAGTGAGGTTTGTTAGTTGCAGCGAGTCATGAAAAATTAACTTTCCTATTGTAAGTGGTCATTACAGGTTTTAGAATACATTTAATACAATTATCTACTAACCCAAATTTAGGGTGTGCTATCACTTTAAAACAAGAGGGAAATAACAAGGACAATTCTTATCCATTTGAAAAGATATTTTAAAAACCTTTGAAAACATTTTCCTTGCATGCATGTTAAAGGGTTAAATGCTAAACTGTGTACTAGAACCATTTAACATATGCTAAAATGATTCAGTGTACAGTAGAAATCCAAAAATCCAGACGCCAGAAATCCGAATCCCTAAAAATAGCGATATTCGGACTGCCTGAGAATCCAGACTACAAGTCTCCCTCCTTGCTACCCCACCCCCCACATGGTCCAGCATCTCTCCCTCCACTCCCAGCCCTGCTCATGGCGCTCTCTCACTCCTCCGGACGTTGCATCAGAAGGGGCAGGACGGGTTAGAGGGAAAGGCCCGGTGCAGGCTGGAGGCAGCCTGTGAGTAAAGTTGCCCTTGGTGCTGCAGTACAGGAGCCTTCTGAAAAGGAGGAGTGAGAGACAGCAGTGGGCAGGGCTGGCAGGGAAAGGAGAGACGCCAGAACATGCGGGGAGGAGGGAGGGTAGGTGAGGCAGAAGTAGCCATGGGGGGAGGGAGGGTAGGTGAGGGAGATGTAGCCATGGGGGAAGGGGGGGGGGGCTTGATGAAGAGATACACTGGATGGGGAAAAGAGATGCTGGATTGAATTTTAAAAAGTACTGCCTCAGAAGCCAGAAAATCCAAAAATCCAGAGTGACCCAATCCCTGAGCAGTCCAGATTTTTAGACTTGTATTGTATGTAGAGCAACAGAAACAAAAAGAAATAAAGAAAACAACATATACCATGCAAATTTGTATGCACCAGTTATAGAACAAGGTCAGTTGAGTGTGTAACTTAAAATGATAATCAGCTGATAATTGTTTATACTTTATTAAATTTGATATACCACTTATTCACCAAAGTAATCGCAGCGGTTTACAATACTTCAAATACATAAAAAGAAAAGAACTCTATTTAAAAAATAGGACAGCACACACACACACACCAGACCAATCATTCCAGTCGTAAACAATAAAATACTAAAAAAAAAATAATAAAAGGATAAAAGAACAAATAGCCTAAGTTGACACCTCTAGGAGACTGCCTGAAAAGCTTGAGACCAAAAAAAAGCTTTAAGAAGACATTTAAAACAAGATAATGACACAATAGCTCAGACAGTTTGTGGAAGAGAATTCTACAATGTTAGAGTTAAATAAATTGGCCCCAATATTCAGACTGCGGGAGATAGCCAAGCTGTCTCCCGCGATCCGTACTGAACCCGGATATTCAATGCTAGGCTATTTCCAGTGACCGGCATTGAATATCTGGGTTTTTTCAAGTGCTTTAAAGATAACCGGCTATGTCAATATTCAGACATAGCATGCTATCTTTAAACCAGGTAAAGATATACCAGGGTTAGACATGGCCAATTATGACCACCAAACCCAGTTTAAAAATCTGTGGATAAATGGTTATATCATGTGATATAACCGGTTATCCGCCAGCCGCTCACTGTGGATATTCAGTGGAGGATAGCCGGTTATCCCCCGCTGAATATTGGCAGATAGCCAGTAAACCACTATTTAACTGGTTAGCATCTGTTCTGACCGGTTAAATAGCGTAAATATCAGGCAGATTGACACTAGTGTTAATTGGCACCAATTAGCACTTACACATGCAACTGACCTTGGTGTTCTATAAAATGTGTGCGCAAAATCCATAGCACACAACTGCAAGGGGGCATGGACTGGGGGAGGGGCTGGCGTAAGTGGTTAGGTGCGTAAATGCGGACTTATACTAGCATTCTGTAACGGCAATTCTGCATGGAACCTGCCATCATAGAATCGAAACTTAGGCACCGAACATTAGGCGCTATTTCCAAGGTGAATTTGGCATGAAAAAGCATTATAACAGATGTAAGGCACCTAAATAGGGAAAAATGGCTGATCCGCACCAAACACACTTACTCGCCCATTTATAGAATAGCGTGTAAATATTTTCACGCAGATCTGCAAAGGGGGTGTGGCTATTGGAGGGGATGGGTGGGCTAGGGTTGTTCCCTTAAAATGTGTGTGGTGTTATAGAATTCAGGGGATCTGCGCCCAACTTGCACGTCGGGATTTACACCTGGTTTCAGTCGGTGTAACTCCTCACTCCCAAAGTTGAGCGCAAATCCCGGTGCTAAGCAATATTCTATCAAGGGCACCGACCCTGGAATGCCATTTATAGAATACTGTTCAGCGCCAATTTTTGAGCGCCATTTATATCATTTTTCCCTTATCACCCAAATGTTTGGCACCTAATTTTAGGTGACCTTTCATGAATTTACCCTATGAGGCCCCCAGATATATTTTTTTTAAGGAGTTACATGCTTAGCACACTGCAAAATGTATAACTGCTGTTTGAATACCGATTTCATAAAATGCAGTTAAACTTTAATGAGAATAAAATACAGTTATACAGTTTCATATGTCTGTACAAATTAATCCAAACAATGTTTTATTCAGTTGTTTATAATGCTGGTATTTAAATACATGTGGCATAAATCATGAAAGAATCTTAAATCAGAGTAATCTCCGTGTTAGATAAAAATAAAGAGATTTGATATTCCCTACTTCTGAAGTTCGGAACAGTCAAAATCAGTTCAAACACTATGTAGGCTGCATGCTCCTCAAAGTGAGGCATAGGTTCAGCAACCTGACAATTAGAAACAGAATTCTCCATATATAAATATAAATACTCTCTGAAGCTCATGGTAAGTCCATGGTTGGGCATGCTCACCAAATTCATGCGCATACGGGCAGGCAGTTTGTGTTACATGGTATCACACTGTTACTGCTAAGCTTTGGTATGCATGGTGATGAAGATGAGGATTAGGATGCTAGATGAGATGCTTCTGTCCCACCTGCTCCAGTTCCCTGTTAGAAATGGGGCTCAGTCCTTTCATCCCTGCACAGCTCCTCTGGACGCCATTCGTGGTGTTCTGATTTGCATCCATGGGGCAAACGTAGTCTGTAGAATCGTCAAATTTCTTTTTCCTGAGGTGTCCGAAATGCGAGAATCCAAGTTTCTTTGGCTACAACAACATATAAAGAAGTTTAGCTGTTTTAGTCCCATCCAAGAAGGGTTAATGTGTGCCCCAAAACCTTGAATGAGGAAGACTACTGAGCTTACCAGTAAGATCATAAAAGAAATGAGGGGGGGGGGGGGGGGGGGGGGGGAAACAGCCGTCAACCTGCACAATTCACACAGAATTACTGAGGCAACTTTAGCAATTAGAGCAGGGCTGGGGTCAACCACGGTTCTTGAGGGCTGCAACCCAGTCAGATTTTCAAGATTTTTATAACGAATATGCATGAGATTGGTTTGCAAATAGATATCATGCATATTCATTATGGAAATTCTGAAAACCTGACTGGATTGTGGCCCTTGAGGACCATGGCTGCCCACCCCTGAACTAGAGTGTATAGAACAGTTTTGTTCTGTTTCTTTTTAGTGCTCAACTTTATTGACATTTTAAGCAGTTACAACCCAAAGAAAAGGAAGGAACAAAACACTTGTGGTGAAAACGCGCAGATATAAAACTCCATAAACCCACCCATCATTCTTTCCCCCCTCACTCTACAGTTATATAACTACAGAACAGTTTTGAAACTCAGATAGATGTTTATAAATGTGCCCAGGATATGCATGCAAGAAAGTAGGCTATCAGAAATTAGAGAGCAATTTTATAACACGACCCTTGTCTGAGAAGTCAAAAAGGCACCAATTTTATGCCCAGGTTATAAAAACAACCTAGGTGCCTTTACAAAGAAGGCTATCAGAACCATCTCCAACAGTCCACAAATGCCCATGCACAGTGTTAAACTTTCTCCAAATTTGTGTATGCACTCAATCCGTATGCATGTGTATTTTATAAAAGTCCATGTGGACATCACAATTCCGCCTCCGTTCCACTCAACTATGTCCCTGGGAACACCTCCTGTAGGCATAAGCTTTCTAAACGTGTTCTTTTATATCCATATATGGTTATGACAGTGGTGCAGCATTGGGGATCCTAGCCCCCACCCCACCACCATTTTGGGCTCAGGCCCTCTCCAGAACTGCAGCATCCCTTTACCTTTGCTGGCAGGATGCTGAAGCTCTGCCAGCCAAATAAATACAGTGCCAACGCTCCCCCTCCTCCTTGTGCTGCTTCCTTAAGGCAGAAGTTGGCAACATGCATGAAAAGACCTGGCATCGGGGGCTGAAGGCATTTCGCCGACTTCTGCCTTAAGGAATCAGTGCAAGGAGGAGGGGAATGGCGGCACTGTATATATTTTGCTGGTGGGGCTTTGGCATCCCCCTCCAGCAAAGGTATATTTAGCGTGCAGGGAGAGGAGGAGGGAGCAATGCATTGCCCCCCTCAGACCACCCCTGGGTGTACCCCAAAATTGGAAGGCTGGCTACATCCATGGGTTGTGCAGTTTTGTAAAAGCCCTTTTGCATATGTAAACAGGCTGTCCATGTGCAAAAAGCTTTTTAACATTACCCCCAAGGAGGAAAATTCTATAAAGGGGGGGGGGGGGGGTCTAATTTTAGGTGCCAAGAAGGCACCTATTTTGCATCTGTTCTATAAAGGGCCTAACTTCTGTTAATCTCTGTCACCATAATTCAGTGGTTTTTGAGAAATCTGGGGTCACCCTTGATGACAGTTTCTTTAATTGGTTACCACATTAATAAGGGAGTCTATTGACAGTTTTCCCTTCACACAATATTATCATTTTATATGAAGAGGTTTACATGGGCAACTTGTGTTTTTCTTTTTCTTGTTGAAGTTTTGGGGTTTTTAAGTTTTTATAAAATAGGCACAACATGTGTTTCTATGTATCTTCCCTGCCTATCTTCTAAAAGTACAAAGCAGGACCCTAGAAGAGACCTGACATCTTTATAAAGTAAGTAATTCAGTTCCAATTATAGCTCACCCGGACTTTTGCAGTGGTGGTGAGGGGCGTGTAAGATGCAGAGTCCATGCTTTCTCTTTTTTCTCGTTGAAGTTCACGACCAATCAACATGATGAAGTTTGTTGATAGGTGGCGTCTCAGGAGAGTCTTTTGCGGTGGAATGTTAAGAAGCATAGCCAGCGTATCGGAATTGAAATGAGGTTCAAGAATCTGTTACAAAATATATGATCGGGACATATGAGATATTTCAAAAGATGACTAGCAGTCTTTTGAATAAGCTGCAATCATCTAAGAAGAGAGACTGTCAAATACAATTATAAAGAATGTTACAGTAATCCAGCTGATTTATTATCAGAGCATGTAATAAGGTGAGCAAAGCATCCCGGTCAAAGAAAAATCTATGAGACCTGATCTGGCACAAGGCATAAAAACTGGATTTGACCCTAGCAGCCACTTGCAAATCAAAGGAGGCTGCAGAGTCAAATACAGCTCCCATTATCTTCAACAAAGGCTTAAGCTGGATATTATGTAACCAAGCCTACATTCACTAAATTTAAGGTCATGCTTAAAACATATTGGTTTACACAAACTTTTCCTAAATAACGTATATCTGTTTCTGATCGGCCTGGGGCTCTACATGCAGTTAAAATAAATTATTTTTATTTAAAATGCTAAATCTGATTTTCTACCTTGCTTTTGGGGTCAGTCCTTTTCTTTCTATATATGCTGTTCCCTTCTGCCTTGACCCCCAAATTCTATATATGGCGCCTTAAGTTGTGCATGCTAATTTGGCTGTATGGCAAAACTGTGCACACAACTGAATTAACAAGCCTCATCAGACGAACTGTCAGAATGTTGAACTTCTAAAAATCAGGCTAGAATCTCAGCATCAAGAAACTCAGGCAAAACTAAACAAGAGAGAAGTCAATTTACAGATAAGGGAGAAAATGTGGTGTTTAGAAAGGTTTCTACAGATGTTATAGATTTAAAAAATAATCCTTTTTAGCCTTCCCGAGGGCAGTTGATTTTGCCTTTCTTTACAAATCTGTAAAGCAACTAAGGACTTTGACCTCCTCCAGTTCCTTTTAACTTTATGAACTAGTCTTAAGACCAGTGCTTTTTTTGTGCCGGTACGCAACGGTACGGCGTACCGGCACCTTTTTCTCCTCCTCCCCTCCCCTCCCATTATTTCCAGCGATTCTCCGCCTCTCTCCTGCCCTCCCATCGACGTGCAGTGATTTTTCCGTCCCTCCCCTGCCCTCACCTCTCCCATTTCCAGCGATTCTTCGTCCCCCAGCGTCCTCCTTTATTGCCTGCCAGCCAGCGTCGGACGCAGAAGCGAACGGTGCAGGCAGCGATTGGCTGGCAGCGTCGTAGCTTCCCTCTGCAAGTCCCGCCTACAACTTCCTGTTTACGCATAGGCGGGACTTGCAGAGGGAAGCTACGACGCTGCCAGCCAATCGCTGCCTGCACCGTTCGCTTCTGCGTCCGACGCTGGCTGGCAGGCAGTGAAGGAGGACGAAGAATTGCTGGATATGGGAGAGGTGAGGGCAGGGGAGGGACGGAAAAATCGCTGCACGTCGATGGGAGGGCAGGAGGGAGGCGGAGAATCGCTGGAAATAATGGGAGGGAAGGGCAGGGGAGAGAGAATTGCTGGACATGGGAGGGAAGGGCAAGGGAGAGAGAATTGCTGGACATGGGAGGGAAGGGCAGGGGAGAGAGAATTGCTGGACATGGGAGGGAAGGGCAAGGGAGAGAGAATTGCTGGACATGGGAAGGGCAGGGGAGAGAGAATTGCAGGACATGGGATGGGATGGGATGGAAGGGCAAGGGATAGAGAATTGCTGGACATGATATGGGAGGGAAGGGCAGGGGAGAGAGAATTGCTGGACATGGGATGGGAGGGAAGGGCAAGAGAGAGAGAGAATTGCTGGACATGGGATGGGAGGGAAGGGCAAGGGAGAGAGAATTGCTGGACATGGGAAGGGCAGGGGAGAGAGAATTGCAGGACATGGGATGGGAGAGAAGGGCAGGGGAGAGAGAATTGCTGGACATGGGATGGGAGGGAAGGGCAGGGGATAGAGAATTGCTGGACATGGGAAGGGCAGGGGAGAGAGAATTGCTGGACATGATATGGGAGGGAAGGGCAGGGGAGAGAATTGCTGGACATGGGATGGGAGGGAAGGGCAAGAGAGAGAGAATTGCTGGACATGGGATGGGAGGGAAGGGCAAGGGAGAGAGAATTGCTGGACATGGGAAGGGCAGGGGAGAGAGAATTGCTGGATATGGGATGGGAGGGAAGGGCAAGGGAGAGAGAATTGCTGGACATGGGATGGGAGGGAAGGGCAGGGGAGAGAGAATTGCTGGACATGGGATGGGAGGGAAGGGCAAGGGAGAGAGGATTGCTGGACATGGGATGGGAGGGAAGGGCAAGGGAGAGAGAATTGCTGGACATGGGATGGGCAGGGGAGAGAGAATTGCTGGACATGGGATGGGAGGGAAGGGCAGGGGAGAGAGAATTGCTGGACATGGGAAGGGCAGGGAAGAGAGAATTGCTGGACATGGAGGGGAGAGAGGTGAATCGCTGGATGGGGAGGGGAGGACAGGGAAGAGAGAATTGCTGGACATGGAGGGGAGAGAGGTGAATCGCTGGATGGGGAGGGGAGGACAGGGAAGAGAGAATTGCTGGACATGGAGGGGAGAGAGGAGAATCGCTGGACAGGGAGGGGAGGACAGGGAAGAGAGAATTGCTGGACATGGATGAGAGGGGAGAGAGGAGAAATGCTAGAAATGGATGGAGAGGAGAGCAGGAGATAGAGGAGAATTGCTGGACATGGATGGATGGAGGTGTTGGCTAGGAGAGAGGAGAAATGCTGACTTGGATGGAGGGGAGGAGAGAGGAGAAGTGCTGGACATGAATGGAGGGGAGGAAAGAAAAAAGAAGATGCACATGGATGGAGATGAGGGAAAGGGAAGAGGAGAAAAACTGCACATGGATGGAGAAAATAGGCAAAAGCTGGATTCATGTTATACCTCCTCCAGTCAATTCCATGGAGGAGGACCCAGCTTTTACTTATGGATGCAGGGCAACAAAAGAAGAAGAAAGGAAGAAAGTAAAGAAATAAATGGAAAGGAAGCCCTGGAAATGGAGTTAAGAGAACAGATAGCAGCAGAATCAGAGACTGGGACCAATATGGATAGAAAAACAAAGTCACCAGACAACAAAGGTAGAAAAAATCATTTTATTTTCATTTTAGTGTTTGGAATTTGTCTTATTTTGCACTGGGTATACTGGAGCTGTAACAGCTTACAGAAATTATTTATAATGAAAAAAAATCAAATTATTTTTTCTCCTATACTAGTATAATATTTTCAATGATGTCTGTTTATATGCGCCATGGCTGGTACAAGGGGTGTGACTAATGTGGGTGTGGCTATAATAGGGGCGGTGCCATGTGTGGTGACCCCGCCCACAATGAGTACCGGCACCTTTTTTTCTACAAAAAAAGCACTGCTTAAGACAAAGACCATAATGGAACCAAGGGTATAGATATTTTCAAGAATGAAGGTGAAGATCAAGAAAGACAGAATTTATGGAAACAGCATACCCTCGAGTACCAAAATCGGCAATCAGAGACCAGGCACATGAGGCATAAAGACAAGGTATATTTGACCTGCTTACTTTAGAGGACAAAGAGTAAGGAAATCATATTGGAAGGGGTGAGACAGAGAGTAACTCAGCACTAACCCATTAGTGCCCAATGTTCTCATAATAAGCCATATGGGAACAAATTGATTTGTTTCCATATAGGAACATTGGGCACTAATGGGTTAACACCAAAACACAGCACCCCCTATGCCCTCCCTAAACTGTGCCTATACCTAAAGATAAAGAAATTGTTCCTGGTTTATTAGGTACTTCCAGCTTCATTAAAAAGAACTTCCACATTATGAAATCCAGAAGGAAAGCACTAGCAGTGAATTTGAGCAACGGAGATCATGCCCAGTGTACCCTGGCTTATAAATGCCATTTACTACTATTAAGGTATGAGGTAAACTAACTTGTCTGGAGACACAGTAATCTCCTAAACCTCCTTTCCCTCTGGAAAGTACGATAACATTTAGAGATTTCCCGACACAGTTTGCTTTTCACAAGTATGGCTTCCAAGATTTTCAGAATGCAGCCACATGAATACTGATGGGAGCTCATCAGTCTGACCATGCAACTCCACGTTTACATGCTTTGCATTGGTTGCCAGTTGCCTGGCGCATCATATATAAGATTCTTACTTTAGCTCATAAGGCTCTTTGTAATGAAGCATCTGTTGCAATTGCTATATTATTGAGACTTTACTGTCCACCACTATCGTTGAGATCGGAGAATCAACGTTTATTAAATGTACCAATATATTGCCAGATTTGCTTGGCTGAGACTCATTCTTGCACTTTTTCGGTGACAGCCCAGTTCTGTGCAACATACTTCCTGACTCATATATCATATCATTTAAGAAGTCATAGTATTGTAATTACCTAATTTACAATATGATATTTTTATTGCTGTAAGTTGAGCTTTGTGCATTTAGGAGTAAATTCAAGAAAAGGCATCGAAATGTAGGCACCGGGATGATGCATGCTGAGCACAAATTCTATAACAGTAGTGCCACGTGGAATCGCTCTTATAGAATACTAGTGTAAGTCTGCATCTGGGTGCCTAATATTAGGTGTGAGCACTTACGCTAGCTCAAAGGCTGGTATAAGTGGTCGCACCTAACTGTAGGCAGTTATGCGCATACTCGATAGTGTTCTATAACCTATGTATCTGTCTGACACACCCCTGACCTGCCCATGCCCCCTCCCATGTCCAAACATACAATTGAAGTTGCACACTCTGGAATTTTAGCACAAAGCTTATAGATTATTGACTAAGGGTAGTTATGTGCATAACTGATAATTGGTGCCAATTAGCACTGATTAAGGACAATTATAGCCAACAGTTGACTGTTAATTGGAGTTAAGTTGCATAGACAACTGACCTTATTCTATCAACTGTGCAAGCATAAAGGTGCCCAAATTTATTAAATTAGGAGGTTAGTGTTTTTTAATATTTGATATTATTGATTGATATTATTTTATTTTTTTTAACTTTAATTTTTTTTTTTTTTTACACATTTGTGTATGTTAGTTGTTACCTACTTTAACTTTTAGAAATAGCAGGCTAAAAATCTTCAATAAATAAATAAATGCATAATGTGGGTTCCTTTAAAAAACTAGTCCTCACAATAAGACCACCGTGAACACCACTGCCTCGGAGATTAGGTGCATACTCCGCCAAGTCTACTGATCTCAGCCACTCCATCACTCTGTGGTTGGACCACTGGACGATTTCAGAAGGTGAAATATTATTCTGGTAAAAAAGACAGAATAATCACAGTGTCAGCATTTCATTCTCAGTCACAAATAGAGCAAAGAAGAAAAGCATTAGCAATTTAGTCAAAGAAGTATTAGTATTTCTCAATACACATATACCAGCGACACTAATAACCTTTATGGCTCAAAGTCAGTTCTAATTAACTTGCTCTTCTCACCAATTTCTTATCTACAGTAAAAAAGAGCATGACTATGAACAATTACAACATTTTTATTTTATTTCTTATTTATTTGCAAATTTGTTATATTGCCTTTCAAATGAATATCAAAGTGGTAATTAATACATTAATACATACATACTTAAATAGTTATGAAACATATATTGACAGAACTATATGATAATATACACCACAGTTATATTTTATAACTTATAAATCCCATTCCAGAGATTGGAACGATACATAATGTTAGTCACTATGGAGGTAATTTCATAGTCATCCCTGCACATATGAACATAAATGGCTTCTTATTACATATTATGTTAATTCTGCATATTGTAATTTGAGATTTATTTGTTTGATTGTATTATGTATGTTTTATTGTAATCCGCTTAGTTATAGGCGGAATATAAATTTTTTAATAAATATCAACTGCCATAAAAGTATGCGTTTTTACATGATTGCATGTACTTTGCCAGTGGGCAGGCCCTGGAGCAGAGTTTGAGTGGAGATCATAAAATAGCTTAAGGCACTTGTATTTTATAAAGACAATTAGGTGCCTAGTTGTCTTCATAAAAAATAGCACCTACCAGGGCTTAATTTCTGGGGGAACAGCCTGGAGCAGTTCCACCACTTCTTTCAGGCTCCAGAGCAGCAGGGGTATTCTGCTTTAGCCCCTCCCTTCCAGGCAGCCTACACGGGAGGGGATGGTGTAAGTCTGGAGCACAGCAGTGAAAGTCAATCTGCTCCTTGTTCTAGGCTCCCTCTTCTTCTGTTGCTTCAGCTCCCGATTCATCCCACTTCCTCCCTAGGCTCCACAATTCCACTTCCTTTTTGTCTACAAAGTAAGTCCTGGCACCTATGTAAGCATCCTGTTAAACAATTACCCTCTATTAACACTTTCAGCACCTTTTGATTTATAACCTATGCAGGGCCAGTGTAATGCTGGGGCCCAGGGCAGAAATTAAGGAGGTGGCCCTTGATCCCCTACCTGCATCCCCCCCCCCACCCCCCGATCTCCCCACCTGCAAGTACTACCACACATGAAACAACTTTAAATGACTTCTTAACATGCACACAACACAGACAGACCTTCATCAAATACAGAACAAATGATCATATATTATAAATAGAAACATGAAGACCAAAACTGAATTGGGAACCCCAAGAAATTAAACTCAGCAAGTACAGTAACACTAGAGAAATAAAAACAGAAATGCACTTCATTTTGTACTGAACACAATCAATGGCGTAACTTCTCTGGTCCTGCAACCAGAACTTTCCAAGTTCTACTGCCGTAGCAGTATTCTTAAGCTTCTGCTCCCATCTCCCCCCTCCCCCACCCTCCGCATGCTTGTCTTTCACTTATGCATGAAAACCAGCATGCACGGGAGGAGCCTTACCCAGCACTTTCCTTCTGCCAAGTTCCAACTAGACATAAACAGGAAGTTGTGTTGGGGGGTGGGGGACACACCAGGAAGGCTGCAGGCAGTTTATATGAATCGCTGTCACGCTTGCAAGACCCGGGAAAAGAAATGTCCTTTAAGGTAGAGTGGAAAGATGAGGGGCAAGGAAGGAGATGTGTGACCAGGGTGGGGAGAAGTGGAAGAGATGCCAGACCATGGAGCCCTTAAGAGCTGTGGGGCCCAGGACAGGCTCCCTGTTTGCTCCTCCCCCCCCCCCCCCCCCCACCAGCCCTGAACTCATGCAGTATTTAAGAAGTGTTTAGACTTTCCTGGAAGAAGGGTTTGTAAACCATTATTAGCCAAGTAGATTTAGCAAAGTACTTGCTTATCACTGGGTGTATGAAACAATGAGTGGATCTACGCTTTGGGATCCTGCCGAATACTTGTGAACTGGATAGCCACTATTGGAAATAGGATGGTGAGCTTGATGGACCTTTGGCTCAATCCAATATGGCTTATGTTTTAGGACTAAAATTCATTTATAGCACTTTCCACATCCAGTTGGCATATTAATGGCCTGTTTTGGATAAATAAATCAGTTATTTTAATATTCTTTGGTTACTCATTTCACATTAAGATTTCCCTTACTATTTTACACTTTGCTGATGCAGGACAAATTAGACAGCACACAACAGTAACATAGTAAATGATGGCAGATAAGTGTTTTCACAGAAGCACCCACTAGGCAAGTAAAAACACCCCTCGGTCTCACCTCATCCACCGGCCGTCGACGCAGGCAATGGGGGTTAAATTTGTTTGCATGTAACACATGGATAGCACATTTAATACTGAGATGATGCAGCTGGCTTGTGACTTTCAAAAACAGAAGATCATTCTGCAAAGGAAAGATAATCTTACTCATTGCTGTGTTCACTAAACAATTATTCAATAAGATCAAATGGCAATGTTTAATAAGAAACATATTCTCAGAACTGGTCATCATAACATATAAGGGGCCCTTTTACTAAGCTGCAGTAAAAGGGACCCTGCGCTAGCATGAGCGTGTGTTTTTGCCACAAGCAGAGTCCCCTTTTACTGAAGCAGGTAAAAAGGTGGAAAAAATAAATGGCCGTACGCTAAGTTCGCACTTGCTGCGCAGCCATTTCAGGGGGAGCACTTAACCGCCACTCACTGAGGTGGTGGTAAGGTCTCCCACACTAACTTGGCGGTAACTGGGTAGCAATTACCGCCAGGTAACTCCTGTGGTAAAAAAATAGAGAACAATTTTCTGTAGCGCCGTAAATGACACGTGGTGGGGGTGAACTACCACCGGCACCTGTGTTCAGCCAGCGGTAGTTCCAGGTTGCCATACGGCAACCCTTTAATAAAAGGGCCCCTAAATGCTGTTTGGGAACTAGAAGCTGTAAGCTGTAGGACTGGATGTTACAACACAGGCCTTTCTAAGTGGATGCCTTGCAAGACAGATGGATAGATGTGTTTGATAGCAGTGTCTGCTAAATGGGATAAATGAATCACACAGGTCTTAAAGGCCCACTGAAAATAAGATATAGCTAGCAAAGCCCATCTTACCACAGTTAAGTATTGCAGCATTCTCCCATCCACTCTTGCTTCATGAAATTGGTCTTTATATTGAGGTAAACCAATATCATCGAGCCACCCTAGAAGTTCAGGATAAAAATGACAAGATTAAAGAGGCTTTCGTGAGTAGCAACTTGAGCTCCTTCACAAATCCGGCTTACATAAAAACACAGAAAATGATGGAAGATGAAGATCATATGGCCTATCCAGTTTTCCCATACATGCCATCTACTTTCCCTTCCTTTCCCTTAGGAAAGTCTATGTACTTGTCCTAAGCTACCTTGAAATCAGATACATACTTCATCTCTACCACCTCCACTGGGAGGCCATTCCATGCATTGACTGCCCTTTCCATAAAGAAGTATTTCCTTAGATTATTCCTGTCTTCCTTCTTTCACTTTCATCCTATGCCCCTTCATTCCACAGAATATCAAGAATATTTTCCCCCTCCTGTTATCAAAACACTCCTCTATCATGACCATGAGAAAGGAAAACTCTAAATAGCCAATTTGTTTGATAGTGATATTGAACATCTGATGGGAATGAGAACTTATATCAGTAAGGCACAACATTAGGACCATGATATGAATGAAAAAGGATTGTTGAACATGCTTCCATTCAACCTCCACTACCAAGCAAAAGCTGTTGTGTTAGTACTTACGAGTCACCCATACATGATCCAGTTGTCCCGATTTCTCTTCCTGTTTTGCATTTATACATTTAAGAGCCAGCAGCAGCTTCTTTCGATGAAGAGGATGTTTTATTCCCAACTCCTGTAATTTGAGAGGCAAAGGAGGATAGTCATACACATGGTCAGCTGAGCTCTACTTACTTTCTGATTTCTTTTAAGTAAAGAGATGCAAAGCTAGACAAGAATGCAATAAATACTGGAAAGAGGAATCAAATAATATAGCCTGGCAGGACCATTGCAAGGTTATTAAGTGCCCTAGGCATACGTAACCTTGTACCCCCTCCATTCCATTATCTTTCTGGCTCCTAGGCACCCTCTGAGATTCTGATAATTATATTAAACAACCCCAGTATCCCCCTTCCAGAATAGTTCTGTAAACGATATATAATTGCATATCATACTTCATATATTAATGCCCCTATTTACTAATGTTTAGCATAATACAATAACAGTGTTACCACACATTATCTGTGCCCTCTAGAGCTGTGAGCTGATTGGATCCGAACTTCCTGATGTCCCCCTCCAGTAGTGAGTGAGCGGGACATCCCAGGCTGACACTGTCCAATTGGTTTAGCCCCTCTCTGTTACATAGTAACATAGTAGATGATGGCAGAAAAAGACCTGTACGGTCCATCTAGTCTGCCCAACAAGATAAACTCGTATGTGCTACTTCTTGTGTATACCTTACCTTGATTTGTATCTGCCATTTTCAGGACACAGACCGTAGAAGTCTTGCCCAGAACTAGCCCCACCACCCAAACACCAGCCCCGCCTCCCAATCTCGGCTAAGCTTCTGAGGATACATTCCTTCTGCACAGGATTCCTTTATGTTTATCCCACGCATGCTTGAATTCCATTACCGTTTTCATCTCCACCACCTCCCGCGGGAGGGCATTCCAAGTATCTACCACTCTCTCCGTGAAAAAATACTTCCTGACATTTTTCTTGAGTCTGTCCCCCTTCACTCTCATATCATGACCTCTTGTTCTATCGCCCTCCCATCTCCGGAAAAGGTTCGTTTGCGGATTAATACCTTTCAAATATTTGAACGTCTGTATCATATCACCCCTGTTTCTCCTTTCCTCCAGGGTATACATGTTCAGGTCCACAAGTCTCTCCTCATACGTCTTGTAACGCAAATCCCATACCATTCTCGTAGCTTTTCTTTTTTCTGTTGTGCTTCTAAGCATGGGAGATGCTGTTTCCCAGCAGAGGCAGTTTGATCCTTGTCTTCCTTGCATTTTTGGTAAGTCACCATTACTTTTATGCTTTACATTTACTGTCCACCCCCCCCCCCCCATTTCTTGCCAGTAAAATGTCACTTGAGAAAATAATCATGGCAGTGGTTTCATACATGGCTTTCATACATGCAAAGAAACTGCGTGTAAGCCGGTGTATTTTTTTTTTGGTGCTCCATCTTCCCTGCCTTGTTTCTCCCCTTCTACTTGCGATAATGAAGAACCAGCAGGTCTAGACCTCCGTTAAAATTTCCACAGTAAAGGTAGGGACAGCTTTTGTGCATGGGGTCGGAAAAGGTAGTGCATCGATTGCATGCACACTATAACAGTAATTAGCTAGAACTAGTTTAAAAAACACATTGCTGGCTTGTTAAGTTTAGTGCATCTGGCCCTAAGTCCTTTATCATGTTATCCACACCATCAGGGGTGTCTACCCTATTGCAGATTTTGGTATCATCTGCAAAGAGGCAAACCTTACCAGACAGCCCTTCAGCAATATCACTTACAAAAATAGGACCCTGTGCTAAAATAACCCGATCTGTGGTAAAACAACCCAACTTAATAATAACATTTTTTTCCATATGTAGCTACACAATGAAGGCACTTTCCAAAAGTAATTTACCCAGATAAATGTGCTATTTGAAAATTTCCTGTCAACTCTTTAGATAAAAGCATGGGTGCTTGGCAGGACCCACTATTTCATTTTGACTGCAGCTACTATTTGCTACCTATAGCTTGGCAGAGAGAACAGTTCTCACCTTTTCCAGATCTTGAGGTGTTGCTGTTAGCAGGGTGTGCCCAGAATTCACCCACTGCCTCGCAAAAATCACGTATTGAACAAGTCCAAAGTCTTCAAGCCAGTTACAAACTTGCTCATTGTTCCACTGAGCAAATGGTGCCTTGGAATCACTGAAAATATGTACAACAGAAGAGCGTTACGGAACTGCACACAAGTTAAGAACCAATGTATTAAATGGCTGTTAAATATTTTACTGTGCTCTTAAAATGCTGCCTTTTATAGAGGAGCTCCAAATTCAAAATTCAGTGCCCCCAATATTTAAACTTGACAGTTGGCATTTTGAAGCAATGCACTGTGTGTTTAAATTTACACCCGGACACTTAACACAAGGCAGTACCCAGGTACCAGAACTCATTAGCCAGGTACAAAGTGGCTTTCTGAAGTTATCCAGGTACTGCCGATATTCAGATAACTGTCTGAACAAGTTACCACAGCTGTTTAAATTTGCCAGGATAGTTTCCCAAGTATCAGTACTGAATATCAGTGGTACCTGGATAACTTCCCAACTCTGATCTAGCTCTGCCCCTAATGTCTCCTAATTAGACACACAGTATCAGAGGGGGTCAGTTACGATTTTTAGCAGTACTCTTTAGATAGTACCAGAGAGGTCAGTAAAGATTTTTAGCAGTACTAGCCAGATAGTATCAGAGGGGGCAGTAAAGATTTTTAACAGTACTAGCCAGATAGTACCAGAGAGGACAGTAAAAACTTTTAGCAGCACTAGTCAGATGATATCACTAAAAATCTGGATATGGCCTTGGTGATTGGCACTTAATTGGAAAGGAGCTGCTTCTACCTGGGTAAATGCCACTCAATATCGGGGCAAGTATCCAGTGAAGTTAAAGTTACTACTAAGGACTACATTTAATAGAAGCCACTCTCGCATTACCACCAGTTAACATACATTAGCATGTCCTATTTACTGCAAGTCCCATTTTCTGCAGTTGGGACCTATTTACTAGTAATTCATATTAACAGTGTTAGCACATACTAAGATGGTAGCACACTTTATTATACCCAGCCTTAAAGCAACTATGAGCTGGTTTGCATTTCAAAGGACCCCCCCCCCCCCCCATCTTGTGTTACCTGCAGCAAAGCTGTAAGTGATGTCAGCTAGAGATGTGTAGCCAAAATAATTTTGTTTTGTTCTATTTCAGTGCATCCTAAGCCTTCTCCTCCCTTTCCTATCCAAGATACTCTCCTCCCTTTCCTATCCAAGATACTTGAACATGCTGTTCACTGCCGTTGCCTTGACTTTCTTTCATCTCAAGCTATTCTTCATCCACTTCAATCTGGCTTTTGCCCCCTTCATTCAACTGAAAGCACTTGCTAAAGTCTCCAATGATCTGTTCCTGGCCAGATCCAAAGGTCTCTATTCTATCCTCATCCTTCTCGATCTAGCTGCTGCTTTTGACATTGTTGATCACAGCCTACTCCTTGATACGCTGTCCTCACTTGGATTTCAGGGCTGTGTTCTTTCCTGGTTTTCTTCTTATCTCTCCCAACGTACCTTTAGTGTATACTATGGTGGATCCACCTCTACTTCTATCCCACTGTCAGTTGGTGTACATCAGGGATCTGTCCTGGGACCTCTTCTTTTCTCCATCTATACTTCTTCCCTTTGTACATCTCATCCCATGGTTTTCAGTATCACCTTTACGCTGATGACTCCCAGATCTACCTCTCCACACCAGAAATCTCAGCCGAAATCCAGGCCAAAGTATCAGCCTGCCTGTCTGACATTGCTGCCTGGATGTTTCAGCGCCATCTGAAACTAAACATGACCAAGACTGAGCTTCTCATCTTTCCCCCTAAACCAACCTCTACTCCTCCCTCATTCTCTATTTCTGTGGATAACACTCACATCCTTCCTGTCTCATCAGCTCGTAACCTTGGGGTCATCTTCGACTCCTCCCTCTCCTTCTCTGCACATATTCAGCAGACTGCTAAAACCTGTCGTTTCTTTCTCTATAATATCAGCAAAATTCGCCCTTTCCTTTCTGAGCACACTACCAGAACCCTCATCCACACTCTTATCACCTCTCGCTTAGACTATTGCAACTTGCTTCTCACAGGTCTCCCACTTAGCCATCTCTCTCCTCTTCAATCTGTTCAAAATTCTGCTGCACGACTAATATTCCGCCAGTGTCATTATGCTCATATTAGCCCTCTCCTCAAGTCACTTCACTGGTTTCCTATCCATTTCCGCATACAAACTCCTCTTATTGACCTATAAAGTGCATTCACGCTGCAGCTCCTCAATATCTCTCCACTCTCATCTCTCTCTACATTCCTCCCCAGGAACTCTGTTCACTGGGTAAATCTCTCGTATCTGCACCCTTCTCCTCCATTGCTAACTCCAGACTCTGTTCCTTTATCTTGCTGCACCATATGCCTGGAATAGACTTCCTGAGCCGGTACGTCAGGCTCCATTGGCCGTCTTCAAATCTAAGCTAAAAGCCCACTTTTTTGATACTGCTTTTAACTCCTAACCCTTATTCTCTTGTTCAGAACCCTTATTTTATCATCCTCACTTTAATATTCCCTTATCTCTTGTTTGTCCTGTTTGTCCTAATTAGATTGTAAGCTCTGTTGAGCAGGGACTGTCTCTTCATGTTCAAGTGTACAGCACTGCGTACGTCTAGTAGCACTTTAGAAATGATAAGTAGTAGTAAGTAGTAGTAGTAGTTCTTGGTACATGCTAATTCAGTTTAATAAAAACTCTTTCAGTTTGGTGCATGCTAATTCAATTTAATGCAGACTTTCAATTTATCACAGTCACATGCTATATTTTTTAGTGTAGACTGGAAAAATTCATATGTACTAAATGAAACAAAATCAAGAACACCACATCCCTAATGAAAGCATGTCTCCTATTTCCAGGTCTTTTTTTGTGCCGGTACACACCGGTACAGCATACTGGCACCTTTTTTTCCCCCAGCAGCTGGCCTGCACCCTTCCTCTCGCTCCCCTCTTCCCCAAGACCCTCCTTTTCTTTAGCGATTCGGCAGTGATTAAGAGAGGCTGCCGATGTCAGGTCCTTCCCTCTGCGAGTCCTGCCTATGCGGAAACAGGAAGTTGAAACAAAGTAGGTGGGACTCGCAGAGGGAAGGCCCCGATGTTGGCAGCCTCTCTTAATCGCTGCACTGGCTGATGCTGGGGTCAGGACTCACAGTTAGGCAGCGGGAGAAGGAGGATGGGTGGGGGGAGGAAGAATCGCTGGACATGGATAGCAGAGGAGAAAAGAATCGCTGGACACGGATGGCAGGGTAGAATGGGGGAAGGAGAATTGCTGGACATGGATGAGAGGGGAGGGCAGGGGAGAGAGGAGAATCGCTGGACATGGATGGCAGGAGAGGGCAGGGAAGAGAGAATTGCTGGACATGGATGGAGGGGGGTAAGGAGAATCGCTGGACATGGATGGGAGGGGAGGCAGGGGAGAGAGGAGAATCGCTAGGCATGGATGGCAGGGGAGGACAGGGCGCAGAGGAGAATCGATGGGCATGGATGGAAGGGGAGGGCAGGGGATAGAGGAGACATGCTGGACATGGATGGGAGGACAGGAAAGAGAGAATCGCTGGGCATGGATGGGAAGGGAGGGCAGGGAAGAGAGGAGAAATGCTGGAAATGGATGGAGAGGAGAGCAGGAGGGAGAGGAGGATTGCTGGACATGGATGGTTGGATGGGAGGGAAGGGGAGAGAGGAGAATTGCTGAACATGGCTGTATGTTATTGAGAATGCCTAGCACTCTATCTTCCCTTGGTGGGACAATAAATTCTCACAGTCAGTTACCTACTAAATTTTAAAAAATGATAATGTTCATGCAATTGACAGTGATGCCTGGTTTATAATATCTTGAAGCACTGTTAATGTAAACAGAAGTTGAGCTTGCATCTTAATTTTGGAGGAAACCAAGGCAGATTTCTTGGAAAAATCAAAATAAAGTCCAGTACAGCAAAAGTCATGGAACCAGAAAGAGAACCACCATTACCTCTTCTGACCCTTGGTATCCTTGGATCTGGATAATCTGGGTCCTGCAGTGGCTCTGAGTCCACCCCTTCGAAACTCTGACAAACCCAGGTCATCTGTATGAAAGTTACCCGATTGTGTCCTCTTTATTCTTTTTGGAAAAACAAACAAAGGGGGAAAACACTCAATATGAGAATCTGAACATTTTTGAAGGGGAAGTACAGATATATATAAACGATTTCTTCCATTTTGCTAAATGTCTGTTCATAAAATTCTGAAGTAGTGCAAGGGAGGTAAAATAGGGACTAGCAGAATCAAACAGATCTTTAAGCTGGTCCCTTGTCACATTTAGCTATACCCCCTCCCTTAAGCATCCCACCAATCTACTCCCCAGGATACCCGTGATGTCATCACATGGGCACAATGAGGTTTGATAACAGGAGACAGAATGAGCCAATCTGGCCCATTATGTGGGCTGAAACCAATTGTTTTGGGTGTACCAAGATGGCGGCAGCTGCACTGGGGAGAATTAAAACCTCCTTGAGTGGAGTGGGTGCAGACTGGCTTCAGCCTTGTGACATCATGCCATCTCCTATTATCAAACCTCTTTCCTTGGGCAAGTGATGCTGTAGGCAGAAAGGGAGAAGGTAGGAGCAAAAGAGGGGCACAGAAGTAACTGGCACTGAGTGTGGCTGCCGCCATATTATACACGGCCTCTCTCGCCATGAAGCTCACTGCCTGCCATTTACATAGAATTCCACCAATCCATTTCATATAAAGGCAGGATCAATATTTTTCAACTAGTTTATATTCCTGCATCTTTAAAGAATACAAATGCCTTTCAAATTACACATGTGCTATTCAGTGCGAATGAGAAAAGATATCAAATTTAGGGGCTGATTTACTAATCTGTAATAACATTTTGCCATGCACTAATGTGAGTTATGCGCACGAAGGGTAGTTTTATAAAGGAATTTTTGCATGTCTTTGACAAACATCTGCACCTAACATGTCTTTAAAAAAATTAAAGCTCCTGTTTACAAAGGCACGCTAGCATTTTTAGCACATGTTAACCATGTATTTGCCCATAATATTCCTATGGGTGTCTACACGGTTAGTGCGCGCTAAAAATTCTAGCACACATTTGTAAACAGGGCCCTAAGTTACATGTAAAGTAAGCACAGTGACAAGTAACATACAACACTTCCATGTGACTCGAATGTAGGTGTGTTTGGGGATGGGTTTAGGGCAGTGTGCAAGCACACGTTTGTGTGAACATTTATATCCGTGTTCCTGAGAAGGTATAAATGTCCATAGTTTTATTTTAGCAATAATTTCTACAGCTTTGTTGGGCTATTTTCTAAATACACATAGAGGCATGTTTACTAAAAAGAGTGTTAGGTTATTGGATTGGATTAATTTTATATACCGCCTTTGTACCATAGTGTTAAAGCGGTTTATTTAACACAACTGCTATTACCGTAAATACAAATACAATAATCATTAACTCCAGAGAAAATACAAACCGCATTATTTAAAACACCGTTGGAATAACCAGATTTTTTAAAGTTTACGAAAACTAAATAGGCAGAAGCATTGTGAAGTTCATCATGCAAAGAGTTACATAAAGAAGGTCCCACATATGAGAATACTCTTTTCTTGGTCGTAGTAACCTTAATGACATCAAGACCAGGAAGCTGGAGAAGATTTCTGTGATAAGCGTAGTTCTCACCGAGGGTTCCTTTTACAAAAGCCACTGTAAAAAGGGGCCTGTGGTAGTGTGGGCGCATCTTTTGGGCACACGCTGGGCCACTTTTTACTGTGACTGTGAAAAAGGACTTTCTTAATGGGCTGGGAGATGGGTGTGCACAAAAATTAAAACTAGTGCTCGCCTATTTATGGCCTGAGCCCTTACCGCCAGCCACTGACTTAGTGGTAAGGGCTCACACGCTACCCGCGTGGTAACCATGCAGCGCACACCGTGCCAGTTACTGCCAGAAACGCCCCCACAGTAGAAAATAGAAAAATTAAATAGGTGAAACAACACACACACACAAAAAAATCTCCCAGCAGAAACATACAGAAGACAAACCTAGCCAACTCCTGATTCCTATGGAAATCAACACACTCACTCTCTCTCCCCCCCTCCACCCCATGACTGATTAATATCAATATAGCCACAAGTCACAGATTTAATTTAGTCACCGACCCATAAAATGATTTTAAATGTTTTCAAAACCCTGTACTCCCAGAAGTCAATGTGCTTTCTCTAGTTAATAAATAAGGGTATTAATTCAATACCTCAATCAAATTTTAATATATTAATGTACTTACCACTTGTCTTAGAAAGCCCAATTTAAAACACATTCCAAGAAAATATTGGAATTACATACTGTTCTGTCCTCTGACAGCCCCGCACTAGTTTATAATGTGATCCTAAAATGAGTTTGCCTTTACTGTTATTCTCATTTCTAAGGACTTTCATTGCTGCAGTTCTCACCGCAAAGATACGTGAGCAATGCATTGTGTGTAATGTAGTTCACAGGCGATGCAGCCACACTTGCCTATTTGTATAAGAACTGTACGGTTGTGCTGCTGCCTAGACTTCCTCTCTTTCTCAGCCAAGCTTGGCTCCTTTGTCTACCTGCTATCATTTCCTGGTCATTCTTACTGTCTCTGTCCTGAGAGGTCAGCCAGGTATGACCTTTCCCTCCAATCGAGGGCCACCCCCTAGGGCCACCCTTGCCACCTGGTGGCAGGCTCTGTCCCGATTGGTATTTACCCCCTCCTCCTTGGGCTTGTGTGATCCTTCTTGACCTCCCTGTCTCTGTCTCCATGAGGCATTCTCCATCTTGCTTCAGACAGCACTTGTCCTGCTAAAACTTCCTGGGACGAACTTGGTTTTTTACCTTGAAAATATCTCCCTAATGAGATATCGCACACTCCAGTCACCCAGCTCTGAGCCACTTCTATCTGTTCAGCTATTTCTCACCTCTGCAATAAAACTGCTTCTCTTCAGATTTCTACCTCCAACCACTGCTACAGCTCTCAGAATTACGGAGTCTCTGTGCCCTGGGTCAATACTTCTGAACATCTGACTGTGAGTAAATTATCTGTGTATTTATGCAATAAAGGAAACTTCAGAAAAATAATAGAGACTTCAGGTGTGCGCTGGTGTGCCAAGGTTATACTCCAAGATATTAAGACTTTGTTAACAAGTCTTAAGAGTCTTGACACATACAGCTTTTTAAACATTCAACTAACCAATCATATCAACATTTTGAACACGGAAATAGTTCTCCATTGCTGGAGCTCTTTCTGACATGTTCATTTGTATTTCTGCTTTCCAATAAGTGGATAAATACCAGGCTATTCTGCAAAAGGTTATTATAGCCCGTATACTATGTTCCAACTTCTGAATAATAAACTTATTTAAAATATGTTCTCTCTTTGTAGAATGTAATTATGTTTCGAGCTGAATTAATTTGAGGTCATTCATGAGGTCTTACTTTCCCCAGAATTTCTTGATCCCTTTGGGGCTTCTTCTATTTTCTGGAGACACTGGCGACTGCGGCCCTGATTCCATCCCAGAAGAGTAAGGTGAAAATTCATTTGACGTGACAGTAACATCCATGCTGTTCTCTGAGTCCCCTGGAAGTACAAGGTTTTTTTTTTAAAGAAAATTATACACACACACACCTATGTTGGCAGTAAGAGTTTAAGGTGCAACAAAATACGAGGTCATAGGGGAAACATGGAAGTTATGAGAACCATAAACAAAGACATACTCTCTCCAGTTAAAGACGGTTTGGTAGTAAAGGTTTTAGAGCATTCAAGAAACAGAATTCTAGTAATTATTTACACATTCACAACACTTCAGAAAGATGAATGCGGCCAATTTGGGGATACAGGACTGTATAAACTAACTTCCATACTATTTATCAGGTCTTACCATCTCCATACTCTTCAGTTAGACTGCTTCAGTCTATTAATGATTATCGTTTACTCCTCCCTGGCCCCAGATACGCCCAGTTAGAATCTACCAGACACCGTGTCTCTTTTTCTTCTTTTTTTTTGCTGCTCCTTTCCTATGGAACTCCTTCCCTCTTTCAATCAATGTTGAACTCTCCTTTGAGAAATTTAAATCTGCCCTGAAAACTTTGGCTTTTTCATAAAGCATTTGATTCCATTTAGGATTGTTTTCTGTAAATATCACCGTTATTTCTTACCTCCTGTTCTGGAATTTTCTGGCCTTTTCTTTTGGGTTTGCTTATTTCTGTTTGTGTTCCTGTAAGTTTCCACTGATAGTTACAAGACAGGAATTTCTGGCTGACCACAAACTGACAAAGATCATTGCCATGACATCCCAACCAACTGTCTTGTTACAAACAAACTGACCAGACCCCCCCCCCCACCTGTTGTCATGACATCCCAACTGTTTGTTACTGAGCAGAGGTGTGTGTGGCAAGGACACTAAGGCCCTATCACAGGTCTCCTATGTACTTGCAGGATTGCTGATTGGGTGATATATGAGGTGGTCCTTTGTGATGGGAAGGGTATATAAGTAATTGGTCATCTAAAGGAGACTCTGAAATAGTCCGGATGGCAGGAGAGTTTCATATCCTTGCCACAGCCTATTTCCAAGGGGAGTACTCTCCCTCCCCCCCCCCCCCCCCCGATAGAAACTAATTCTCTATAGCTATGAATCTTTCATTTATTCTTTCTTTCTTTCTCTATGTTCTGTGACCTTTGTATGAGGAACAAACTCTTCTTCCTTCTTTTTCTCTTTTTTATATAATTTGTCTAATTACTTATAATTACCAGAGGTACTAATGTTAAATTTTGTAAGTTTGTTATAACTTGAAACAGATGTCTGATGCTGTGCCGGTGGGTGAGTAATTAAAAGACTTTTAATTCTCTCTAATTCCTCTACGATTTTTCTATAATATTTTATAAAATTCGTAAGTTATTTAGAGAATAGTGAACCAAATGCGCAGCCTAGTACACTCCCCTCTCTCCTGGTCCTCCCCCAGTACTACCTCCCCCCTTTAACCTACTTCTATCTCCATGCTAGATGAGCCTGTGTGACAGGGGGATGATCAGAAGCAAACGCTGGCACTAGAGGCTGTTAGCACCATACTAGCGCCAGTGCTTGCTAACGCCCCATGATCAGAGCCCTCGAGCATGTGAAACAACAAGCTCGAGGGCTCTGAACGCAACTAGCATGCAAATGCATGCTAAACATATTCATCCCCAATGATCAGCGGCCAGCGCGCCAAAGATTGGGTCACTGGCCGCGACAAACCCTACGCCAGCTCTGAGCCGGCTTTAGGGTTTGCAGATCATTGGGGAGGAATGGTGATTCCCGTCCAGCATGCATTCGCATGCTGGCAGGCCCCCATTTCCCCCAACAGCAAACCTGCCAGTGACAGGGGGCTGGAGGTCCGGCTGACCTCTGGTCCCCCCCCCAGGTTCAGGGAGATCTGGATCTCCAGCTCTCCCTGAACCTGGGGGGTGGGGGACCGGAGGTCCAGCGGACCTCCAGCCCCCCTGTTATGGGGGGGGGGGGGCGTTGGTTGGTCGCCCACTAGGACACCAGGGACCCTTTGCTGGGGGAGTTAGGAGGGGCTGGAGACTCACCGGATCTCCATCCCTTCCTGAACCTGGGGGGGGGGGGGGAATTGTCAGGGGGACCAGAGGTCCGCTGGACCTCCAGCCTCCGCTGCTCGCAGCAGTGGTAGTTGGGGCCTGGTGGACCCATGGACCTCCAGCCCCTGTTTTTGACAGGTTTGGACTTTTGACAGCCCAGACCTGTCAAACAAGTGCGGGAGGATTGTGGTGAGCGCATGCTCAGGCACAATTCTCCCGCACTTCTACCCCATGATCAGAGATAATTGTGTGCTTAAATTTGCATGCAATTATCTCTGATCATAGGTCTAATAACGCCCCGTGCTGTTCCAGCGCTATTTTTGGAGCGCTGTTTGGAACAGCGCGGGGTTTGATCATCTGTATGTGAATGCATTGCTCTTTCCTGTCTTGAATTGCAGTTTTCTGTTTTTCTTTCATTTTAGACTGTTTACCGTTTTGATCTGCTAGTTAGCGCATGGCAGTATAGCAAATTTTAAAACTCTGCTGGTAATTTTATAAACTTCTTCTACATGTAAAGCTTGTTGTACACACCGAACAGAGATTTAATAAAACTGCATGACCACACATGCATGTAAAAAGTAGGTACACGGAAAGGGTCCACCCTCTTTTATACAATCTGAGCACCAGCACTCCTGGGGGCACTGCCTAGGTGGAACTATGATGTACATGTGTTATTTTATAAAATATGATTCACGCACTGAGTACAGACACCCATTTACTCCTTTTTTGAAAGCAGGTGTAAATTTGTGTTTTATTGGGCTGGTTCTAGGAGCTTACTGTAAAGGCACGTAGCTCCAATATTTATCTTTTGCATATAGGCACCAAGATATTCAGTGATTCTGTATGTAAATATATGGATATTTACATGAGTAATTTACAGCGCTATATCCAGCAGTGTTAGCTATTGCTAGCGAACCCATGGTACAGAAATAATTTCAAATGTCCACATTACACGTTTCACATTTTTCCCCAGATGTTGTACTGAAAATTGACCTAATATTGTTTTATGTACATATTAATGGAGAATGTTAATGCGATGCAAATGAGGCACATTAAAGTATGTGCAAACCTTAACTACAGAGGTGTACTTGCACATGGTAAACTATGAACTATTTTGTATAGTTTTGCATCTCAGGACCTCATTAGCATAGTTTTGGAACATTAAACACCTTGTTAATGCATATAGATTGTGTACACTAGCAGTGCTTTTCATATGTTAACATTTGCAACTTCAGAAATTTTAGAACAAGGACAGTGCTGGGCAGACTTCTATGGTCTATGCCCTGAAAATGGCAAGAACAAATCAAAATCAAATATTTAATGAGTTTATCTAGTTGGGCAGACTGGATGGACCATACAGGTTTTATCTGCTGTCATCTACTATGTTACTGATGCATTTTAGGACACTGGAGCCTAAGGCCCCGATTATCAATTCCTTGCTCTGATCAGAAACAATGCCCTACAAATAGCACTGGACGAGCATGGAAAATTAACTCCCCAATGACCAACGCTAATAACATGCAAATTTATGCACATTAGTGTTGTTCCCTCCTCCAACAAGCGGTACGAAGGGGGGGCAGAATTAACCACTAGACCACCAAGAAGGGGGGGGGGTTGCGTTGGCAGTCCATTTGGGCCACCAGGTACAGTGGGGGAAATAAGTATTTGATCCCTTGCTGATTTTGTAAGTTTGCCCACTGACAAAGACATGAGCAGCCCATAATTGAAGGGTAGGTTATTGGTAACAGTGAGAGATAGCACATCACAAATTAAATCCGGAAAATCACATTGTGGAAAGTATATGAATTTATTTGCATTCTGCAGAGGGAAATAAGTATTTGATCCCCCACCAACCAGTAAGAGATCTGGCCCCTACAGACCAGGTAGATGCTCCAAATCAACTCGTTACCTGCATGACAGACAGCTGTCGGCAATGGTCACCTGTATGAAAGACACCTGTCCACAGACTCAGTGAATCAGTCAGACTCTAACCTCTACAAAATGGCCAAGAGCAAGGAGCTGTCTAAGGATGTCAGGGACAAGATCATACACCTGCACAAGGCTGGAATGGGCTACAAAACCATCAGTAAGACGCTGGGCGAGAAGGAGACAACTGTTGGTGCCATAGTAAGAAAATGGAAGAAGTACAAAATGACTGTCAATCGACAAAGATCTGGGGCTCCACGCAAAATCTCACCTCGTGGGGTATCCTTGATCATGAGGAAGGTTAGAAATCAGCCTACAACTACAAGGGGGGAACTTGTCAATGATCTCAAGGCAGCTGGGACCACTGTCACCACGAAAACCATTGGTAACACATTACGACATAACGGATTGCAATCCTGCAGTGCCCGCAAGGTCCCCCTGCTCCGGAAGGCACATGTGACGGCCCGTCTGAAGTTTGCCAGTGAACACCTGGATGATGCCGAGAGTGATTGGGAGAAGGTGCTGTGGTCAGATGAGACAAAAATTGAGCTCTTTGGCATGAACTCAACTCGCCGTGTTTGGAGGAAGAGAAATGCTGCCTATGACCCAAAGAACACCGTCCCCACTGTCAAGCATGGAGGTGGAAATGTTATGTTTTGGGGGTGTTTCTCTGCTAAGGGCACAGGACTACTTCACCGCATCAATGGGAGAATGGATGGGGCCATGTACCGTACAATTCTGAGTGACAACCTCCTTCCCTCCGCCAGGGCCTTAAAAATGGGTCGTGGCTGGGTCTTCCAGCACGACAATGACCCAAAACATACAGCCAAGGCAACAAAGGAGTGGCTCAGGAAGAAGCACATTAGGGTCATGGAGTGGCCTAGCCAGTCACCAGACCTTAATCCCATTGAAAACTTATGGAGGGAGCTGAAGCTGCGAGTTGCCAAGCGACAGCCCAGAACTCTTAATGATTTAGAGATGATCTGCAAAGAGGAGTGGACCAAAATTCCTCCTGACATGTGTGCAAACCTCATCATCAACTACAGAAGACGTCTGACCGCTGTGCTTGCCAACAAGGGTTTTGCCACCAAGTATTAGGTCTTGTTTGCCAGAGGGATTAAATACTTATTTCCCTCTGCAGAATGCAAATAAATTCATATACTTTCCACAATGTGATTTTCCGGATTTAATTTGTGATGTGCTATCTCTCACTGTTACCAATAACCTACCCTTCAATTATGGGCTGCTCATGTCTTTGTCAGTGGGCAAACTTACAAAATCAGCAAGGGATCAAATACTTATTTCCCCCACTGTATATTTTTTGGGGAGTGTGGGGGGATTGGGGGGAGGGCTGGAGATCCACTGGACCTCCAGCCCCATGTGTCCTCATGGTGGGAGGGGGTGATAGGGGGGTCAATAGGCCACCAGGTCCTTGATTTGAGAGGTGGGTCCAGGGATCCTATGGGCCCCCAGGACATGGTGGCAGCCTGGGTTGCTTGACACTGATGGTGGGGGTGGGGGGTAGCCTTAACCCTAACATCACCTCTGAGCTGCCATTTTATTTATTTATTTAGATTTTGTTCACACCTTTTTCAGTAGTAGCTCAAGGTGAGTTACATTCAGGTACACTGGTTATTTCTCTGTTCCGGGAGGGCTCACAATCTAAGTTTGTACCTGAGGCAATGGAGGGTTAAGTGACTTGCCCAAGATCACAAGGAGCAGCAGTGGGATTTGAACTGGCCACCTCTGGGATGTCAAGACCGGTGCTCTAACCACTAGGCCACTCCTCCACTCCATAGGGTTAAGGCGCTATTCCGCCCCTACGATCAGAGCGCTGTTCTCTGATCATAGGGGCAGAATACAAGCAGAGCTCATTTAAATCTAATTTAAATGAGCTCTGCATTATGGCTTTGCGCAGATGCTTTCAGCCCAATGATCACAGGTAAATGAGGGCACTAGTCTGGCGCAAGTGGCCTCTAGCACCCGCATTTACCTTTGATTATCGGACTGTAAGTTACTCAGCATGTAGAGGAGAGGTTTTACCAGCAAAGGGTCTCAAAGTAAATTGTCAATGCTGCATTTTTTTTTTTTTACAGCCTGCATACATAGGAGTCATTTTCAGAGATCTAGCTTCCTATCTTTGAGAGTTAAGCACCTAAACTGGCCCCTGGGTGATTCTATTTTCACTAGACTTCTAAATTTATGTGCTTAGAAAGTTGGCAGTCACAGAGCTGGAGTTAATGCAGGAAAAATATTAGCTGCTTAGCGCTGAAGTCAATACTGGGCACTCAACTGAGATGCCTAAATCTATTATAATAAACTGCAGGCTCATATTTATGTAATATTTCAGCTGAGAACTTACATTCCTAACTTCAGTTCAGAATCTACCTAAAACTTAGGACCCTAAATAAAACACCATGGTTTTATGGAACTTGGCCCCTGCCCCTCCCCAGGTTAACAGTATTTCCATTGCCCTAGGGCATAATTTTATAACCATGCACATACTTCAGTTTTGAAAATCAGCTCAAGGAAGTTGTGTACTTGTATTCACTCATGCTTTTTGGCATGCTCAATTTTGTGGGTTATTTTACATGCACATATGCATATTTTCCAATTGCAAATTCCTTCCCTGATTTCTTGACCTTTGCCTAATTGGATGACATGGCCCCTCTCCTCAGTTAACATCTTGAGCCCATGGGACAGCTCCCCCAAACACTCTTATTTGTCATGTTGATATGTGCAGACCAGGGGCTCTTAACCCAGTCCTTGGGACACACTTAGCCAGTCAGATTTTCAGGACACCCACAATGAATATTCATATGAGAGATTTGCATACAATGGAGGCAATGCATGAAAAGTTATCTCATACATAAGCACATAAGTAATGCCACACTGGGAAAAGACCAAGGGTCCATCGAGCCCAGCATCCTGTCCACGACAGCGGCCAATCCAGGCCAAGGGCACCTGGCGAGCTTCCCAAACGTACAAACATTCTATACATGTTATTCCTGGAACTGTGGATTTTCCCCAAGTCCATTTAGTAGTGGTTTATGGACTTGTCCTTTAGGAAACCGTCTAACCCCTTTTAAAACATATTCATTACATATTCATTGTGGATATCTTGAAAACCAGACAGGGTGGGGTGTCCTGAGGACTGGGTTGAAAACCTCTGATCTAGACTAGACTGGAAACTCCACGGGACAGGAACTTCTCTAAAGTGTAACTGTACAATGCTGTGGACGTCTAGAAGTGCTACTATTAGTATAACTAATAGTAGTATAGTTGTAATAGTGGTAGGAGTAATATCATTTCAATAACACCAGGAATCAGCTTACTACTTAGGATTAGAAAACAGTTTTTGATTCATTAGTTGTCTTACTAAATTTAGACACGGCAGTGGCAATGATAACCATCCAGAAAGCGAGCCATTCGATGAAAAAGAATTGCCCTGAAGGTATACAGTACCTAAGAGTGGTGCACTGGCACTCCTGCAGAGATCTTCAACCATTCCAATGAGCAGCGGAAAGCCACAGGAAGAAGCAAAGATGACAAAGCAGCAAAATAAAGTTATAGAAAAGCAAAGAAATATTACGCAAGCTTCACCCAGCAAAAGAAAACAACAGCAGATGTAAGTAGAAACTGTAGCAGCCAGTGGACCAGCTGTACAAATCAACAATAAAGGTTTACCTATGGTTAGTTATTTCTCAGCCCCCCCCCCCCCCCCCACCACCACCACCACCTGCGAGTGTTGACATGCTGCTAGTTCATTTAAACAGTTCCCCACTGAAATACATGATTACAAAACTCTTCAGAAACAAAGATTAATGAAAACATATAAATAAATAAAATAAAATAAGGTATATAAAACAAAAATATTGTCATATCCTTCATGTTCTTTTTATTTCATAACCTTTAT
Organism: Microcaecilia unicolor; assembly: GCF_901765095.1. NCBI lineage: Eukaryota > Metazoa > Chordata > Amphibia > Gymnophiona > Siphonopidae > Microcaecilia > Microcaecilia unicolor. The sequence continues at coordinate 170,418,255 of NC_044034.1, read as the reverse complement.
TTCAGTGCATTCCAGTAGACTAACGTATCACCCACATTACTTTATCCAAAACTGTTTAATAATTCCTAAACTTGCTCACCAAGGACTCAATTAAGAGATCACATAAGATCCACTATATCAGAATGTGCTATTTCTAAACCAGTAGATATCATGCCTTAAAATTAAATCTCAACCATTCATCGGTGGGTTCAAACCCACAAATTGGGACCTAGTAATCTACACTACAGGAAATTCTGCCTAGGACCGAGGAGGGGAATAAAATGCAGTTAAGATACCTCAACAGGAAGATGAGAGCTACACAGAAACTTGGTGGACATAGTAGAAGCCTTATTTGTGATTTGGACATGCATAAAACTGGCATTTAGACTTGTACAGTGCATACACATCTAAATCCCAAGTTTAGAAAGCTGGGATATAGACGTCCAGATCACAGACAAGTAGCAGGATCTGGGCCTTTTTCAAGCGGAACTAGGGAGGGGCTAAAATATAGACCTGCATTCAAGAGGATGTGGTAACAGCCTTCCGGAGATGGGAAGGTGGTAGAACGAGAGGACATGAAATGAGATTGAAGGGGGGCAGACTCAGGAAAGATGTCAGGAAGTATTTTTTCACAGAGAGGGTGGTGGATGCTTGGAATGCCCTCCCGCGGGAGGTGGTGGAGATGAAAACGGTAACGGAATTCAAACATGTGTGGGATATGCATAAAGAAATCCTGTGCAAAAGGAATGGATCCTCAGAAGCTTAGCTAAAATTGGGTGGCGGAGCAGGTGGGGGGAAGAGGGGTTGGTGGTTCGGAGGCGAGAATAGGGGAGGGCAGACTTGTATGGTCTGTGCCAGAGCCGGTGATGGGAGGCGGGACAGGTGGTTGGGAGGCGGGAAAAACTGCTGGGCAGACTTGTACAGTCTGGGCCCTGGGAGAGACAGGTGCAAATCAAGGTAAGGTATACACATAAGTTTGTCTTGGGCAGACTGGATGGACCATGCAGGTCTTTTCTGCCGTCATCTACTATGTTACTATGTTACAGTTAGCATATCTGGGTTTAAAAAAAGGTTTGTGCAAGTTCCTGAAGGAAAAGTCCATAGTCTGCTATTGAGATAGATATGGGGAAAGCCACTGCTTGTCTTGTCCCTGGGATCAGTAGCCTGGAATCAGTGGCGTAGGAAGGGGGGGCGGGAGGGGCGATCCGCCCCGGGTGCACGCGCTCGGGGGGGTGCAGGCCCCGCTGGTTCCCTGCTCCCTCTGCACCGGAACAGGTTATTTCCTGTTCCGGGGCAGAGAGAGCAGGGAACCAGCGGGGCCGACGCAGCTCCGAGTGACGTGCACTCAGGGCGGATCGGCCCTCCCGCAGGTAAGAATGCGGTCTGCGGGGGGGCGGGGGTTAGATCCAGAGGGGGGTGCGCCGCAGAGAGGGGGGGTTGCGCCGTGCTGCACCCGGGGGGGGGGGGGTGCGCAGCGGCGACCCGCCCTGGGTGTCATTAGCCCTCGCTACGGCACTGCCTGGAATGTTGCTACTCTTTGGGATTCTGGAATGTTGCTACTCCTTTGGATCCTGCCAAGTGCTTGTGACCTGGACTGGCCACTGTTGGAAACAGTATACTGGGCTGGATGGACCGTTGGTTCGACCCAGTATGGCCATTCTTATGTTCTTAAGATCAACATGAAGATTTACACCTGCTCCTGGGGATATCTAGTTTATATATAAGTGCTAATAATGTTGTGCAGCACTGGACATGAGGGATTAGAGGAGGTCACCCCTTAATTCCTCAGTTTTTCATCCCCCGAAAGCAATACTGGCAAATGATATTGGTGCTGTGATAGCTTGGGGAAACATAGTCCTGTATGTTTCTAAAATGTATTTAAGCATTTAGCCCACACATTTTTCCAAGGTGAGTTCCCATCAGGTATAGGAGATATTTTCCTGTCCCTATTAAACTCACAATCTAAGGGGTCCTGTGGTAAAGGCGGAGGCCATTTTTGTTGTGTACCAGGGCCCTTTTTACCACAGCAGATAAAAAAAAGCCCCTAAAAAAGACATGACCATGTGGTAAGATTATTCTTATCGCGTGGCCATGCGGAGGGGGGGAGGGAGCCCTTACCGCCACCCATTGAGGTGGCCGTAAGGGCTCCCACGGTAACCCTACAGTAGAAATTATGGAGGTATTTTTCACAATGCTGAAAATGGCACACACCACTCAAGGTGGCAGCCACTGTGGGCCAGCGGCAACCCTTTAGTAAAAGGGTCCCTAAATTTGTACCTGAGGCAACAGATTTACGTGACTTGCCCAAAGTCACAAGGAGCTGCAGTGGGATTTGAACTGGAGTCCTCTAGTTTTCAACCTGCTCTAACTATTAGGCTACTCCTCCACTCCTGGCACATATGTGTATGTTGCCATGTTTTTTAGATGTTGACACTTGTAAAATGGATGCTGCCATCACACATAGCCAGCATATAAACAGCCATTCCTGCATGTGTTTTAGAAAAGATTCTACATCGGCAGATCCTTTTCTAAACCACTTGCCAAAATTAACACGTCTCAATTTCTCATGTCACTCTTTCTAAATTTCGCTTTATAAACTGGAATGATGTGTGTTCTATCACTAGATAGCATTTTTTAGTTATATATTTTGACAGGTAAAGTACAGTAAGACATAAGGAGGTGCATTTGTTAAAAAAGATACTGCTGGTTAAATTGATTTGGTATGTGTTAATCTATGAATTAATGCATATTAAATTGACCACTGTGCATTAAAAAGCTTTAACACATGTTGAAAAACTTTCATTAAAACAAATGTGTGAAACAAATATTTAAAAAGAACCAAAACTCTGGAAAAAAGAAAAAAAAAAGCTCAAATGAACTGAAAATTGCTGTCCTGTGCACATCCCTCTAAGACAGAGGTAGGCTGTTATCCCCCCAGCTGTGCCTTCCCACTGCTTAACCACTCTTCACTCACCTTCCTTCTTTGGTCTTATGACCTCCCTCTATAGCTGCCCCAAGCCCACAAGACAATATCAGAAACTGCTGTCAGTGGCTCTGTATTTCTGAGAAGAGAGTTACCCAGGTCACATACTTAGATTCTGAATACTGTTCTCCTCCTTGTGGCTCTTCTCCCTGGTAACATTCTGGGTTGTTGGCATCTTAGAGATTTCCCGCTCCCCATTTAGAGTGGCTTGAGGAAGCCTGCCAGGCAACGTCATGGATCTGTTGTCATCTAAATGTGGTTTGTTCTGTTAAAAGGGGACAGCGGAACAAAATCGAGATTTCCTCACAAGATTCCCAATTAAAATATAACTGTCATTTTGTGATGAAGACATTCTGGATTAATACTGCTTGTGAAAAAAATATTTTAATTATGAAAAATATATGAAAAAAGGCTGCTTTGAAGGTTTTACTGCAATAAAGGGATTTGAGAAGCTTGTGTCACTCATGCTCAGAAAGTGATGCTTATTGATAAAGCTTTTACTAAAAAGCTACATTGTGTTTTTCCCAATTGTTTTTCATATGAAAACATGGATAGCTTCATCTTCAAGGGCTCAATTAGAAACCCATGGCCTACATACTGTTCATACAGAACAGTGCATGTTAGGACTTCTCGTGTTACCCACAATATTTATGAATTTAAAAATCAGCTTTTAACAACATAAAACTAACAGATTAACCCTCCCCCCTTTCCCTGGTTAAAATCTGTCTGCACAACATCGCTGTGTATACAGATTTAGCTGGAGTAAAAAAGTTTAAGTCAGGGCATGCCCGCGATGGGGTTCTCATATTTACCTGGTTAATGTAATATTTAATACTAACTATTAGATTTGTCCACAAGTGCAGCTGTACAAACGAGTGCCTCATATTTAATTGCCCAGCTGTTTTGCGGTTAGATTTAACAAGAAAGTAAGCTGCAGCTTGAACTGATTAGCTGTGACTAATATCCAGCCAAAATGAACCCCACCGAGATTAATGATACCGCTCAGCAACATCAAGGAAAGGAGGTGATGCTAAAGTTGCCTGTATATTTTGTAGTCTTAAGATACACTCTGATGCGTATGCAGGAATTTTAGTCAGCCCTATTCTTAATTACATGAATGAAGGGTCTGCTCTTCCATCTTTATCTGAGAAAGAGGAACAGTGATGCATAAAAGAGTGCATAATTTTAACTTGTTTTCTCAGATTTATCAACTATCCTCATCTCTTTTACAAACACAACTAAAGTCTGCAAACAAATTCTATGCACAATATTAAGTAACAAGCACATTAGAAATACATCTACAGTTAGCAGGTATTAATACGAGTAAGCAGTGTCATACCAAGGGAGGAGCGGTGGGAGCAGTCCGCCGAGTGCACACTGCAAGGGGGTGCAGGGAGCAGCTGTGCGGCTGTCGGCTCCGCCGGTTTCCTACTCCCTCTGACATTACTTCCTGTTCCAGGGAACGGAACCGGTGGAGCCGACAGCTGCGTGACTTCTCCCTGCACCCCCAGGAGGTGATGCGCCGGAGGGGGGGAAGAGAGATGGAGGTGATGCGCTGGGGGGGTAAAGCACCAGGGGCGATGCGCAGCAGCAATTTGCCCCGGGTGGCAGCCAACCTAGGAACGCCATTGCAAGTAATTCAGTTAATATACCTCTGGTTCTAGAACAGGCTCTACAGGAGTCTCATCTACATGCTATGGATTTGCAGAGAAAAGAAAGATATAAATGTTAGTGTAAACATACTCATAAAACATCAAGCACAAGACTATAACACTGACCGAAGTCTGAGCAAGGACGTATTCCCTCACATGACTGGCTCAAAAGAACATAACAATCAATACTGGCAATTGCTGTCTAGATCCCCAGTAGTATGAAGCAGAATAAATGTTTAATTAAACTGAACTATAACTCTGAATAAAAATAGACATGATGCCCCAACATTTCCCATGACTGAATCCTTGAAATTTAGAAAGCCGTTATCAGGGTACACAGAAATTAAACCCCTAAAATCATTATAAAACTTATAAAGCACCGCAAACTTTACTTTTTGGTGAAGAATCACCTTTCATAGTACCTCCAAATTCATACATGTTGGCTTCTTGGCATAGTTACGTTACATTGCTAAAAATCTGCACTGACTTCCTGTTTGTAGGAGCTCAGTGAAACCAATGACATTCCCTGAGCAGATATTAGAGAACATCCTCTGGACTATTTTACATCCTCTGAAAAGGCTGTCGTCCTCAAGAAGAAGCATTGGTATTGGCTGGGAAATGATACTCTCCTTCTTAACCAAACAATGTAAAAAATATGCATTCTGACTATACACTGAGGTGCTTCAAGTCAGAGGTCAATTCTCCATGAAACGTACATTGCATCCAGAAAGCAGATTGCAATGAGCTGCTACAGAAATTGCTGGTACATATACAGTGGTCTCTATATGTTTATTAAAATAATATTACGAAGAAGTCTCTTGGTTTTCAATATTTCACATAACAATACACTTACATGGTGAGCAGAGTATACGTGCAATGGATTAAAGTTCAGTACCAGCAAATATGAAAGTAATTAATGATCATGGTTCAGTTCTAGCAGTTCATAACTGAGAGCCTGTTCTGTTTGTGTCCCAACCTTTTCCAAAGATCCACTATGTAGGTCCTCCAGACTGCTCTTGAAACCTTTTTCTGATGAGCTCTGAAGAGACATAAACAAAGGCAAAAAAATGTGTCAACATAAAACAACATATGCTTTACACAGAAATGATCTAACAGGTAAAGGAAAACAAATCCATTTCTTGAAGCTATTTTTCCCCTGCATTAGCATCAAGGGCTTTTATGGTTTTGTAATCAAAATTGTATTCTTAAAGTGCCACAAGATGGCGCTCAGCCTCCCATTTTGAGCTAGCACAACCATTTCTCAAAATGAGTGGAGCAATTTTCAAATTGATTGAACTGGTGCAAAGACTGCACTACTGTTTAATACATAGTCCGTGCCCAATTTGCTTGAAAACTACATGCAAAAGATGTGATTTTCTAAATGACTTTTTGTGCATGTAAAAGCGCTTTTATAAAATTACCCCAGGGTTATGACAAGACGACACATACTTTCATGCACCCATATCTAGGTCTGCTGTGAGAGTCTGGGTGGAGCACGGGAAGAGTTGTGATTTATATGTGTATGTTACATGCAATATATATTTATGCCTGAGCATGAAGTAAATGTCCACAGCTTCAATGCAGGTGCAATTTTCTCTAGCTTGCCCCTAGTATTTTATAAAGATACTAGTAAAAAGCCCCGTTTCTGATTGCAAATGAAACGGAGGCTAGCAATGTTTTCTTCTGTGTGCATGTGGGAGTGTGTGTGTCCCTGCCCTCTGGCCTCTCTCCCCTCCCCCCTCTGAGTCCTTCACTGTTACAGAGCCAGCGATTTGATTTCGTGCTCTGCTGTTTTCCTTCACTGACTGTGTTACAGAGAGGGCGGGGCAGACACTCATAGGGAAACCGGATATCTCGCCCCCTTCACACTTCCGGCTGGAGGCTTCATAGACGTTGGTGTTGCTTTTTATATAGAGAGATATAGGTGGCTAGAGATACATGATTAAGAAAATAAGAACATAAGCGTTGCCCATACTGGGACAGACTGAAGGTCCATCAAGCCCAGCATCCTGTTTCCAAAAGTGACTAATCCAGGTTACAAGTACCTGGCAAGATCTCAAAACAGTACAATACATTTTATGCTGTTATCCTAGAAATAAGCAGTGGATTTTCCCCATCTAATAATGGCTTATGGTCTTTTCTTTTAGGAAGCTATCCAAAACATTTTTAAAACCCCACTAAGCTAACTGCTTTCACCACATACTCTGACAAAGAATTCCAGAGTTTAATTACACATTGAGTGAAGAAATATTGTCTCCAATTTGTTTTAAATTTACTACTTTGTAGCTTCATTGCGTGCCCCCTAGTGCTACTATTTTTTGAAAGCGTAAACAAGTGATTCATGTCTACCCATTCCATTCCACTCCACTCATTATTTTGTAGACCTCTATCATATCTCTCCTCAGCCGTCTCCAAGCTGAAGAGCCCTAGCCGCTTTAGCCTATCCTCATAGGGAAGTCATCCCATCCCCTTATCATTTTCGTTGCCCTTCTCTGTACCTTTTCTAATTCCGCTATCAGGCTCATTTTTGAAAGAGATGGACATCCATCTTTTGACATAAATTGGCGCTTGGATGTCTATCTCTTACAGACGTCCAAATCTCAAGGGGGCGTATCGGAGGCATGGTGGAGGCGGGACTTGGGCATTCCTAAGACTTGGACGTCTTTGAGTCATAACAGAAAAAAAGCAAGACGTCCATGACTAAAACTTGGACGTTTTCACCTGGACCAGTTTTATACGAATAAGGCACAAAAAGGTGCCCAAAAAGACCAGATGACCACCAGAGGGACTCGGGGATGACCTACCCTTACTCCCCCAGTGGTCACTAACCCCCCCCCCCCCCCCACCCTCAAAAACCATCATTAAAAATATTGATTGCCAGCCTCAGATGTCACACTCAGATCCATGACAGTGCATGCAGGTCCCTGGAGTACTTTCGTAGTAGGTGCAGTGCACTTCAGACAGGTGTACCAGGACCATACCCCCTACCTGTTACATAGTGGAGGGAAACAGCGAGCCCTCCAGATCCCATCAGAAACCCTCTGTACCCTACATATAGGTGCTCCCCTCACCCGTAAGGGCTATGGTAGTGGTATACAGTTGGGGGGTAGTGGGTTTTTGGGGGGGCTCAGCACACAAGGTAAGGGAAACTATGTACCTGGGAGCATTTTATGAAGTCCACTGCAGTGCTCCGATTGCTGTCCTGGCATGTCAGGGGGACCAGTGTACTACAAATGCTGGCTCCTCCCATGTCCAAATGGTTTGCATTTGGACGTTTAGACTTGGACATCTGGGTTTCGAAAATTGCTGAAAATCAAGATGTCCAAATCAGGGACATCCAAATCCAAGGACGTCCATCTTTTTTTTGAAAATGACCTTCTCCACACTCCGAATTTGGACGTCTTTGTAAAATGCCAAATTCCGACTTAGACGTTCTTTCCAAAATGCCCCTCTATACTTTTTTGAGATGCGGTGACCAGAATTGGACACAATATTTGAGGTGTGGTCCACCATGGAGCGTACAAAGGCATTATAATGTCCTCATTTACTAATAATACCTAACATTATATTTGCTTTCTTAGCCGCTGCCGCACATTGAGCAGAGGGTTTCAACGTATCATCAATGATAACATCTAGATCCCCTTCCTGGTCAGTTACTCCTAATGTGGAACCTTGCATGACGTAGTTATAGTTCAGGTTCCTCTTTCCCACATGCATCACTTTGCACTTGCTCACATTAAATGTCATCTGCCATTTGGATGCTTAGTCTCCAAGTCTCATAAGGTCCTCTTGTAATTTTTCACAATCCTCTTGTGATTTAACAACTTTGAATAACTTTGTCTCATCAGCAAATTTAATTACCTCACTAGTTACTCCCATCTCTAAATCATTTATAAATATGTTAAAAAGCCGCAGTTCCAGTATGGAACAAACATACATGTTCAATCACATTGAGGACTGAAATTTTCAAACAGCTAGTTTTATGCTGGTAAAGTCCTTTCTATACATGTAAATTGCATTGAAAATTGCCCTCTTAAATTTTCCTGCACCATCTAGATAAGCCTTACTCCACTTGCAAAAGTCAGCGTATGCAGCCCTGTTGAAGTTTTGTATGAGCTCTAAGAAGGCAATTCTCAAAGGTTTTAGTTGATATGATGGATGAAAAGGGTTGGGGCCAGGGAAGAGAGAATTCAGTTTATACCCAGATTTCACTTAGCACATGTGGGGTTTCTCCTGTTTGAAAATTACTCTGTAATTTTAACCCTTTAGAGTAAAAGTCTTTATATATATATATAAAGGTTTGTACATGCAGTCTTTTTCGGTTGGAATATTTTACCTTTCTAGGAGTTGCAGTAAGTAGTATGTTTGGAGTATCAATCCAAAAAATGCACAAAAATAAAGATTACCAACGAAAATTATAAAAGGCCTTTGTATTGGACCAACTTACTTCATTTCTTGGCTAGCTTTCAGGAGCTGGCATGTACTTTCTCAGGTCCCAAAACAGAATCATAAGAGATAATATTGCTCATAAATACAAAGTTATCATATAAAGCCTTCCAATGATAACGTGAAGGGGAAAAATGGGGAAAAGGCTCATGTGTAAAAGAAGGAAGGGAAGAAAACAAAACAAACTCCACTATATGAACAGGAAAACCACAAAGCGGAGGAGGCCGACATAATACAGAACACAGCAGGTGCAATAAAACTTATTATGAGAGGGCTTATGTGACCGGAAAATAACAAGCAGAGGAAATTTAGGGCTAATAAGAGACCTAAACAATCATTTCTCCTCAGGTCTGATAATTTTATTTAAAATGTATACTTTTTAGTAGTGCATTGTTTTTCAATCCTCTCCTGGAGGCACTTTGCCAGTTGGTGTGTTCAGGTTAGTCATAATGAATATGCAAGAAATAGCTTTGAATATATTGGAGACCCATTGTATGTGGATCTATCTCCTGAGGATTCATTGCTGTCATCCTTCTGATTAGCTAGACGTGCCTTCAAGGGAGGGTTGAGAACCACTGGTGTAGTGGACTGGCTATGAAAATACCCCCCTCCCCAATGGTCTTCTCATCACAGGCAATGCCTTGATGGAGGAGTATTTTTCAGGACTGAGTCAATGAACTTATCATCTGGATACCAGGGATGTAAGACACTGGAAGCTAAAATGATCAGACTCTTTGGAACTGATAAGAAAGGACTCTGAAACATGGGCTTCTTAACCCCTTCCCGACTATCTATTTCCACAGCCTGCCATTTCTGTTTGCTCAAACACATCGTTCTCCCTACTCCCTTTCCCCTTCACACTATAATTGGAAGGTTTTTAAATGATCCACTTGTATGTTCTTGCATTTTCATCTTTTCTTCCTCCTATTTGGGACCTGAGGAGGGGAATGCAAAAGTTCCCAAAAGAAAGGAAGTACATCCATAAAGAGTATCACCTTCTATCATTTTCTATGCTGTTAACCTCTATTTCATCCAGAAGCTGCCAGAAATTACAAGCCTGGGGCAAAATAATTTTTAAATTTGTGACAAGAGAACTTTGGAAAAGTAAATGACCACTGTTAGAGATGCAGACCATTAGCAGATAATTTGCAATTATATAACCACCCCTACCCTGACCGCAAGTAACCCCACATCTGTTTACTATTCTCAGGTGGAAGACTTGGCAGAGCAGCAGGTACTCTCTTGACTTTGGACTGCCCCTGATCTGGATAGCACCACCAGCTCACCGCAGTATTCAGATATTCATTCAGTGGCAGCCACTCTTCGGATACTGCCACTGAATATCAGGATTTTACTGTCCATGGTGGCCAGTGTTTAAAAACAAAACACAGACTGCCATGGGCTAGGTATCCAGGGCAAATAATATTAATAAAATCATACGTCCATTTCCTCTCTGTGTTTTGGAATCTGCAGCTGCAAACTTTTCTTTCAATGTTCCGCAGAACTCCACTGGCCTTACCAATAATCATTTGGGGATGCTAATTACCTGTCCTTGATTTCAGGCACCTCTTCGTGAGGAGAACTCTGATTATCTGAAGAAACTGGAATGCTTTCACTATGGACAAAATTATATAACACAAGAAATCAGCATATATTATACCTACAAATTCACTACACAGAAAAGGAACAGTGCTGAGACGTATAATACTCAGAACGCAGCAAAGAAGAAAACCCCATCATAAAGCTTTCCAGTCTAGCTGGTAAGGAAAGAACTCATCCCCTGTCTTACAGGAGGAAAAAAATATGTAGCATCTGTTTTTTTTAATGAAAAAAAAGTGTGCTTCTGTTCTCTTGAGACAAAACAACACAGAGAAGTATTTTCAAAAGATGTTTGGCATATGTTAAGTATAGGAAAATCTCTATGTCACAAAAAGAAGACCAGTTAATAACACATTAAAAACCTTTTGATTTTAAAAACAGCTGCTACCACTGAAAATAAAAGTAAGCACAGCAGTCTGCAGAGGGAGGAGGAACAGCTATGGCAATGAAACAAGTGATGCTGGATGGGGGTTGGGCCAAAGGACAGAAAAGCAGAATGATGGACAGAGGAGATGAGATAGGGATGGGAGTCTGTGGTTACAATCAAAGCAGTTTACATATTGTGCACAGGTACTTATTTTGTACCTGGGGCAACAGAGGGTTAAGTGACTTGCCCAGAATCACAAGGAGCTGTAGTGGGAATCAAACTTGGTTCTCCAGGTTCTCAGCCTGCTGCACTAACCACTACGCTATTCCTCCATGAAAGATGCTGGAAATGGGGGAAGCCACACATGTAAACACTGGAGACCCATTTTATGCCACCAGTCACTGGGGTGTTCTGGAAAACTGAACTTGCAGGGAGTGCAGGGGAGGAAGAGGCTGAGAAGAAAGTGGAGGTTTGTGCATGAGAGGACAGAAGGAAGTAAAGACAGGAAGGCAGTGAGAGAAGATGTTCATTCAGAAGATCTAGGGCTGGATTCAAGCCATGAAGAGGACAACAGTGCATGACCACTATGCAGACCATCAGCAAATTACTTGCAATTATATTAGCACTGGCCTCCCTTAAATAAAAGCTCTTCCTGGCACCCCTACCCAGGCCTCAAGTACCCCACATCTGTTACCATTCTCTGCTGGGAGACTTGGCAGGCAGCAGATGTTCTCTTGACTTTGGGTTCCAGAGATCTTACAATCTAAATTGGTACCTGAATGGGTAAAGCGATTTGCCCAGGTCACAGAAGCACTAATGCAAGAGGTGGGAATTGAACCTTAGTTCCCAGGTTCTCAGCACACTCTTGTAACCACTAGGCCATGCCTCTTCCATAGACATAGAGGGGTTTAGATGTGTAAAGCTAGAGAGAGGTGCTCCAAGCCCATCAGTTGTTGTTGACTGAGGCTGAAACATTTATGTTTAATCTAATGAGGGAAGCTGGATAATGACGCTTTTAAGTACTAGTGCTTTGCAATTAGAAGATGTTTCCTGGGAGCCAGGGTTGTACATTAACTTGTCTGTCTGGGGGGTAAAACCCAAATCTGGGCTGCCCAGTTTGACCTGACACTAAGCAAGAACCTCTAAACGTAGAGCAAAATTAAAATGATGCTGCACTATGTCTGGTCATAAGTCCATTAGTTCTGGGGAATGAGTGGAGAGTTCAACTGTAAATGAGAGGCTAATAGTGGCACTGGCATTATTCATTGGTCAGTCACAGATGAGCTGGGGTGTTTGCCTAATCAAGAACACAAGCTTTAACAGTTTCTGCTCTTACCTGGTAGATAACTTGGTTTCTGGCAGTAGAGGTGATGCTGCAGCTGGAGTGGAGTTGCTTGAAAATGTCTGTGTCACATGTAAGAATTACAGGTTTCAATTCCATTTGTAATAACCCCAACAACACTAAATTCTTAGTTGTTGATAAAAGTTGTAGATATACCTCTGGTTTGAACAGTTCTGTTGGTGGTTTATTGGTTGGACCCCACTTCCTTGAATTTCCCTCAAGTTCGTCTTTGGTGTTTTCAGGAAAAGTTCTTTCAGCAGAGCCTAGAACAAGTGGTGCTAGTTTAATAACATCTGTCTATGGCATTTCACAGAGAGAGTGGTGGATACGTGGAGCAATCTACCAGAGGAGGAAGTGAAGGCAAAAACAGTATTGAGATTCAACCCACCTTGTGCCTCAGCATTGAAAAATGTGGAATATCAAATAAATAGCAGCTGTAAAATGAGAACCCAAGTATAAATGTTTCTGTAATAGAATTTAAAGCTTTCTTTAGGTCACTCACTGTGATCTTTTTTCCACTCTGTTTTAGTAATAAAGCAGGTACAACGGTACTGACACATTATTAACTGGACTAAGTCTTATCATCTGTTTTTTTAAGTGTTTGAATATTAATATGTACGAACTTGAATTCATTTTTAGGTTACCAATAAATCATGGCTAGCCAGGAGAACTGCATTAGACTAGAGTACGAGCTCTGCACAGAAGGGCTGTCTATCCCGTGTATCTAAACAGCACAGCATTTCCAGTAGCACTAAACATAAGAACATAAGAATTGCCACACTGGGTCAGACAAATGGTCCATCTAGCCCAGTATCCTTGCAGTGGCCAATCCAGGTCACAAGTATCTGGCAAACCCCCCAAAAGTAGCAACATTCTGGAATCTCAAATAGTAGCAATATTCCAGAATCCCAAAGAGTAGCAACATTATAGAATCTCAAAAAGTAGCAACATTCCAAATTCCAAAGAATAGCAAGATACCGGAATTCCAAAGAGTAGCAACATTCCATACTACCAATCTCATGGCAAGCAGTGGCTTCTCCCATGGCCATCTCAATAGCAGACTATGGACATTTTCTAAAGGAACTTGTCCAAACCTTTTTTAAACCTGGCTATGCTAACCACCCTTACCAAATCCTCCGGCAACGAGTTCCAGAGCTTAACTATTTTTTTGAGTGAAAAAATATTTCCTCCTATTTGTTTTAAAACTATTTCCATACAATCTCACTGAGTGTCCCTTGGTCTTTGTACTTTCTGAATGAGTGAAAAATCAATTCAACTCCACCCGCTCCACACCACTCAGGATTTTGTGGACCTCAATCATATCCCCTCTCAGCCATCTCTTTACCAAGCTGAAGAGCCCTAACCTTTTTAGCCTTTCCTCATATGGGGACAGTTCCATCCCCTTTATCATTTTGGTCGCAATTCTTTGAACCTTTTCTAATTCTGCTATATCTTTTTTGAGATATGGCAAATACTAGGTAGCAGTAGTCATGTTTGCATTAAGGTCTATAATGCTAGTAATCCTGACTAGTCAAAAGACCCAGACAGGGTCTGGAGCTGAAACACTAAACCAGGTGCAAACCTAGATTTGAAATGTTCTATTGTACACCTCTGGATTCTATATATGGTGCTCAGATTTGGGTGTGCTGCCGAGATGTCAGGGCAAATTAATTGGTTAACGAGCTCTTAACCATCAATAATTGAGTGCCAACAACCAATTACTCATGTTAATTAGCACTCATTAAAATCTGCCCATGCACCTGGCTATGGGCTATTCTATAAGGCAGGCGCTAAACTCCCATAGTGTGTATCTCAAAGGGGGTGTGTGCAACGGGAGGGGCATTCTGAAAAGTTACATGCATAGTTATAGAACACTGCCTCAGCACACACTTATCTTGGGTGCCAGCATTTACCCCAGGTTTCAGCAGGTGCAAGTCTGATGCCTAAAGTTAAGTGTGGGAATCAGCCCTTTAAAGAAATGCTCTTAGTGCTGATTTTTCCCAGCACTGAATTTTGAGCACCATTTATAGAATTCCTTCCTAACCCCCTAATTCTATAAAGTTGTGCACCAAAAATGTATGCTTTGCACACAAATTTGCACATGCAATTTATAGAATAAGGTCAGTCGTGTGCACCACTTCATTTAATAATTGGCTGTTAATTGGCATTAATTGGTGCTTAGTCACTATTCTAGAAGTTGCACACGCAACCTCAAGGGAAATGTGAATGTGGGAGGGGCATGGGCAGGTCAGAGGTGTATCTAGGAGTTAAGTGTGCATGTTACAAAATTCTAGGTGTTACACACCTGTCAACAGTTAGGCACAAACACTTGCACCAGCCTTTGACACAGTGTAAGTGCTCACGCCTACAGTTAAGCGTGAAACTGCAGACAGACCTGCCATTAGCACACATCATCCCGGCGCCTCTTTTTGAAACGATCTTTAGGTGTGTTGGTACCATCATAAAAGCAATCCTTGTAGCTTATTCTTAAATCTTCTCTGTCAAGAATTCACTGGTGTTTGTTAAAGTATGTTGGGAGTCAATTATATAATAATAGCAACAAAAACTCTAATGTATTACCATGAGCTGCCATCATGAAGTCCTTTACCCTTCTATACTGACTGAGTAATACTGTGAGTTCTTCTATTCGCCGGTCCTAGAAATAATCAAAGAAGAAAAAAACTAATCACATCATCTGACTCTAGTGATATAGAGCAGGGGTTTTTAACCCAGTCCTCAGGGCAAACCCAGCCAGTCAGAGTTTTCCAGATATGGGATATTCTTAAAACCCCGACTGGATGGATGTGCCCGAGGACTGGGTCTGAATACCTCCGATACAGAATGTTTTTCATAACAGGATACCTTTGTGAGATGTCCAAAAAGCCACCTATTTTATAAAGACAACATAGGCACCTATGTACAATTATAAAATAAACTCCCACAGATCCAGCTCCGATAGCTCACAAATGCTCAAAAGATGATGAATGAAAATCGGTGAATGAATTCATGAATTCTACATGTACGCATGTATTTTATGAAATATGCACATACACTGAAACTCCACCTCTACCCTGCCCACAATATGCCCCAAAAGTGCCTATATACAGATTGTATGGAAGTGGGTGCACATTTTCCGGGAGTGCACTTTCTATGCGTGAATGTGCTGTACAACTGTATAAAAGCTTTCTATGTGTACACATGTATTTTGTGAAATACGTATGTACACAGAAACTCCACCTCTACCCTGCCCACAATGTGCCCCCAGAAGTTCCTATATGCAGATTGTGTAGAAATGGGCATGCACTTTCTGGGAGTGCAATTTTTATATGTGTTTTTATATGTGTTGTACGATTGTATAAAAGCTATTTCTGCATGTAAAAAAGTCTTTACACTCACGAATAGCTTTTAAAATGACCCCCGACAGGCCAAGTTAGATGTAGCATGCACTGGCACCACGGACAGTAGGCAGCACATGCCAAATCCCTATCACTAACACAGGAAGGACCAGTGGCATACTGATGGGGGGGAGCATGGCCCTAAATATGGGAACTACGAAGGGGAGCACGAAAATTTTAAAAACAAGAAAAGCACGGGGCCTTTGAGATGTGTTGCATGTTGGCAGGGGGTGCACAATTTTCACAAAAGCGCTTAGATCGCACAGAACTTATGTGCATGAATGTTACATTCACACACGTACGTGCTACCAGTCAATATTTAAAATGATTTAACCAGCCAGAAATGACTGCTTCAAGTGAAATTGCTTGTTCGAGGCTATCTTCTAATTTTCAGCAGCACTTGACTGGTTATTGCTGCTGAGAATTAGCGTTTAGTACCTAAATGAAAACCAGCTATTTGGAGGGCAATCCGGGGACGAAGTCAGCACTTGGCTGGTTACGTACTGATATTTAGCACTTAACTGGCCAGGGTAACTGCATAAATGGGATGTCATAAAATACAGTCCTGTCTTTATAGCCAGTAAAGTTCTGAATATCAACATAACTGGCCATGTGTTAGCCAGTGCCACATAAACTGGATATTCAATGCTGAAGCCTGGAAATAACCCGGCACTGAATATTCGGGAATAACGCCGGTGGCGGTCGGTAAAACGCTCACAGCTGATGACTAAATATCTAGTCCTTAGTGTGGAAATAGCACTTACATTTAGGTGCTAAAATTATGGAACAAGGGAGCCTGTGTACATCACTCAATCAAACAGATGTGGGCCTCAATCCTAATATTACAAACAATCAGGGCAATATTCACACTCTGTGGCCAGAGTTTTATTTTAAACACCAGCTATGGCATTTGAAATTATACCTCGATATTCAGCACTGGCCAATATCTAATTATCGTCACTGAATAGCCAAGAATACCAGCAACTGCCGCTCTTATCCAGATAACAGTGATATTCAACACGAGTATCAGACAACTAACTGGATAACTTGGGCCACAAATTGTGCTGCTGTAAGTTACATGGAGGGGCATGTTCGAACGTCGCCGGCGAAATAGGTCGCCGGCAATCTATTTTGGCAGCGGCGCAACAGCTGGCCGGAACCGTATTTTCGAAAAAGATGGCCAACCATCTTTTCTTTCGATAATACGGTTTAGGCCAGCCAAATGCCAGAGTTCGCTGGGTTTGAGATCGCCGGTTTTGTTTTTTCAGCGATAATGGAAAAAAATGCCAGCCATCTCAAACCCGTGCGAAATCCAAGGCATTTGGTTGTGGGAGGAGCCAGCATTTGTAGTGCACTGGTCCCCTGACATGCCAGGACACCAACCGGGCACCCTAGGGGGCACTTCTAAAAATTAAAAAAAATATATACAAATAGCTCCCAGGTCCATAGCTCCCTTACCATGGGTGCTGAGCCCCCAAATCCCCCCCAAACCCACTCCCCACAACTCTACACTATGGGCGAAGGGGGGCACCTACATGTGGGTACAGTGGGTTTTGGGGGGGGGTTGTAGGGCTCAACACTTAGCACCACAAGTGTAACAGGTGGGGGGGGGGGATGGACCTGGGTCTGCCTGCCTGAAGTGCACTGCACCCATTAAAAACTGCTCCAGGGACTTGCATACTGCTGTCAGGGTGCTGGGTATGACATTTGAGGCTGGCATACAGGCTGGGAAAAAAGTGTTTTATTTTTATTTTTTTTAGTGTGGGAGGGGGTTGGTGACCACTGGGGGAGTATGGGGAGGTCATCCCCATTCCCTCCGGTGGTCATCTGGTCAGTTGGGGCACCTTTTTGAGGCTTGGTCGTGAAAATTAAAGGACCAAGTAAACCCGGCGAAATACTGCTTAACGCTGCTTTTGTTTTTCCATTATCTGCAAAAGCTGGCCATCTGGTAGCCACGCCCATGTCCTGCCTTCGCTTTGCCGCCGACACGCCCCCTTGCACTTTCGCCGGTGCGGCGATGCGAAAGCAGCGATGGTGTCAAAAACACAGCTTTCGATTATACCGATTTCACCGCTTTTGCGAAATCGCCGGCCATGCCAGCCATCTCCCGATTTATGTCGGAAGATGGTTGGTGATTACTTTCGAAAATAAGCCTGATGGTTAGTCATCTGGATACCACAACTGAATAATCATTGGTCTCTCGATAAATTCCAGCTGTGCCCAGGCTCCACTCCAGCACTATCTGGATACTGTCGAGGTGGTCTGTAATGATTTTCAGCAGCATTAACCGGATAATGCAGTTGAAAATCCATGCATGGCCCTGGTCAGTGGGACTGCTACCTGGATAAGTCCTTTTAAATATTGGGCCCATCATGCACATCTTTCCTTAAATATTTTCCTATTGCTTCCCTGGCTGAAAAAAGAAACACCCATTTTCTATGATTTTTAATGAAAAAGAAAATGAAGTATGCCGACTACAAAGAATAAAGAGCATGAAGACTTCTGATGCATTCTACTATAGCTGGCATGCAACTACACATGAAATCAATTCCACTAAGACAGGACAAAAAGTTTAAGTCTTGTGTTCTAGTGCTTTGGTTTTATTAGTTCAATGCTTTTCCAGGAGCCTAGTTCTGCCAAAGAATAAGGCCACGTCTCCCAAATCTTGATGTAATATTTGGCTGATCTCATACTCCAGGATGAAGCTTGCAAAAGGCTTCATTTACCATATGTTAGTTGACTTTCTAGCACTCTGATCTTTCATGTGATAAATGCCAGAAACACTGTTTCCTCAACCCAAAGAAGAAACAATGGGTCAGCATCATTGTAGCATCAAAGAACGATAAATTTTGACAATGACCATAAATATGTCACATTCGGGCATGTTTATTTTGCTTGTAGCAATATAGTCCGATTAAAAGGTATCAAGACTGAGAAATGGCCTGATTCATTGAGACCTTCTCCCATACACCTAGAATGGGAGAAAGCAACTGCCAACTCAGAACCAAGAATCCCATCTTTCTCTGGCAAGTAAGAATATACAATACTTATAACCATACTCCCTCGCTCTGCATCCAATAACCTTTTTGGTCAAAGGTATCCACTGCAGTAAGTTCTGAATCAATGTCTTTATCACATGTATTCAAATCACATGAAAGTTGGTTTTATGGTACACAGTAAATCTGATAAACTGGGTTTATTTAATGTAGTGATTCCAGATGGTTTAACAATTACACGTTTGGAAGGGAATGTTGTGATGTAGCTTTATAAGAGGCTTGAGGTACAATTAACAGCCAGACCCCTCCCAGGTGCATGCCTAGGTTTAACCACAAACCCACATATCCAAAGCATAAACAAAAATTTCAAAGACTCATTGTGGATGTAGTCTAAGTCATATTCACTTGGAAATAAAGTTTAGAATGAGACATGAGAGATTTGAGGAATACTGATTTAAAACAAGAAAATAAGAAACAAGAAATGACCAATGAAGAATACAACAGTCTGGAGCACACCATTCCTTACATGATGTGAAGCCTTGCCCAGCGCATCCCTGGATGCACTGGGCAGGGCTGGGTTGCCACCATTTTCGAGGCGGCACTGCTGGAAGAGGAGGGAGTCTATCTCCCCTCCTTCAACAAAGGTTCCTGGGGGGGGGGGTGGGAAAGGGCCGCTAAGCCACCAGGTTGGTTGGGGTGATTCACGGCCCAATGGGCCACCAGGGCTTACTTGTGGGGATGCTGAGGGGGTTAGGGGGCTGGAGACCACTGGATCTCCAGCCCCCACAATTTGTGTTGGGGGGGGAGTCAGGGAGACTGGAGGTCCGCCGGACCTCCAGCCTCCATGTTGCTGGGGGTGTCAGGGTTCCTACTCCTGTGGGGGGGGGGCTTGCATTGGGGGGAATGGGGGCCTGCTAGCATGCAAATGTATGCTGGACAGGGCTCACTATTCTTACCAACGGTCTGCAACCCTAACACCAGCTCTGAGCTGGCATAGGGATTACCTTGGACAGCGTGCTAAGTTTAGAATGCATTTGCATGCTAGTTGCGTTCAGATCCCGCAAATGCATTGTTTCATGTTCTCAGGGGCTCTGATCATGGGACAGTAGCAAACGCAGGCACTAGTATGGCACTAATAGCCTCTAGCACCCGCGTTTTGTTTCTGATCATCTGCCATGAATTTGCAGCAGCTTGCTTTGAACTATTTTGTTGAAAAAGTGTAACAAATAGAATGCTATACATGTGGTTTTCATTTCAACATGAACTATTAGGCAGCCATAGAGGGTAAGCTGCACGATGCGTCAAACATCACCCCGTATGCTGACAGTGCTGCCACTTGTTCCTTTCCTCATGTCACTGTCCTTCCTTGTGCCTCTGCCTTACCTTTCCTCCAACTACCCACCACCACTCTTTCACATCAGTGGGATGACCACAGGTCATGCTGTTATCAGCATGCAAGAAGTTTGGCAGTGACCATAAGTTAGATTTGCACACAGGCCTCATATCAGCTCTGCCTCTTCCTCTATGGTTCTGCTTCAAAGCGCCCCTGAACTGAGCTATAGCTGTGCCCTATGTGACTTGCCCACTGGCACTCCACCACTGCCAATGAGAGGAAACAGTTGGCTGGAAGCATTTTTTTCACTCCTCCACATTTGTGCAGTGTATGACCACAGCACTCACCCAGCTCTCAGTATGGCGCAACTCCAAATGACACAGATTGTGCATGGTCAGAAAAAGGATTGTGCTCTCAATGGGTCACTGGTCTGATCCATCATGACAACACCTTATTATTAGTCAACTGGAATGCTCTAGCAGCCACATCTGTAAGTGATACACCCTCCTGGAGTTTATAAAATGAAAGGTTTGCCTGTAAAACTATGTAGAATATGCTACCCTGTGCTATTATATTAGTGGTCTCCCCACAGACCACAGAGCTGTATGCTCCTATACAATCATGGCCAGTCACTTTTTTACCTTTTCTTCATTTGCAGATAATAGCGATTCCATTCCTATTTTCAGTCGTTGAACTTCTTGATCTATAAGAGTTCAAACGTTAAAAAGTTTTTTTTAAAATAGGACAATGATTATAATTTTCATGAACTGAATTGCCAATTGACTGCTATAAATATAGGGTTGGACTACAAGCAATCCCGCTTTTTGGCGCATTGTTTAACACAGAATGCCAACCCTTCTTTTTTACAGCTTGCATGTAATTTTCTTAAAAAGAAAAAAAGAAAGAAAATCCTTTGATGTACTGAATCTCCTTTCTTTTTAACAACCATGGAAATTATTTTTTTAATTGTACCTGGAGATAATTACCATCTAAGTGAAACACATCCACTTCTTCCTACAGATTACACATTGTGTTGGATTTTTCAAGGCCTGAAATCATATTCTGCTATACATATCAAAAAACCTAATATTTCATGCCTTCCTCTTCTCCTGTTGTCTTGTCCCCCAAGGTGTCTTAACAAGGCTTTGGATTTCTGCACAGACTCAAACCAAATACTGTAAGTCTTCAGTGAACAGGCTTCTAAGACTTTTTGAGACTGAAATGTAAGCATAAATCCAAAGACATAAATATTCAGTCAGCAGCAGTGAGAACATTTATGTTCTGATATTCAATGTCGGGACATCGGCATTGAACATTTGGGTTTGTGCTGGCTATGTCTTGTATCCAGTAAAGTGCAATATTCAGCAAAACTAGATAAAGATAGGACTGAGTTTTATGTGGTTCGATTTGGTCACTTAACTGAGGCGGTTAAGGGCTGAATATTGGCACTTAATCCTGACTCTGCCCCTAGACTACTCACATAATAGCAGGTTACGGCTTTAGAGGTTAGTGCTAATATTCAGTGGCACTAACCAGTTAAGCTTCTCCTGGCCACTTAAATTGCTTTGAATATCAACCCAATAGCTTTTTATGGTAAATTCCAAAAAGAAGAAGGGTTAGAGTGGCAGAGGGGTAAAAACACAGATATTCTGATGCATATGAAATTTCGGCCCCTGTTTACTAAGGTGCGTTAGCGTTTTTAGCGCTTGCTAGAAATTAGTGTGCTTATAATAACTGTGTAGACGCCTATAGGAATATTATGGGCATCTACACAGTTAGCGCACGCCAATGCCGCTAAAAACGCTAATGCGCCTCTAATGCGACTTAGTAAACTGGGCCCTTATTCTGCCTGTCATGTAGCCTGGACTTCTGGGAATAAACTCCAGAAGGTACCGACAATTAAGGATGCATAGTAGTTTTGGAATGAAATGATGAAAGCTTGATTTAACCAAAGAGACCTGCAACAAATTCAGTTTTGTTCTTTGTTTTAGGGCATGAAACTTGCACATTGTATTGGCTATTTTCACCCACTGCGGTAAAAGGGGCCCAGATGCATGGCAAAAATGCAGCCACCACTAGCAAAGGGCCCCATTTTACCGCAGTTTAGTAAAAGGGCCCCATAGATTGCTATGGCCCTGGACACTGCATCACTGCCAACCTAAGCTAATGTTTCTATAACTGCTTTGTCAAACAAAGTTGCCATTATAAAACACTAGCTTAGCACTCAGATCTTTAGCTCTAACTTTTAATGCCCTTTACAGAATTGCACCCAAAATATTTCCCAAGATACTTATACAGCAGATGCACATAGGCACATATGGGGTATCTATTCTATAAATGTATGCATCTCTGTGCCTTTCTACAATTACCCCAGGGATAGGAGGCACACACATTTACACTTAATAATATAAGAATACCCATACTGTGTCAGACCAATGGTCCATCTAGTCCAGTATCCTGCTTCCAACAGTGACCAATTCAGGTCACAAGTACCTGGCAGAATCCCAAATAGTAGCAAGATTCCATGTAGAACCCAAAAAAGTAGCAAGATTCCATTTAGAATACCAAATAGTAGCAACATTCCATGCTACCAATCCCGGGGCAAGCAGTGGCTTCCCCATGTCTCTCTCAATAACAGACTATTGACTTTTCCTCCAGGAACTCATCCAAACCTCTTTTTAAACCCAGATATGCTAACCGCTGTTACCACATCCTACGGCAACAAGTTCCAGAGCTCTACTATTTTATGAGTGAAAAAATATTTCCTCCTATTTGTTTTAAAAGTATTTCCATGTGATTTCATTGAATGTGCCCTGGTCTTTGTACTTTTTGAAAGAGTGAAAAATCGATTCACTTTTACCCATTTTACACCACTCAGGATTTTGTAGGCCTCAATCATATCCAGCTCTGAGGCAGGTGGAACTGTGTTTCTATATGTTGGTAAGAATAGACACAGAAGTACAAATCCCACCCCTTCCTGTCTGTTCTCCACCCCCCAGGAATGTCTATACATATATCACACAAAAAGTAGGTTTTATGGTTCTATGAGAACCTACTTTTTACATGTGTTTATCCTGGGACAGTTTGATAAGACCTGTCTGAGCAAGTAAAACAGTGTTCTACATGCTCACATCTCTTACAAAATTACACTAACCAGCTTATAATCGAAAGTAATCGCCGGCTATTTCCCGACACAAATCGGGATATGGCCGGCAATTTCGCAAAAGCGGCGAAAAGCATATAATCGAAAGCTACATTTGTGATACCTTCGCCGCTTTCCCTTCGCCTCGCCGGCAAAAGTTCAAAGGGGCGTGTTGGCGGCGAAGCGAAGGCGGGACATGGGCAGGCTTGGGCGTGGCTACCAGATGGCCGGCTTTCGCGGATAATGGAAAAATAAAACCCGGTGATAAGCAGTATTTCGCCGGGTTTACTTGGTCCTTTTATTTTCACGACCAAGCCTCAAAAAGGTTCCCCAACTGACCAGATGACCACCGGAGAGAATGGGGGATGACCTCCCCTTACTCCCCCAGTGGTCACCAACCCCCTCCCACACTAAAATTATTAAAATACAAACCTTTTTTGCCAGCCTGTATGCCAGCCTCAAATGTCATACCCAGCACCCTGATAGCAGTATGCAGGTCCCTTGAACAGTTGTTGTTGGTTGCAGTGGACTGCAGAAAGGCAGAGCCAGGCCCATCCCCCCCCCCCCTACCCGTTCCACTTGTGGTGGGTAATGTTGAGCCCTCCCAAACCCCCCAAAACCCACTGTACCCACATGTAGGTGCCCCCCTTCAGCCCTTAGGGCTAGGGTAATGGTGCACACTTGTGGGCAGTGGGTTTTGTGGGGGATTTGGGGGACTCAGCACACAAGGGAAGGGTGCTATGCACCTGGAAGCTAATTTGGTTGTTTATAAAAGATGTTTGAAGTGCCCCCTAGAGTGCCCGGTTGGTGTCCTGGCATGTGAGGGGAACCATTGCACTACAAATGCTGGCTCCTCCCACGGCCAAATGCCTTGGATTTCGCCGGGTTTGAGATCGCCGGCAGTTTTTTCCATTATCGCAGAAAAACAAAAGTGGCGATCTCAAACCCGGCGAAATCCAAGGCATTTCGCTGGCCCACACCATATTATCGAAAAAAAAGATGGCCGGCCATCTTTTTTGAAAATATGGTTCCGGCCAGCTGTTGCGCCACCGCCAAAATAGATCGCCGGTGACCTATTTTGCTGGCGACGTTCGATTATTCCCCTCCACATTGCCTTTATTAATGGATTAGCCACATTTGTTCTTAACAACTTATATTTACACTATTTTAAATCATCATTCAATTACTTGGAGATTATCACACATATTTGCAAATGCTGTGCTACTACAATCATCTGTTGCTCAGACTCTTGTTAATTATTGTTGGAACATGAGTTTAGAAAGCAAAAAGCGTGTGGGCGAGATATGCACAGAAATAGCCCAGTTACAGGAAGGACTTGCGTTATCACAGTCCATTTAACATGATACTTGAACTGAGGCAATGACTATCGAGAACGGGAATATGCTGCTCTTAGAAATCATGTTACTGAGACTAGTATCGCCAGTCCTTACTGTACAATGCAAACTTAGAATCAGCATAGCATGTGAGTGAACAATCAGACAGGTTTCAAATATTCCAGAGCTCCAGTACAAGAAAAAAGTGCAGAACTTGTTTTAGGCAAAATAAGCAGCCGGAGTTCACTGCTCTTCCATTTGAGATCTGGGCCAACTGAGTCATGTTTGCTTTGGCTTGTGATGTTACTGAAAACTGTCTGTTTGCTGCACAGTATGCCTCAGACATGATCTGATATAGGAATCAATGGACATTGCTGGGTAAAAGCAAGTTTACCCATAATTTATGTGATGAAAGAAATATTAGAAATACGCCAACAGTGAAGGGGGTCTTACGTTTTTCTTTTAGCCTTCTCTTAAATAGTTCTACAATGGGAAAAGGTGAATATGTTAAAATAAAGCACATGGATAAAGAAAGCACTGATTATAAAGCCTACATTTATACATATCAGATCCTGAATTAAGTTTAGAATTTAGTGACTTTCCTTTATAGAATAGATGCCCTCTATACGCCAAAAAGCAAAGGTACTTACCTGTAGCAGGTATTCTCCGAGGACAGCGGGCCTTATATTCTCACAGATGGGTAATGCGGGGTCTGCGTTGCCGGTCTTGAACTTGTAACAAGCTTAAAAATAGGTCTTTGAGCATGAAACATGCTCCATCGTGCATGCAGGACTGCCTTCCAGCTTTCTATGAGAGTGCGGGACCAGCAGTATAATATAAAGCATAATGAAAAGAAGACAACTCCAAAGGGAGGTGGGAGGGTACGTGAGAATATAAGGCTTGCTGTCATCAGAGAATACCTGCTATAGGTAAGTACCGTCACTTCCTCTGCGGACAAGCAGGCCTACAATTCTCACAGATGGGAATCCCTAGCTACCAGGCTCACCAAAACAACCAATGGTCAACAGGACCTCACAATGGTGAGGGCAAAGACAGTAATTAACCTGAAACTATATACAACTGGGTGAGAGAAAAGCCTGGAACAGAACAAAATGGGCCTAGGAGGGTGGAGTTGGAGTCTAGACCCCAAACAAATTCAGCAGCACTGTCTGTCCAAACTGAGATGTAAATGTACGAATTGAAGATGACATTGCAGCCTTGCACATTTCTTCAACGAAGGCTGACCTCAAGTGGGCTACCGACGCAGCCATGGCTCTAATATTGTGAGCCCTAACATGACCCTTAAGGGTCAACACAGCCTGGGCATAAGTGAAAGAAATGCAATCTGCCAGCCAACTGGAAACAGTGCATTTCCTGATAGTGACCCCATCCTATTGGGATCAAAAGAAACATACAGTTGGTGGACCGCTCCAAGTAAAAGGCCAATGCTCGCTTGTAGTCCAAGGTGTGAAGTACGCTTTTGCCAGGATGGGCATGAGGTCGGGAGAAGAACGTTGGCAAGACTGGTTCAGATGGAACTCTTACACAACCTTAGGTAGGAACTTAGGATGTGTGTGGAGGACTACTCTGTTATAATGGAACTTCGTATAAGGTGCATCTGCCACTAATGCCTGAAGCTCACTGACCCTGCGAGAGTTGAAGTAACAGCCACCAAAAATATGACCTTCCAGGTCAAGTACTTCAGATGACAGGAATTCAGTGGCTCAAAAGGAGCTTTCATCAGCTGGGTGAGAATGACATTAAAGTCCCATGACACAGTTGAGGTTTGACAGGGGACTTTGTCAACAGCAAACCTCTCATGAAGCGAACAACTAGAGGCTGTCCATAGATGGGCTTACCCTCTACACGTTAATGATAAGCACTAATTGCACTGAAGTGAACCCTTATGGAATTGGTCTTGAGACCATACTTGGAGAGGTGCAGAAAGTATTCAAGAAGAGGCTGTGTAGGGCAGGAAATAGGATCTAGGGCCTTGTCCTCACACCAGACAACAAACCTCCTCCATTTGAAAGAGTAACACCTCTTAGTGGAATCTTTTCTGGAAGCCAGCAAGACCCTGGAGACACCCTCAAGAAGATGCAAGGAAGCAAATTCTAAGCTCTCAACATCCAGGCTGTGAGGGCCAGAGCCTGGAGGTTGGGATGCAGAAGAGATCTCTTGTTTTACGTGATGAGAGTCGGAAAACACTCCAATCTCTATAGTTCTTTGGAGGATAACTCCAGAAGAAGAGGGAACCAAATCTGCTGGGGCCAGTAGGGAGTGATCAAGATCATGGTCCCGTGGTCTTGCTTGAATTTCAGCAAAGTCTTCCCCACAAGAGGAATGGGAGGATACGCATACAGATGTCCTGCCCCAATGAAGGAGGAAGGCATCCGATGATAGTCTGTCATGGGTTTGGAGCCTGGAACAGAACTGAGGGAGTTTGTGATTGGACTGAGTGGCAAAGAGATCCACTGAGGGGGTGTCCCATGCTCGGAAGATCTCACAAGCAACGCCTAAACTGAGGGACCACTCATGGGGTTTCAATGGGCACCCTGCTTCCCATTCTTCAGGAAAATGATTGGCTATGCTCTCTGGAGTTAAAGGATGTTTATACTCATATCCTGATATTTCCAGCTCACCGGAAGCATGTTCAGTTGCCTTTATCATGTGTTGCCTTTTGGCCTTGTGTTGGCTCCCAAAATTCTCACCAAGTGTCTTGCAGTAGTCGCAGCATTGCTAAGCAGACTTGGAGTCTATCCTGCTTATAATCGAAAGAGAAAAAAGTCTATATTGCGACCCAAATCAGGAGATGGGCATCTTTCTCCCGTGGGCGCCCAAATCGGTATAATTGAAAGCCGATTTTGGGCGTTTCCAACTGCAATCCGTCACGGAAACGGGTAAAGTTGACGGGGGCGTGTTGGAGGCGTGGTGAAGGCGGAACGGGGGCGTGGTTATCGGCCGAGGAGAGATGGGCGTCTTTAGCTGATAATCGAAAAAAAGGGGTTTTTACCGCGATTTTGGGTCACTTTTTGTGGACCCTTTTTTTTCACAAACAAGTCCCAAAAAAGTGCCCCAACTGACCAATTCCCTCCGGTGGTCATCTGGTCACTTAAGGCACTTTTTTGGGACTTGTTCGTGGAAAAAAAAAGAGTCCAAAAAAAGTGACCTAAATTCCTGCTAAAAATGGCCATTTTTTTCGATTATTGACCAAAGGCACCCATCTCTCCTTGGCCGATAACCACACCCCAGCCCCACCTTCACCACGCCTCCGACACGCCGTCAACTTTGGCCATTTCCGCGACGGAGTGCAGTTGAAGACGCCCAAAATCGGTTTTCGATTATACCGATTTGGGCGCCTTTGCAAGATGGGCGTCCATCTCCCGATTTGGGTCGAAATATGGGCGCCCATCACTTTCGATTATAAGGCGGATGGTCTCTACTGCGACACCCATAGCATGAGAACTTCCCAATGACCCTAGCTTCCCAGTGGTGTCAAGCTGCTGGGAACCTAGAGGATGTCATCTGAGTTCCACCAGAGTTGGTTCAGTCCGTACTCTGATGAACAATTCAATCCAATTTGACTCTGGGACTCCCATTCCAAATTCCACAGACCACAAAAGTTCCTAGAGCCCACATCAAACATGTCATAGGTGCCCCTTGCTAAAAACTTATGACACACCTTCTGCTGCCTGACCAGTAGATGAACAGATTCAGCCTACTCCAGTGGCAGAGAGTCTGCTAAATCAGACATACCACGCACCAAGGACCGCAAGTACAGGCTCCTATAGAGCTGGCATGATATGGGAGATGAGCATGGAGGCCTGACACATCTTCTGTCCATAAGAATTCAGGGATCTAGCTTCTCTGCCAGGGGGCACTGAAGCACAGACCCTAGAACTCCTGGCCCTTTTGAGTGCGGATTCCACCACCAGGGTATGATGAGGCAACTGGGGCCTATCAAACCCAGGGGAAGACTGAAGCCGGTACACAATGTCAATCTCCTTGGGAAGGAGGGGCACCGACAGAGGGGACTCCCAGTTCTTCACTTGAATGCCCCATAAGATCTCGTGAAGTGGGACCATCACAGGCTCTCCAGGAGGAGAGTTGAAGTCCAGGACCTTGAACATCTTAGCCCTGAGCTTGTCCTCCACTTCCAAAGGAATTGGGATGGTAGCTACCATCTCCTTCACAAAAGAGGGGAAGGAAAGGGTCTCAGGTGGAGACTTCCTCCTTTCCTGAGAAGGGGAGGAATCAGATGGGATGTCATAGGACTCCTCCGAGAAGTACTTTGGATCCTAATCTGAGACCCATGAGCGTTCCTCATCGGTGTCAGCCAAGATTTCCTCATGGGAGGACCCAGACCGAGCCCACCTCACCATAGAGGTACCATGACCCCAAGAGGAGCATTGAGGTGTCGGCTCCAGCTTTGACTCAGGCAAAGCTTCCTCCACTGACATTGACGGTGTGGCAACACAGGTGGCAGTTGACACTGAGACCGCAAGCAGCGTTGGAGACATCACTGCAGGCCAATGGCCATACGGGACTGTAGCAAGAGGCATGGCTGGCGCAAGCACCCCACATGCCGATGTACTCAGCAAGAACCCTGGCAAAAGCTCAGGGCCCAGAGTCACTCACTGAGCGCTGAAATCAGGAAAGGCTGGGGTGCTGGTGTAGAAGCAGGCTGCTGAATCTACAGAGTTGAAGCGGGTGTCTGGTCCTGGTTGTGTGGAGCCCCACGCATTGGCATCTCCTGTATGGAGGGGAAGCGGTCCTCCTGCTGCCGACGGTTCTCGGGGATCAGTGAAACCCTTGGTGCCCCAGAGGTCCCAGCCCCATGCGTCGAAGAGAATTGATGCCGACACCTGGCATTGATGTGCCCTGGTACCAAAGAGGATGATGTTCAATCTTCTCATTGCCTTGGGGTCGGTTCCAATGCCAATCGGTCCCATGGGCCTGCACAGCATCCAGAATTGAGGCAGATGGAGATCCACTTGATGTATGGTCATTCCCAGTATGCAACAGTCTCACAGCCATATGAACCAACGCTGAATGCACCGATGCCGGGGTTTAAAAAAGCTCTGGATGACTTCCTAAAGGAAAAGTTCATAGACCATTATTAAATTGACGGGGAAAATCCACTGCTATTTCTGGGATAAGCAGCATAAAATTTATTTAAGTTTTTCCGGATCTTGCCAGGTATTTGTGATGGAAACAGGAAACAGGATGCTGGGCTTGATGGACCTTTGGTCTGTCCCAGTGTGACAATACTTATCTACTTATGACATTGAGACTTTGAACCTGGCTCCAAAAATCTTTTCTCTCTGAGCCTCTCTGGCCATCTATGTCTCTTTCTCATACAATGACAGTTTGCAGGGGTATGATCAGGTCCCAAACACTGTAGACACCAAGAATGGGTGTCCTAGCCAGAGATGGTCCTGCTGCACCGAGTGCAGCGCTTAAAGCCTCTGGGAACCTTTGATGACATGAAAGGAAAAACAGCCATGGCCAAATCAAATGACTCAATGGTGCTAAACAAAGGGAAGAGCGCCAAAAAAGAGAAAAGGGAAAAACCCGACCGGGGCTCAGGCCTAAACGCGGCCTAGTGAGCATGGTAAAAAGAATGAAAAATTAGAAAAATGGCAAAAATAATCTAAAATAATATACAGGGAACAATAAAATAAGGTAAAATAAAATTTTTAAAATTGTCCACTCTGCAGATTTCATTTACCGAGGAACCAAATGGTGGAACTCCTTACTGCTCAAAATAAGAAATACACAGGAATATACTGGATTCTGCAAAATCCTCAAATCGTTCCTATTCAAACAAACCCTCATAAAGAACAACCATATCTCAAACAACTAATTATTACCTGAATTGGTTATTACTCTATTTACCATTAACCTTCTCTTTGCTTCATATACAATTTCTCATTCATAATAGATTTTCTAAATGTTAAACATCCATAGCTATCCCAGTACATTTATGATACTGTATTGTAAAATTGGATTCTTACAACCAATTACTTTCTTATGCATTATTCTTTGTTATGTATCCTACACTTTTTATTGTAAGCCACACTGAATTGAAACTTGTTTGGGATAATGTGGGATATAAATGTCACAAATAAATAAATAAATAAAGGTAAACCCTAAAAGAGGTATTAAGAAAAAAAAAAAAAAGGAAAAAGTAAGGCACAAAAAGACCAACCAAACCATCCGTGAGGAGTGGATAACAAACATGTCCTCTCCGCACCATGGAAAAAAAAGAGAACTGCTGATCCGGTTCTTGCGCATACACGATGGAGCACGTCTCGCACTCAAAGACCTAGTTTTAAGCATGTTACCAGCTCCGGACCGTCAATGCAGACCCTGTATTACCCATCTGTGAGAATTATAGGCCTGCTTGTCCTCAGAGAATATAGGCACACTCTTACAGAATTGCCCTTTGTGAGGGCAGTGCTGGGGTGGAGCAAGGGCAGTCCTGGAACATATCTGGATAGCACAAATATTTAGGCCCCAATGCTCAAAAGCAAACATGAGCACTAGAGACCATTAGTACCGTACTACCACCTGCATTTACCTGCGCAGAATGTTCAAAGGCCCAGAGCATGGGAACAAATGAGTGCGCAGACAAACAGCGCAAGCAACATGCTAATAACAGTGCAAGTAGCATGCTAATGTAGTCAAGCACATGTAAATGAGGTCATTCTGTGTTCCTCCCCAATGCTCAGAAAACAGCGCCTAAAACAAAATTGCTGTACCACTGCAAAAAATAAATCCAGGTTGGAGCAGGCGTTAGAGTGTTAGAACAGAGGATTTCACATGATTTTTTCTGGAAAATCTGCCAGTTTTGATTGCTTTTGGAAGCAGAAGGAAGTCCGTGCAAGCCCTTAAGTGCTGGTCATGAGAAACGAGTATGCGCGAATCACAGTAGGCCCAAAAGTAAAAGCACACATTGGCATCTGTTTCCTGCATTTAAATATAAGCATCAAAGCAAATAAACATTTTTTAACACTTATCTTAAGGCCGCAGAAAACAGATGCCAGTGTGTGCTTGATGTTCGGGTTTTGCCAGGCGCATGCACACAGAAGCATTGCTAATTGCGGAACTCCTCTGCGCACGCGCCATGCACAATCCTCCTGATGAGCTCCCTAATGCCCAGGGAATTGTTCTTCGGCTCTGTTCCGGCGGTATTTTTACAGCACTGCTCAGAACAACGCCAGAGTTTTGAGCCTCGGCTTATCAGTGTGTTGCCTGGATAACTTATCGAGATAACAGAAGACAGAACGCTGTCCTAAGTTATCTGGATAACAGGGATAGTCAGTCTGCAACCTAGATAACTTTTCCAGATAACAGAAAGATAGAAAGCTGCCCTAAGTTGCCTGGATAGCAGGGATATTCAGTGTGCTAGCTGGATAATTTATCCAAAAATAACCAGATAGAAAGCTGTCTTAAGTTACCTGAACAATTTATCTAGATAGCATGGATTTTCAGTCTGCTACCTGGATAACTTATCCAGATAACTGAAGACAGATAGAAAGTTGTGCTAGGTTATCTGGATAGCACTCAATACTGCAACTAACCAGATAAATTCCAGTGCTAACCATCCTATCCAGAAATTCCGCTGAATAACTAAATACCTTTTGACCATTGCAACCAGTGTTTAAAAAAAAAAAAAAATCCACTGACACTGAATTATTGACCCACAACCTTTTTTGTTCCATTTTAGTTGGGATTCTCAGCTCCAAAATGTTCCAATGAGCTACTAAATTATTCATATAGTTTATTGGTGTTATTATTATTATTTTTGCTTCACACCACATAATCGTCTAATGAGTGGCTACTGAGTGGGTAATTAGAGTAATAATGTTAAAACGTTTATTCAGCCACTCACACTGCTCTGCCTTTCCTACAGGCAGAACGTGGAAAGTTCCTTTTAATACAGCTCTCAGCACGAAACAACATCTTACCTCTCTCTGTGTTTTCACTGGGTGGTAGTGTCCTGGATGAAATTTGGCATTTCAGGCGTTCAATTTCTGCATCTTTCAATGCTAACTGCTCCTGCAGCTGTGCTATTTCAGCCTGGGTAGAACAACATTCATATCCTCTCATCACAACCACAGTTTGTACGGATGCAAGCTTAAAAACTCTGAAGCACACACGTGGTTAGAAAAGCCTCCCCTCTTAAACCATAGATCCAAATTAAAGAAGCCTGAGATTTTCTCAAGTGATTAGTATTACACTGCATAGAACCCAGATAAGTCCACTCACAGTTTGTTATATGCAGCAAATCTGCAGCAAAGGGACTTCTTTTCTGCACAGTGGCACCACCTTCTGCCAGCCTTCTAGATGCAGTCAGAGCCAGCATAAGGATCTGCCCAGAGGAAAAACCTGACTCTGTGTGAGTGCAAATAGAGGAAAGCTCCTACAGCATCTTTCCTAAAATGGAGAGGATTAACAAACCAAGTCTTGTCTTTCCATTAAAATTGCTTCATGTTTTGTGCTGGTTTGGCTTCTTCTGATTTTGAAGATTAAATGAATTGGGAGGACAGTATGTGTTATTTGGTACCGACTGGTTTTCTTGAGTTATTTGTTCAGCCTAGTTTTGAAATTAATAAAAAGGAGTAAAAATAAATATTTTTGTTATGAAAAACCCAATAGCTAATGGAATAACTTCTTTAACCTTGCCTCTACTCTAATGACTAGCAAATGTATTTAGAAAAGAAAACCAACTTTCCAATGGATATGAAAGTAAAATTTCATATCAGCTTTTGCTAGAGCACAAACTTTCTGAGTTTAAATTAAAATCTCACTTTATGGATTCTATCCATTCAGACATGTTGGGCTTTGTAGGGTGACTTTACATTAAGAGAACCTCAATGAATCAGTAAATTTCTCTGGGCAGTGGGGTTTGTGTATACATAAAAAACATCATGCATCCAGTGCTAACTGGACTGAAAGTCCCCTCTCCATAACCACAATCTGTTCACATGCAGTTTAGAGAAACACTCTGCAGATGTCTCACCCACCTCCCCGCTCCCCCCGTTTTCTATTTCTGTTGATGGCTCTCTCATTCTCCCTGTCTCCTCAGCTCGAAACCTTGGGGTCATCTTTGACTCTTCTCTCTCCTTCTCTGCTCATATCCAGCAGACCGCCAAGACCTGTCGTTTCTTTCTTTACAACATCCGTAAAATCCGCCCCTTTCTTTCCGAGCACTCTACCAAAACCCTCATCCACACCCTTGTCACCTCTCGTTTAGACTACTGCAATCTGCTTCTTGCTGGCCTCCCACTTAGTCACCTCTCCCCTCTCCAGTCGGTTCAAAACTCTGCTGCCCGTCTCATCTTCCGCCAGGGTCGCTTTACTCATACTACCCCTCTCCTCAAGTCGCTTCACTGGCTCCCTATCCGTTTTCGCATCCTGTTCAAACTTCTTCTACTAACCTATAAATGTATTCACTCTGCTGCTCCCCAGTATCTCTCCACACTCGTCCTTCCCTACACCCCTTCCCGTGCACTCCGCTCCATGGATAAATCCTTCTTATCTGTTCCCTTCTCCACTACTGCCAACTCCAGACTTCGCGCCTTCTGTCTCGCTGCACCCTACGCCTGGAATAAACTTCCTGAGCCCCTACGTCTTGCCCCATCCTTGGCCACCTTTAAATCTAGACTGAAAGCCCACCTCTTTAACATTGCTTTTGACTCGTAACCACTTGTAACCACTCGCCTCCACCTACCCTCCTCTCTTCCTTCCCGTTCACATTAATTGATTTGATTTGCTTACTTTATTTATTTTTTGTCTATTAGATTGTAAGCTCTTTGAGCAGGGACTGTCTTTCTTCTATGTTTGTGCAGCGCTGCATATGCCTTGTAGCGCTATAGAAATGCTAAATAGTAGTAGTAGTAGTAGTACTCACCCCCACATGTTCTAGACACACTGAGGTCAACTTTCAGTGGTCCCCAGATTGCATAACTTTAAACAGATGACATATCTGTTCAAAATTATGTAGATTTTCCTGGCACTATCTAATTGGCACACTGAAAATCCACATATAACTTTAAATTGATATCTTATTTGTTTAAAGTTATGTTGTCCATCGACCACTGCAAAGTTTATCTCAGGTGTATATATGTTATATTCATTATATATGACAGTGGACTAGCTAGACCTAGATTTTTGGGTGGCTCAGAGTTAACTTGGATGGGCCCTCCCCCCCTCTCCCACCCATAGATTTATAAAATATACAGGTTTTTGTTTTTTAAATATTCCCCTCAGCCTTCTCACTATACATCCAACATTTCTCCTTCTCTCCACAATTCCCCACCCGCGGACTGGCAACTCCCCTTGTTTCTGAAGCCCCCTCCCCTGTGGACCTCAATTCACAGACACAATTCACGTTCGCTGCCTGTGCCAGTCCTGCAGGCTTCTTGCTGCTGCATCCCACCAGTGAGGAAACAGGAAGTGACAGTAGCAAAGGCAGGACATAGCAGAGGGAAGCCTGCAGGACCGGTGCAGGCAGCAAAAATGAATCACTGCAGCTGTCAGGGACACCTCTGAAGTATACCGGGAAGAGGGTTCAATGAAAGAGACAGATGCCAGGCCGCCAGTGGAGGAATGGAAAAAAGGGGAGTGTGGTGCTGCCAGTGGCCCACCCAGGCCAACCTGGAGCTACGCCATTAATATGTAATATCTTATCCATGTAAAGTTATGCCTACTAATTAAGAGAAACCTAATGGTTAGAGCAATAGGCTGAGACCCAGGGATCTAGGGCAAGTGACTTAACCCTCCATTACCTCAGGTACAAACTTAGCTTGTGAGCGCTCCCGGAAGGGGAAATACCACCTTGAACTATTGAGATAAGCATGAATTAAATCCAAATCCCTTTTATTCTTTCTTTATTGGGATTTATTAACCACCTTTTTGAAGAGAATCACCCAAGGTGATATACAAGCAGGTACAACTTGACATAAAACTTCAATTTTCTTAAAAACATAACAATGGTAAAAAAAAAAAAGATCAAACAAAATGAATACAATTAATGAGGTAAACTTTACACAGGTTACCTGTTTTAACAGCTGAATTTTGCTGCTGACCAGACACTTGATACCCCATATCCCACCCCTAATTTTAAACTAGCTTTGACCATTTAGCAAATCAAGGGGCCCTTTTACTAAGCTGCGCTAAAAAAGCCAGTGTTATCACTAGTGTGGGGATTTCCTGTGCGATGATGCCACTCTTAGTGCAGCTATAAAATGGCTGCATTTTCCATATACTCTGTTAATGACCACACATTAATTTTATAGCGTGTGGGCCCTTACCGAAACTTATTTTATAGGCGGTAAGGCCTCCTGTGCTAACCACGTGCTAATCAGTTAACGCATGGCGATGTAGCTGCGCTTAGCATTGGGTACGCTTACACTCCACCTCAAACACGCCTCTAGTGTGCAGAGATCCAAAAACTACCACGGGATGCCTGAGTTTACCCCACAGTAGTGCTTACAACAGCTCAGTAAACAGGCCCCTAAAAAAGCCATAGTTATCCATTTACGTTCCATGGATTTTAGGGGGGGAAAAGCACATACGTGCTTTTAAATATCAACCTGCCTGCTTTTAAAATAGAATGTCACAGAAAAAATACTGTTGTATTTATACAAAATATAGAATTTCATGCAGGTTACAAAATCACATGCAGCATTCTTTCTGTTTTAGCATCTGGTGCAGGAATGGGCAATTTAATTTAAAAATCATTATTTGGAAAAACTTTTTTTGAAACAAACAGCTATGAAGCAGTTCTGGTTAGCTATAAAGGAGGCTGGGCGCCTCTGTTATGTGCATTATTTTATTTGCATAACATTGAACAGCACCTGAGCAGTTTTGCATTTCTCTTCCCACTGCAGTTTCTCTGCTTGCAGCTGCTCAACATAGACCTGCAAGCTAGAGAGCTGGCTCATTAGGGACTGGTAACAGACATGAAGGGAATAAGAAATAGACAGCTGGAAAGGAAAGAAAAGCCAAAGGGGTGGGATTTGAGTTTTAAAATCAGAAACATGAATTAACAAGAGACGAGTAAGGTTTACATCGCAAAAAGGAAGATTTTTTTACATTTAGTTTTGAGAATCTTACTGCCTCTCATGGCCTCAAAGATGAAACAAAATTAAATCAAGTAAGGACTTCTCAAACATTTATATATCTTTTTCCCCTACTTAATATTTTTAAGCTATATTAAAACTAAACACAGAAACATGGAAAATGGCAACAAAGACCATACGACTTATCTAGCCTACCCATCCATGCAGTATTAAAAAGAGAGCCACAAACATACTTCGATCATATAGTTAAGAGGTTCCTGAGGCCTAAACTTCAGGCTTCTGAACATCAGTGAATTTGTGAGAAAGCCAATTCTTTAAAATTCAGAGATGTAGAGGTATTTAAACAGAGGACTAATTGCACAGATATAAATATTGCACAGACTAGGGTGAACATCTTTTGAGTTACATAAGAAAAATTATCTTTTAAAGGGCTTTGGGATTTTGCAGTACTGAGGTGGTGTATGTTAGGAGCCAGTCCTGAACTCACACCAGAAATCAAAATCACTGCTATATGCAATAAAAGTGAGCCAAGCACAGAGCAATCAAGCCATTGTGACATCACTGATGAGGTTGGCTCTTAGTCACTGATGGAATGAGGCATTATAACATCTTAATATCAGTTCTGGTTACCAGAGACTGGAACTCGTCACATTAAGGGGTGTAGTTATCAATGTGGGCTACTATTAAGACAGATTATTTTATCACTAACTTGTGCCATTTCAGCATAGGTCACATTTTATGCATCGAGACCTAGGGGGTCTTTTACTACAGCTTAGCTCGAGTTATCTGCAACAGAGCCCATAGGAATAAAATGGGTCCTGCTGCAGATAATTCGAGCTAAGCTTTAGTAAAAGACCCCCCCTAGTTACTAATCACTTGGGTTAACAATAATATAGCACGTCTTAACAGTAGCCCATGCTGATAACTCCCCCCACCCCCTATCTGGACACTGTGGAGGCTCCTGTGCATGTTATTTACTTTAATGACTAGTGATTTCTTCTGATTCTGTCTTTCCTATTGATTTTATGGTGTTCCTTTCTATCTTTAACTGCATTTATTACACTTTTACTGTAAACCTTTCTGGCCTGCTCCTCCATAAAAAGGCAGTACAGAAATCTTTCGTCACTTAACCCTCCATTGCCCCAGGTACAAATAAGTACCTGTATATCATATGTAAGCGCATTGAGCCTGCCATGAGTGGGAAAGCGCAGGGTACAAATGTAACAAAAAAAATAAAAAAAATTAAGCATTACTAATTATTGATCAAGTTTTATCAGTAAAACACATTTAAAGCAGTAAATAAAATACAACAGATGCAGGCAGTGTCACTTAGCAGAGAAATACCTCCTATCTTTCATGGCAACATGGTAGAAGCACCTCTTACCTTGGTTGCTTTTAATTTCCACTCATATTGGGCTCTTTCATTTTCCAGCTCTTCCACCTTAAATTTAAGTGATTTGAGTTCCTGTAGTAATCCCTATCAAAGGAAAAGACAAGGGAAGCTGATTAACAGGACAAGGACAGATTGTGTATCTATTGTCTTTAAAAATACAAAATAAATAAGGATAGAACAATTGTGCAGGTTCATGCAGGACAAATGGCAATGATTATCTAATACAAAACAACAAAATACTTCTATACATAAAGCACTGCAAAAAACTAAGCAACTGAAAACTAACTGCAAGTAATCGTCACCGAATTCAGATACTAACAAAGAGTGAACTCCCACTCTCTGTCCCATATCCTTATTTATAACATTGAAATTTTCTGTAATCTATTGCTTCTACATATCAGAGTGCTTGTGAAGAGCCACAAACAGGTCTGGCGGTCTCCACTGCAAATCTGACAGACTGAAATGTATGCAGCATACCCAAGTTTAAAAGTAAGGTTCATTCATGTCATGGCATGCAAAAAACAAATTCATATTACTAATGATAGTAAGGAATAATGAAGATTAATTACAAAAAGAAAGAAAGAAAGAACACAGTTTAGAAACACTAACTTGTGAATATGTACATCCTATAGGGGGAGGGGCAGTGAAAAGGGGAAACCAGATTTTTAGGTTCATATTTACAGTACAAGCATGAGATAAGTACAAAGGACATTAACTGTGGTTAAGCAGATCAAGTAGAGCCTGCAGGACGGAAAGAGAAAAGAAAAATAGGCAGACATGATGGGTCTTGTGGCTTTTATCTGCCATCACATGTTCTGTCTCTGTTTCTATATTAGATAAATGTGTTCATGCAGGAGAACTGCTACACTATTACTTCTGCTCTAGGGTAATAATATATAAACAGAGCATTAATGCATGCTTTTTAATGCAAATTTAGAAACCAAATTGTCAGCTACTGATGCTATATATCTTAATACATTTTATGCCACTAAATAGAAAATAGAGAACATTCAGTGCATAGATCCTAGTAATACAATAAATACTTCCTAACATTTATCATTAGCCAGATAGTATGTCTTCATTACTTACACTGCTTTGTGGAAAAATATTAACTACACATCATTGCTTTATAACAGTGGCCTTAACACAAGCCCTTCTGCAACCCAGTCCACATTTCTTTACAGCACTACAAGAGTAATTCAATAAAGGGGTGACTACTTTTAGGTGTCAAGAACGTGCCTCTTGGAAGTATATTCTATACAATAAGGTAGGTGCCTTGGCGTCTACTTTGCATCATGGAATACTAGCATAACAGATCAAATATGTGTCTATATTTTATGCATGAGCACTTATACCAGCGATAGAGTTGGTCTGAGTGCTAGCTCCTAGATTGTGAAGATATGCACATAGATTATAGTATTTTATAATAAACATGTGCCCTGTCCATGCTCTGCCCAAACCTCACCCTTGTGAACACCCACCTGCAAAGTATGCGTCATTAAATATTGGCACATACTTACAGAATAGCTTGAAGCCAGAACATTGTAGCATAGTAACTGATGGTACTGTAGATAAAGACCTGAATGATCCATCCAGTCTGCCCAACAGTCACACTCATCAATTCATGATTAAACCAACAATGAATATGATATAAAATACTTGATCACAGTTTTTCTTTGGCATTTCTGCATCAAAGATTGTAGAAGTCTGCCCGGCACTGTCCTTACATTCCAACTACTGGAGTTGTTGTCGCAGCCCATAAATACATAAGAATTGCCATACTGGGACAGACCGAAGGTCCATGAAGCCCAGCATTCTGTTTCCAACAGTGGCCAATCCAGGTCACAAGTATCTGGCAACATCCCAATCAGTACAATACATTTTCCCCAAGTCCATTTTAATAATGAACTATGGACTTTTCCTTTAGGTAGCCATCCAAACCTTTTTTAAACACCGCTAAGCTAACCGTTTTTAATACATTCTCTGGCAACAAATTCCAGAGTTTAATTACACATTGAGTGAAGAAATATTTTCTCCAATTCGTTTTAAATGTACTACTTTCTAGCTTTATTGGTGCCCCCTAGTCCTAGTATTTTTTGGAAAGGGTAAACAAGCGATTCGCATCTACCTGTTCCATTCCACTCATTATTTTATAGACCTCTATCATATCTCCCTTCAGCCGTCTTTTCTCTAAGCTGAAGAGCCCTAGCCACTTTTAGTCTTTCTCATAGGGAAGTCATCCCATCCCCTTTATCATTTTCTTTGCCCTTCTCTGTACCTTTTCTAATTCCACCATATCTTTTTTGAGATGCGATGACCAGAATTGAACACAATATTCGAGGTGTGGTCCCCACCATGGAGTGATACAAAGGCATTATAACATCCTCATTTTTGTTTTCCATTCCTTTCCTAATAATACCTAAACCAGATTGTCATATACAGGACACAGACCATAAAAGTCTGCCCTGCACCGGCCTTAGTTCTTCACAGCCGGAGTAGCCATCTTTGCTTTTTTTTTTTTTTTAAATAACATAAGTACATAAGTAATGCCATACTGGGAAAAGACCAAGGGTCCATTGAGCCCAGCATCCTGTCCACGACAGCGGCCAATCCAGGCCAAGGGCACCTGGCAAGCTTCCCAAACGTACAAACATTCTATACATGTTATTCCTGGAATTTTGGATTTTTCCAAGTCCGTTTAGTAGCGGTTTATGGACTTGTCCTTTAGGAAACCGTCCAACCCCTTTTTAAACTCTGCTAAGCTAACAGCCTTCACCACTTTCTCCGGCAATGAATTCCAGAGTTTAATTACACGTTGGGTGAAGAAAAATTTTCTCCGATTTGTTTTAAATTTACTACACTGTAGTTTCATCGCATGCCCCCTAGTCCTAGTATTTTTGGAAAGCGTGAACAGACGCTTCACATCCACCTGTTCCACTCCACTCATTATTTTATATACCTCTATCATGTCTCCCCTCAGCCGTCTCTTCTCCAAGCTAATTATTGTGTTCATCCCACAGCTTTTTGAATTCCATCACTATTTTTCTCTCTACCACCTCCTTGAGAGGGCATTCCAGGCAATGACCACCCTCTCCATGAAAAAGAATGTCCTGACATTACTCTTAAGTCTACCGTCCCGCTACCTCAATTCATGTCCTATAGAACCTCTCCTGTCTCCAAGGATTTATTAAACAAATCTTTAAGAGGACCTGCCAGAACCTCTCTTAGCTTCCGCAGTATCCTGGGATGGATCCCATCTGGTCTCACCTTTAATATTTCAAGTTGTTCATAAACACTTTCTTCTGTGAACAGTGCGATATCTACTCCACTCTCAGTGATATAAAATAGCGCGCTGGTACATGCACATGCAACTCCTAAGTGGTGCCAATTAACGCCAATAATTGATTGTTAGTGTCCAATTATTGCTCAATGGCTCATTAACCAATTAAGTTAAACACGCTTCTTAAGATCACCCTCATTATAGTACAAATAATATTATAGTACAAATGTGGGGTTTTTTTTTTTATAGAATCTAGGGGTTCTATCCCTGATCTACACAGTAAATTAGAACTGGTGATTTTCTGCCTGATCTAGCCAGGGCGCTGACTCAGAATATTTTTTTGAACTTGCTTCCTTTTCTCCATAGCCACATGGAAGGGAGTGAAAGGGAGAGTAGATGACATGGTTGGGCAGACTGGATAGGCCAAATGGTCTTTATCTATCTTCATTTTTCTATGTTTCTATGGAAGGCAGAGGCTGCTGCTGACTCCAACCAGATACCTATATTTTTTAAACTACAACTAGCTAAATTTACATCACATTGTCTGACACAGGGTGCATTTCCCTGCAGCTAAGACTATGGTGGAGGCAAGGGGAATGAGTTTGGCACACAGTCAAGGGACAATCAATCCACAGAAATATTCATGATAGGACCTGACCAACCAAATGTCATCAATAATATTGGAGTTTCTAAGTTAAAATGATAAAATGAGGGTGACCATATAGATCTCAGAGGAAAATGTTCAAGCAGTGTGAGTTCTGGGTGTGCCCCCACTGCATGTATAGTGATTTATAGTGGCCCACCAGAAGGTGCCCAAATCCTCCAAACTTAATATCACAAACTGCCATGCATTTATCTTATGCCAGTGCCCTGCAGACAGTCACAGAATGAATACACATTCCTAATGGTAACTGGAAATGTTGCAGTCCTGTAAATCACTGGGGTAGAGTGCCGTCGCCATAGGTAGAGGAATGGGGCAGGCCAGTGGGGCCATGGCCCTACCAATATTTTACCCAACACAAGATCAGTAACTGGAGAGCCAGGAGGTGGGAGCAGAGATTGGTTTGTTGGCCCCTCCAACCAGAAAGGTATTCTGCTACCCTTGATCATTGCAACTACAAAGTTTTCACAGGAGACATAACTACAGCAACTCTATTATTAAGAGACCTATAAAAGAGCCAAGCACTGCTTACTTTGGCACCTCCAATCAAGAGGTTTCAGGAACAATAAATATACAGGATAGATTTAATGTAACCTTTAAAATGATCTGAACCATCCAGTGCCCAGAGGCTGATTCATACATGTATTTTAACTCTAGCTTTATTACAACAAAAGCATCTTCTACAGTCTTAGCTTGTTTATCAGCTACCCTTTTCACATAGCTTGATCTAGTCCATTGATGGATCATATTAATTCCTTTAAAGAAAACCAGAGAAATGATTAGCAACTGCATGGTCCACAAGGAACTTCTTGTTAGTGCAAATCAATTTCATCAAGCTGTAAGAGACACTGCACAG
The DNA here is from genome assembly GCF_901765095.1 of Microcaecilia unicolor. Lineage (NCBI taxonomy): Eukaryota > Metazoa > Chordata > Amphibia > Gymnophiona > Siphonopidae > Microcaecilia > Microcaecilia unicolor. The sequence goes on along the minus strand of NC_044034.1, from coordinate 170,375,405 downwards.
ACTCATGCTCTGATATACTTCTCCTGCATGCTCCGTGCCACAATGGGGAAACTCCTCCTGCTGGGGGACCTCTATTACTGGGCTAGTGTTGTCCGGGCCATCTGTGGCGGTAATGGCAGATTTGCTATCTTGGGGTTTTCTCTCCTGGAATTTATTATTGATCTCCTGCTGCAGTCTGCGCATCTGCTCCTGCAGTTCACGGATCAGACTGAACACTGACTGCAAGAGGGGAAGACATACAGCAGGTGACAAAGAAAACGAGGGAACAATAAAAGGAAGAAAATAAGGTAAAAATTAGCAGCATGGAAAATTCTGCATTCAAAACCTGTGTGAATTAATCCATTTTCATCAAAGAGAAATAACGAACATGAGGGAAGTGCTCAAGGACACTTTAGGGGATTTTTAGTTAAATATAGAAGTCAGCTTTGGTGCAGTAATGCATTTACTGCTCCTCCTCCTCCCCCATTTCACTCTGTCTTTATGGATATTTCTGCCACCTTATGAACTATGTGCCCAATATTTAGCCAGCGGCAATCAGCATTTTGCTGACTGCTGCCAGCATGAAACCCGTAAATTCAATTCTGGGCCATGTCCGGGCACCGACATTGCGTTTCCGGGTTTCTGGAGCCGGCTAACGCATAACCAGTTAAGTGCAATATTCAGCACTTAACCGGCTAAGGCAGTGGTTCCCCTAACCTGGTCCTGGAGGCACCCCAGCCAGTCAGGTTTTCAGGATTGCCAGAATGAATATTCATGAGACATATTTGCATACACTGTCTCCATCGCATGCAAATCTCTCTCATGAACATTCACTGTGGATATCCTGAAAACCTGACTGGCTGGGGTGCCTCCAGGACCAGGTCTGGAAATCACTAGGTTATGGAGTTTACTGCATAAAGATAGGACTGACTTTTATGTGGTCCTATTTATGCAGTTAACCTGGCCGGTTAAAAGCTGAATATTGGCACTTAGCCAGCCAAGGGCCGACTCTGCCCCCAGAACACCCCCAAAATAACCAGTTTTCAGTTCAGTGCTAAACAGTTATTTTCAGTGGCACTAACCGGTTAAGTGCCGCTGAAAATCAGTGGGTAGCCCCAAACAGGCAATTTGACCAGCCAGGAATCATTTCTGGACAGTTAAATCACTTTGAATATCGAACCCTCATGCCTCAAACCTTTTAGTCCATAAGGAGCCACCAGCCTGTTTGTCATTTTACACTTATATACTGCTTTCCTCAAATAATTCAACCTACTCTGTTCTAAATAGAAACACTTCTTTTTCTAAGCCCTATTTTACCCTTGTTTGATCTTAGCTCTAGTTGTTCTTTCTTTATTGTCCATAAGGTCCATGTAGTTTGCATTTGTCTAGGGCCATAAACCTTTCTTTTAAAATAAACTTACCCCCCTCAAGACTCGCATGCTTCATCTGTTTATTCTACATTTATCAACTTGCTTTTACATTCTATCATTTTAATCATGTATTTCCCGCCACCTTTGTTCCCCTTCGTAAAAGGACCCCTTTTTGTCATGCTGATTCTACTACTACTACTACTATTTAGCATTTTTATAGCGCTACAAGGCGTACACAGCCACAAACATAGAAGAAAGACAGTCCCTGCTCAAAGAGCTTACAATCTAATAGACACTAATTCGCCCTTAAGTGAATCATGGAAATACAATCTGAAACTGAGGTTTGTAGAGCAGGGAAATCCAAAGTTAATGGGATAAATATATCATCAGCATAAGAATAGCCAAATAACCTTAATGGGTCTAAAACCAAGCCAAAGAGCTCAAACATTAAATCAGAGAGAGCAGAGAGCCCTGTGGAATTCCATGTTTCGGACTCCAACCAAATGAAAAAGAATTATTTTTCTTAACATAATATTGTCTGTTTTTAAGCAAACCCAACCATTTCTGAACTGCTCCGGAGACACCAAACTCACTTAAATATACCAGACTGGGAAAAAAATGCACAAGTCTTATTCCTCTGAACTTAAGACTGCATTGCTACTGTTATTCTTTTAAAAATATTTAAAAGTCTGTTTTCTCAGAATTGTTATAACTGATGTGTTTTATGTTCTTTTATATAAGATACTGTAAGAGCAGGTACATTTCCACTTATATTTACTTACGTGATTATAATATATAGATAGATAAATGGATACATAGATAGATATAAATAGATATAGATAGATAAAAACATATACACTTCTGCTGTGTATTTGTTATGCTTATATATGCTGCATACTTTAACGTGCTGTTATTCGCCTCAAGCTTTTTGGTCAGGTATGTCCTCAATTAAATTAAAGGAAGTATAGTATTTTCTGTTTTCTTGTGCTCCTTACTCACTTTATTAAATATCTGTTCTTTCTCCTTAGGGGTAAACTGATTCCACTAGGTCTACATTCCCTCCTTTGTCTTGGCAGAACAATGAAACAATCTCCAAAGAACATACACCCTTTCCTTTCCTTTCTTTTTTTTTCTAATTTCTTGATATGCCACCTTTCAAAAATACAGCAAAGTGACTTACAATATAAAAGTTAAAAGAAAGGACAGAAGAAGGATGATTTCCCCCACCTTCTCCTTTTTTAAAAGGCCCTTTCTTCCCTCCAGAAACAAGTTTCAGAAACATTGGTGACACAAAGTACAGTTCTGCAAGTTTGCCTATATTATCAATGAGTATGAAATTTCCCTATTATATCTCTAAACATCTTTTTTTTCACCTGACCAGTGGAATACTGGAAATTCAGTCTTAGAGGACCTGTTTTTTTTTCTCTCTTTACTAAAGGGTCCCTTTTACTAAGCTGCGGTAAAAAGGGCCCTGCACTAGTGGCGGGGGCCATTTTTGCCATGCGCTGCGACCCTCCAAAAAAAAAGATATGGCCATGTGGTAAGATTGCTCTTACTGCGTGGCCATGCGGGAGGAAGCAGTTACTACCATCCACTGAGGTGGTGGTAAGGGCTCCTGTGTTAACCCGGTGTTGGGTAACCCCCTGTGGAAATATTTTTTTAATATTTCCGCTAGTGCCAGAAATGTCAAGCGCTGGGGGTAGAACTACCACTGGCGCCTGTGTTGGGCTGGTGGTAGCTCCGGATTGGCATGCAGTGGGCTTACTGCCACTTAGTAAAAGGGACCCAAACTGCGTTAGGCATTTAACTTGCAAACTGGAGCACATTAACTGCTGCAGCACAAATGTGGTCACTGCTTTTGTGTTATTTTTTTTTACAATTGGCTTGTGCTAATGTGCATGTTAAGGGCATTTTTTGCATTAAGGGTGTAACTAGGCAGGGCGTGGACAAGAATGGGCACGGACAGTTAGCGTGTGGCAATTACTGCACATTAAATCCACAATTCTGCAGTTAGCGCAGGTCCACTTAGTACCTCCTACACAGGAGATGCTGAGTTCATCTTTACTTGGAATCACTGTGGATTGAAATTCCATGTGTAAAGGGGAAAAGGATAATGATAGGAATGTACTACCGTCTGCCTGGCCAGGATGAACAGACGGATGCAGAAATGTTAAAGGAAATTAGGGACGCAAACAAACTGGGCAACACAATAATAATGGGTGATTTCAATTACCCTGATATTGACTGGGTAAATGTAACATCAGGGCATGCTAGGGAGGTAAAGTTCCTTGATGAAATCAAGGACAGCTTTATGGAGCAGCTAGTACAGGAGCCGACGAGAGAAGGAAAAATTCTAGACCTAGTCCTTAGTGGAGCGCATGATCTGGTGCGGGAGGTAATGGTGCTGGGGCCGCTTGATAACAGTGATCATAATATGATCGGATTTGATATTAGCTTTGAAGTAAGTATACATAGGAAATCAAATACGTTAGCGTTTAACTTTAAAAAAGGAGACTATGATCAAATGAGAAGAATGGTGAAAAGAAAACTTAGAGGAGTGACTGCGAGGGTCAAAAAATTACATCAGGCGTGGATGCTGTTCAAAAACACCATCCTGGAAGCCCAGGCCAAATATATTCCGTGTATTAAAAAAGGAGGACAGAAGACCAAACGACAGCCGGCGTGGTTAAAAAGTACATTTTTATGGTTTATAATGGGTTTTCTAGACCATTATAAACCATAAAATGTACCGCTTTGTTTGTCACCCTCCTGTCTCCATGCATATCTCCCTGTCTCTCACCTACCTACCCCATCCTGTTAGACTGCCACTGAAATGCTTTGATGTTTCACTTATATATACTGTCATCTACCAACATTTGCTTATTTCCGATCTGACGAAGAAGGGCAACCTTCGAAAGCTAATCAAGAAATTCACAAAATTCACAAGATGGCCGACGGACAGGAGCTCTGTACAGAGCTCCCGACCCAAATAGGGATCTCGGGCTGACCTGAAACTCCGAACAACAACTCGGAACCATGCATCCAAAGATACGGAGATAGTGGGAGTGAGCCGTAGCCAGGGGTGTGTTGGTAAATTGTTAACAGGGGGCTCTCTCTCGCCAGCAAAGTAAAAGAGAATTCAGGAGGGGCCCAAGCCCACATTTTGGGATCCATTTGTTAAAGTAGCCATGGAGAACCGGCTCCCAAAATTCTTAAAAACTTAACAAACGGCTCTCGAGAGCCTTGAGAGCCTGCTCCAGCACACCACTGGCCGTAGCCATATTCTAGGCTTCGGACGGCCTCCCCACCGATATCATTGAGACCTGGACACAGCGCCAGTGCGACCAACCCGAGCCACGAGGCCCAAGTTGAGCCTGACCACATGACAGACCATATGTCCAGCTGAGGGATAGAAGGCGGTCCGGAACGGACCAGAGACGGACTCCTGGACTTGTGGACACCCCCGAACCAAGACGCGGAAATCCCCAGAGACCTGTGAGGTAGATACTACGATTCAGGACACTCACCTGGAACAATCACCCGAGCGCCCCGGACATCCTGCCATTTGTGAACTTCCTGACGCTGAATCTGAGTAGCAAAGCGATAGCGAGGGCGGAACCACCCCTTTGGGATATCCATCGAACGCGCAAAAAAACCTCCGGCCCGTGATCCGGCCCGTCTGCACTGAAGACTGCAGTGCGAGAGGCAGCAGTGCCAAGAGTCGGAAGCGCCAGAGGGAGCCCGGTAAGACAGCCACACACGGCAGCCCCAAGACCACGCGTCACTCGACTCGACCTCGGCATCAGACCAACTGCAGTTTACCACTGTCGACGAGACACCCGAACGCGACAACCCCTGCACCGCCGAACACCAGCCGCCGAATGCTGCCACGCCAACAAACACCGTCCCAGCGACGTCCCCCTCCAGATTGGCTATTCATCCGTTGGACCTGAATCGGACCCCGCCGATCGGGCCTGCCACCAGCGCCAACCAGTGAGAGAGGGACCTGGCTGATAAGTAGGGCACAGAGCGTGGGATGAAGTGAGGAAAGAGCTGGGCAAAATGTGAAGCGAGGCGAACGGAGGTGAAGGTGAGCAGGGGTTCGCTGGGAGTGGACGCAGCACACATCGAAACTGACTGTCTGGTCCACTGAAAGTAAGGAGACCAATTTGGCGGATCTCTATTTCCACTCCACCTGGAACTGTCGTTGCCAAGTACTCATCCACAGCAAGCAAACCTATAAGCTGCTGCATGGAGGTTAATAGAGAGGAGTGGAAATGAGCCTAGTAAGTCCTCTGTAAACAAGGAAGCCAAATTGCTTAATCTCTATTTCTAATACCCTTAAGCAGCCGTCATCCAGTATACTCATTTCCTTCCCAACAAACCTATGAGCTGCGGCAAGGAGGCTTAAAAGACAGGATTGGAAGTGAACCTATCTAAACCACTATGAGGGCAGCTGCAGAATAACACGCCTCCAGGTAAACTACTTGATCAGCTGAAAAGAAAAAAAAACCCACATCCAACTCGGTGTACCAGAACTGTATTACCTCAATACTGCTTTAAAGAACTTTAACTCTGCACTAACTTACTGTTTACACTGCACTGTGTATACTGCACTGCTTACTGTTTAAGTTGCACTGCTTATACTGTACTGCTTGGACTGTACTGCTTATACTGTTTATATTGTGCACTGCTTACTGTTTAAGTTGCATTGCTCATACTGCACTGCTTACACTGAATTGCTTATACTGTACCGCGTATACTATACTGCTTACTGTTTAAGTTGCACTGCTTATACTGCACTGTTTATACTGTACTGCTTATACCGCACTGCGTATACTGTACTGCTTACTGTTTAAGTTGTACAGCTTATACTGCACTGTTTATACTGTACTGCTTATACCGCACTGCATATACTGTACTGCTTACTGTTTAAGTTGTACAGCTTATACTGCACTGTTTATACTGTACTGCTTATACCGCACTGCGTATACTGTACTGCTTACTGTTTAAGTTGTACATGAACTACAGCCAACATGAATACCAAAAAACTATTCATGATAATTTACTTCCTCCCCCTAATCTACCACGCATGGACCACTCTCAACTTAAACAACAACTTACCCACAATACATAAACCCTATAGACAACCCATCTACAACTCACCAGACCAAAAGAATAACAACCAACTAAAAGGAAAAACAAATACACACGGAAATAACCAACAGAAAGGGAAGAAAGGAAACAACAAAACCAAATACCAAGAAAACAGGCAACTAATAAAAATCAACACATCTACGGCCCGGACCAAACCGTACCATCCAATCCAACTGGGATACGCAAACGCTAGGTCAGTAGTAAACAAAACAGAGATTATAACAGACTGGATCACCACAGACAATCTTGACCTCCTATTCATCACTGAAACCTGGATCCATGACTTTAAGGATCCCATAATCCTAGATTTATGCCCACCAGGATACAAAATTACCCACTGGACAAGAAACGGGAAAAGAGGAGGTGGTATAGCCATAATATACAAATCCGAGTTCACTATCACAACCACAGCTGAATCCATCCTACCTCAACTTGAAATTGCATCGGTAAGAATCAATCACCCAAACCTGCAGGAACACCTTAACGCAATCCTACTCTATAGGCCGCCAGGCAACTGGCAAGACACTCAAACACACCTCATGAACTTCGTCTCGAACACATGTATCTCTACTTCAAACCTTACCATAATAGGCGACATTAACCTGCACTTGGAAGATCCTACCTCAACAAGCACCCAAGAATGCAAAGAATTCCTACAATTATGGGATCTTCACGTACCAAATGCACAACCAACACACACCAAAGGACACACACTAGACATTATCGCATATAAATTCGATCCAGACCTAAACCTTATACTAGCAGATACAAAATAGATACCCACACCGTGGTCAGACCACTACAGAGCATACATCTCCCTCCAATGGCGAACAAAAACCACAATCAAAAAACAAGAACAAAAAACCTACACCACAAGAGGAAAAATAGACCCAGTAATATTCTGGCAATAGATCTACTATAACGGATGGACAACAAAGGCAGGCACAACCAAATTCCTCCTAGATTGGGACGATAGATGCAGAACAATATTAGACAACATCACCCCAACTCAAACTAGAACCTCGCACAGAAAGAACTCAATACCATGGTTCAACGAAGAACTGAAAAAACTCAAAACACAAGTTAGGAAATTAGAACATGCATGGAATAAAAAGAAAGACGATCCCACACTTAATGCTTGGAAACAACTCTGAAGAAAATATAAATACACCATAAGACAAACCAAAAGACTATACTACAAAACTGAAATTGGACCAAATTACAAGGACACACACAAACTCTTCCAACTCGTGAATAAACCACTAGACACCACACCAGTCATGAACAACAGCAAAGACACACCAGGAGCTGAAAACCTCGCAAAGTACTTCAAAGAGAAAATAGTACAACTGCGACTTAAAATACCTGTCAGTCCCATCAAATACGCTGCACTCCTAGACTGTCTAGACCCAGACCCTGGAGTATACCCAGCAGATAGGATTTGGACTGAATTCGCGATACTATCGGAAGATCTCATCTCCCAAACGCTTAAAAGATTCGCCAAATCTCATTGCAAACTAGATATATGCCCAAATAACCTTATGAAATCGGCCCCCCAACACTTTATAACAGATCTAACGAAACATGTGAATTTTATGCTACAAAATGGACTCTTCCCAAAGAAGAAAGGAAACATTCTACTCACCCCCATACCCAAAGATGAAAAGAAAAACGCGAGTGAATTAACCAACTATAGACCAGTAGCATCCATTCCCTTAATAACCAAAATAACAGAAGGGATGGTAACCAAACAACTCACAGACTATCTAAACAAATTCTCAATACTACACGACTCCCAGTCAGGATTTCGTTCTAATCACAGTACTGAAACAGTACTAGTTACGCTCATGACTAAATTCAAACAAACGATTGCAACTGACAAGAATATATTACTTCTACAATTCGACATGTCAACAGCCTTCGACATGGTTGATCATGGAATCCTACTACACATCCTTGAATACTTCGGTATCGGAGGCAACGTTCTTAACTGGTTTAAAGGATTCCTTACCACTCGCTCATATCAAGTGACATCAAATTCGATTACATCAGCCACATGGACACCTGAATGTGGAGTTCCACAGGGATCTCCCCTCTCATTGACTATATTCAACCTAATGATGACACCCTTGGCCAAACTACTATCAAACCAAAACCTCAACCCATACATTTACGCTGATGATGTAACAATCTACATCCCATTCAAACAAGACCTAAAAGAAATTTCCAATGACATCAACCAAAGTCTACATATCATGCACTCCTGGGCAGATGCCTTTCAGTTAAAACTCAACACAGAAAAAACCCAATGCCTAATACTCACCTCTGAACACAACTCGAGCAAATTTACCACCATCAACACACCAAAACTAAATCTATCAATTTCGGAAACCCTGAAAATTCTTGGAGTTACCATTGATCGGCACCTAACACTTGAGAATCACGCGAAAAACACAACCAAAAAGATGTGCCAATCAATGTGGAAATTAAAAAGAGTAAGACCATTCTTCCCAAGGACCGTCTTCCGTAATCTGGTACAATCATTAGTACTCAGTCATCTACACTACTGCAACTCACTCTATGCTGGCTGCAAAGAGCAAATACTCAAAAAACTCCAAACAGCCCAGAACACGGCAGCCAGACTCATATTTGGAAAATCAAAATATGAAAGTGCAAAACCCCTACGAGAGAAGCTACACTGGCTCCCACTCAAAGAACGCATCACGTTCAAAATATGTACCCTAGTACATAAAATCATCCATGGCAATGCCCCAGCCTACATGTCAGACCTGATAGACCTACCACCCATCTCGCACATTCCTTAATCTTCATTTCCCCAACTGTAAAGGCCTAAAATATAAATTAATGCATGCATCAACCTTTTCCTATATGAGCACGCAATTCTGGAACGCATTGCCACGCAACCTAAAAGCGACCTATGAACTGACCAACTTCCATAAACTACTAAAGACCCATCTCTTTGACAAGATATACCACAAAGATCAAAACATGTGAAACTCCCACATATATCCAGAAATGTTAATAATGCCTATCATGTATTCCATTACCATGCAACCCCAAATCCTTCTGTAACACCAAATGTCTATTCTCTTCTCATTTCCATTATCCATGATGTATTGTAAGCCACATTGAGCCTGCAAAGAGGTGGGAAAATGTGGGATACAAATGCAATAAATAAATAAATAAATTAATTAATTAATTAAGTTATGTCCAATAAAAAAGGTATCATCTTATTTTCTTTTCCATGTTTTATTTCTATTGATTACCTATTTTCTACCGAAGGGGGAGTTCCCGGCAGTAATCGGCAGCATGGCCACATTAACACATGCTGCCTCATTACCGCAGGAGTAGCATGTGAGCCGTTACCGCCAAGTAAATAGGTGGCACTAAGGGCTCAGGCAGAAAATTTATGCGTGCTACTTTTAATATTAGCACATGGCCATATACCGCCCCATTAAAAAAAGGCCTTTTTACCCACCGCGGTAAAAAATAGCCCAATGTGTGCTAATTTCATGCTTCCAAACTAACGTAGGACACTTTTTACAATGGCTTACTAAAAGGGCCCCTTAACAGGCTATGGACATGGCCTGGCATTAAATTTCTGGACAAAATGCCAATGCTGAGCACTGCCTGCTGAATATCGACCCTTCAGTGTTCAAAATGCCACTCAGATGTCCAGAATGTGCCCTAGAAACAAAACAGAGCAACCTTCTAGAGGTTTTAACAATACACAAATTTTTGGATACTCTTGGGTTTTCAGATGCATGATTAACAAAGAAATCTCTCTATATAAAACGCACCTCCAACATTCTGAAGCCTTCATAAGTCCCAACATTCCAAATGCATGGTGGTGAAACCCAGAATTCGCCCAGGAGTGTTTGCCCTGCCCACCACGTCAAATGTCATGACATCGAGGGCGGACCAATGACAAACTACCAATCACATCGCGGACACGTTACTAAGCGACGGCACGTGACGAACAATGCATCGCGGAACAAAGAAAACCAGCAGCACACAGTTGCTACGCAACGACAACAGCAACGCTACAAGGAGCAATCACTCAACAAGGCTACTGAACAAGGGAGCAGAAGGAAGAACACAAACCGGGAACTTCAAAAACAACAAGGAGATGACGAAACTCGCTGGAAGCCGATGCAAATTTGGAAAACCATGCTTAAGATCACGGTATGTGCTTTCCCCAGACAAAACGCCCTACCAAAACAATAAAAAGCTATTCAACAACGGAAGTACAAAATTCCGACTGCTAAGAAGTAGCATACAACAAAAACCAACGAAAAACAAACACTGCAGTCAATAATACGTCCTTAGCTTTCACATTGTGGGAAGAAATGCACCATATAGATCACTGCTCTCCACACAAACAATGGACACGGAGGGCATAGGAAGGAAAGAAAAAACAGTACATATACACTCACTCACACTCTTACCTGGCTATAATGAGCAAATGACCTGCCACTATCACAGGGACTGCTAGCACCTCTCTCTCTCTCTCACACACACACACACACACACACACACACACACACACACATGGGACACAAAGGGAATGGAAGACAAGGAAAGAATCGTTGGGTATGGAGGGGGATAAGGCAAGAACTGCCACAAAAGTTTTTTGCTGTGCTATGTACAATTATAATGCAGACTCTTCATTTTGACCCTACCCTTTCACACTCTCTTTCACACAGACGCACAGACACACACTTACACTGTGTGTAAATCACACACACACGCACCCACACACATATACACACTCTCTCACACAGACACACAAATATGCCTCAAATGGTTCAGCTGCCCTATGTACAATTTCACTGCTGACTCTTCATTTTCACACTACCCTTGCACACTCTCTTTCACACAAACACACCCACTTTCTCTGTGTCACACACACACAGACACACATACATATACACACTCTCACTCTCTCTAAAACCTTGCTAGCGCCCGTTTCATTTGTTTATGAAACGGGCCTTTTTTACTAGTCATTTTAATAAAACAAACGTCCCAGTCAAACTCAGAGATTGTTGATTAGCGAAATACTTCCATCTTGGTCCGCAGATTTCAGAGAAGTAAAAGACAAGTGTCCATGATGTCAAAGACAATCCTATATTAGCATCAGAAACAGCATGATATTAACATCTGGAAGAATCCTATGTAGTTAACGCTGCTTTGCTATCAGCAGGGAAATTTTTTTAATATTTACACCATGTAAATGACAGTCTGACATATACACTTATGCTCTCAATGCTTAGGTCACCTAGGCTAGTAGGTCAAGCAAGTGCCTATTTTAAGCCTATTTTCAAATTGCCCCATAAAAGCTGCAGAATTTATAGCTAGAATTAGGCTGTGTATATTTACACCAGCTCAAATATTTTGTGCAAATCCACGCACCTACTTTATACAGACCACAAGTAAATTGTATATATTTTATATTTTTCTAGTGACTCTGCCTTCACGCTACCCGAAACCCACTCCCAAAATGCCAACTGAGTTGTATAAGAGTACACATGTTCTTCTGACCATGAGGTGTTTGTAATGTATACAAGGTTGGTCATTTCAGAGGAAGTATTTTACACCAATATACTAGCATTTAAGCAAGAAAACTCCTCTCTCAAATTGCCCCAAATCATTTGCACATCAACTGGACAGCTCAGTATTTTACTTAAAAGCAAAGAAAGATAGTTAAAGGTATATAAGAATTTTATGAAACACTCCTCCTTTTTGCTAAGAGAAAGCAGACATTGCCATTGTGATTAAAATTTGACCTCTGTTGTTTCTAACCTGGGACACATATAGTATGAACAAACTCTAATCAAATTCCAACCTGCTGGGACACGTGTCGTAACTTTTTATTTATTTATTCCACTTATATTCCACCCACAACCTAAGCAGATAACTCTAATCCAACTCCAACCTCAAAAACATATATTGAAGCTCATTTTCAAAGCACATAGACTTACAAAGTTACACAGGTTACTATCTATATAAATTTGTAAGTCTATGAGCTTTGAAAATAAGTACCATTATGAATTAACTCTGCGGGCATTTTTTAGCGAAAGCTAAAAATAGACATATGCTAAAGACACCAATGTATTCCTATGGGCGTCTTTAGCATTTAGTGTGCTCCTGTTTTTAGCACGCGCTAAAAATGCCAGCTTGCCTAAGTAAAAGGCCCCTCTAATCCAACTTCAACCTGCTGGGACACGTGGTAATTATTTATTTATTTATTTATTTATTCCATTTATATTCCGCCTACAACCTAAGTAGAAACTCTAATGCACTAACTCTAATCCAACTCCAACCTGGAACACATATGGTATGAACTAAATCTATTCCAACTCCAATCTGTTGGGAACATATCTAGTAATGCACTAACTCTAATCCAGGTCCAACCTGCTGGGATACATGTCGTAATGTAAAGGCTTTGATCCTGGCAACCTAGGTTCAATTCCCACTGCAGTTCCTTGTGACCTTGGGCAAGTCACTTAACCCTCTATTGCTCCAGGTACAGAAACAGAGATTGTGAGCCCTCTAGAAACAGAGAACGTACCTGCGTATATCCCCAGATTGTATACATCGTGCAGAGATTTCCATGTGGAAATTGAAGCATATTCCATAACAATGCACATAACCTAATTGATTAACAAGCCAATCAGCGCTAATTGCCAGTTAATAAGCAATTGACACTAACTGGCATTAATTAGAATTTACATGCAGAACTAAGCATCCTATATAATAATTTGCACCTCCGTCTGGATGCCTGGGTTCATAACACCTGGGTTTGTAACACAGTTCCCAATGGTCCGCCCTGGGGATGACATCACAGGGTGGACTAATGGGAAGTGAGAGAGAAGGGAACCCAGCAGCAGCCACCAGAGGTGAGTAAACAATCACCCCCTCCCTCCCCCCAGCCCTCCCCTTATGAGTTGCAGGATGCCCCCTCCCTCCCTCCCTCCTTCCACTCCCCTCTGAGTTCCACGCCCCCCCTCTCCTCCGAGTTCAATGCCCCCTCCCACCTCCCTCCCTCAAAGTGCAAGCAGGACCTGTCCTCTGGCAGCCCCTCGCCTTCCTGCGTGCCGGCTCTAATTTAAAAATTGTTACCTCGGGGTCCGGCGTCAGCATTGAAGGCGAGCGGCGCTTCACACTGCCTTCCCATCTGTCTGAACTCTGCCTCTGGTCCCGCCCTTCCGGAAACAGGAAATGAGGGCAGAAGATGGGTGACTTTCTCACAGGGTCGCCCAAATCGGCATAATCGCGGGAACGACCAAAGTTCACGGGGGCATGTCGGAGGCGTAGCGAAGGCAGAACTTGGGCGTGCCTAACACATGGGCGTCCTCGACCCATAATGGAAATAAAAGGGCGTCCCTGACGAGCACTTGAACGACTTTACCCGGTCCTGTTTTTCTTACCACCAAGGCACAAAAAGGTGCCCGAACTGACCAGATGACCACTGGAGGGAATCGGGGGTCACCACCCATTACTCCCCCAGTGGTCACTAACCCCCTCCCACCCTCAAAAAAACATCTTTAAAAATCTTTTGTGCCAGCCTCAAATGTCAGATCCATCACAGCAGTATGCAGGTCCCTGGAGCAGTATTAGTGGGTGCAGTGTACTTTAGGCAGGCGGATCCAGGCCCATCCCCCCCTGACCTGTTACACTTGTGGTGGTAAATGTGAGCCCTCCAAAGCCCACCAGAAACCCACTGTACCCACATTTAGGTGGCCCCTTCACCCATAAGGGCTATGGTAGCGGTGTACAGTGGTGGGTAGTGGGTTTTGGTGGCTCAGCTCACAAGGTAAGGGAGTTATGTTCCTGGGAGCAATTTGTGAAGTCCACTGCAGTGCCCCTTGGGGTGCCCGGTTGGTGTCCTGGCATGTCAGGGGGACCAGTGCACTACGAATGCTGGCTCCTCCCATGACCAAAGGGCTTGCATTTGGTCGTTTCTGAGATGAGCACCCTTAGTTTCCATTATCGCCGAAAATCAGAAACGACCAAGTCTAGGGACGACCATCTCTAAGGAGGACCTAAATTTCAAGATTTGGGCGTCCCCGACCGTATTATCGAAACAAAAGATGGATGCCCATCTTGTTTCGATAATAGGGGTTTCCCCGCCCCTCCACTGGGACGTTTTGCGAGGATGCCCTGAGCAAAACTTGGGCATCCCTTTTGATTATGCCCCTCCACGTGTCTCTAACAAGCAAAGACCATGTCTCAGACCACCAGTTTGCCTAAACCAGATGACACAAGACCACACAGAGTTGCACTCACTTACTGATAAGGTGCTGCACATTACCAAAACACTAAGGATGGTAAGCCGTATATATCTAATATTCCCTCTTTTTCTTTGGTACCTTTTAAAATTGGAGCTATCAGTTTAGACAGGAAATCTTTCCCTCATTCTGTCTGGAAAAGGGTTATTGAAGAACTCCATAAACAAAACTAACCCCAGTGAAGTCATATGTTTGAAAAGTAACATGTACAGGAGACATTGTGCTGCCCATCAGATTCAGCTGAAATGCCTGATATTTTATCAGCAGTCCAAGGAGGTAAGTGCAAGTGCCAAAAAGTTAAGGAGGGATTCAGCACACAGCACAACTAACCTCCACTTTGCTCTGTCTCTCCTCACAGTCATTCTGTTCCTTTTCCAGGCCAGCCAACTTGATCTTCAGGCCTGAAACTTCAGTCATGAGGTCCAGTTTCTGAGTCTCAAGGGATGTTCGGCTTAGCAACTCCTGTAGGAAACAATTGAATACATCTTTAGCAAAATAAAACAAAAACAATGAAAAATAGCACGCACTATACCATAAATGATCAAGGGTCACAATGACACAGACCTCCTTAACTCCTAGATTGATGCCTCATGATACCTCTCTCACTATATTGAAATCCTGCCTAAAATCCACCTTTTTGAGGCTGCTTTCATTCTAGTACTCCACAATCTCGGTTGTGCTAATTTTAGCCATCTACTATAATAAAACTCACCCTCAACATTCTGAAGACAACGTTCTGAAGTCACTCAGTCACTCACTGAAGGGTTCATGGATTCATGGTGGTGAAGCCAGAACACTGACCATGTCTCTCTGCCCCGCCCTCGCATGACGGACCAATCAGAAAAAACAACCTCAACATTCTGAAACACAAAGGACCATCACAACACCGTTCCCAGGCAACACTAGGCAATGTAAGACGGACCAATCAGAGGAAACTACGTGACAATAAGGGAGGAGCATTCCCCAGCAGAATGGCTCATTATCTGTGCAGCATGGAGAGCACAGAACCACTGCTGGAATGAGAGAAGAATATTCCTGCTGTGGGTATGTGCAAAAATAGACCGGGGGAGGGGGGGGGTGAAATTTTTAAATGCCTAATGCCAGTACTGAAGAGTGCCAGAGGGCCTATAGCACAGACTATATTTGGGATCGCTTGACATGGAGTCAGAGGAGCCAGAAAACAACGTGCCCGTCACCATCTGGGACAAGGACAAGCTGCGGCCCAGCTGGAAGGATTACCCGCGACCCAGCCAGCAGCAAACGGCGACCAAGGAAGGGGGAGGAGTAGGGAAACACGCGAAGCGTGTTTCCCTACTCCTTCCCTGCCTAGGAATCGCTGGAGACTGGCTGCCAAACTAACGAAACAACCGCACACCGACGCACCACCTCCATCATTAGAAAGGCATCCACTCTTTCTTCAACAGAAATGCAAACTAATAATACAAAACAAACAAAGAATACATGGTTTCTCAGGCGGCTGCAGGTAACTCCCCACCCCCTTCCTCTTCCCCTTTTGCCGAAGCGGCCAAGGACGTGCCCAACCATCCCCAGCCTCAGGCAAGCTGTCTCCCACCTCGGGGATTCCCTGAGCACCCAGAAAAAGACGGCGCTGATTCCTGCAGCGTATAAATGTTCCAGCATTCCCCTGCAGCAGGCCTGAAATGGACCAAACATACCGGATCACCCCCCGACGGCCCGAGACCGTGCTCTTCTCCCTTCCGCCAACTTAAAACAACCATCCCCGTCCCCGTCACCCACCTCCAGGATGCCCAGAACCCCAGCCCAATGGAAAAAGATGGCGCTGCTTCCAACAGCACATTTCTCTTCCAGCATTCCCCTACAGCAGCCCTGAAACGGCCAAAAAATACCGACAGACAAAGAACGTGCTCCTCAACCTTCCGCCCATCTAAAACAACACTGCTGCCTCAGCACAACACAAAAAAAAACCATGGAAAAAAAAACAACACTCAACAAAGGCTGACACCCCCTACAACCATATTTACATTTCACCAACAGAAAGACCCCACTCCACAAACCTCCTTGACAGACAAAACCACACACACACAATACAACAGAAACACACCCTCAAAGCCACACACCAATCCAACCCACTTTGCCAGCACAGCACAGCACATTCCCCAACCCCCAAGCAAAAAACAAAACAAAACAAAAAAAGACACACATCAACAACCTGCACACACACCGCACCCTCACACACTCACACACACACACACACACACACACACACACACACAAACTAACTCTGTGACACATACACACACACACAAAAAAACCCACATGCTAGCGCCCGTTTCATTGGTTTCGGAAACGGGCCTTTTTTACTAGTATTTCTATAAATAATAAAGCCATCATCTGTGCGTACTGTACAATATATAGTGGGAAGTATGCAATGTATTTCAATAAACAAGGTAGTGAGGGGACACATAGTTTAATTCTTTAAAATATTTATAGTTCACATATCTGAAAATCTATGCGACTTACAATAAAACATATATAAATAAAAATAACAATATGACAAACACAAAGACATGTTACTATCCACCACCATTGTAACACCATACTATACGCCGACTCTCATAAAGCCTCATTGTACATTATTGGATATCATCCCCCTTCCGGTACAACATCAGACAAAGGCCACAGTGCCACTATCCTACCACACCAGATGGACTGGAGCAGCTCATTGCAAATCAGATTTCCTATGTCATTTTAAAGCATTTGACTCTAACCTGCACAATTGTGCTATGATATCATCTGGGTTGGATCCTTCCACAGTCACAGTACAGAAATTCTCCCCAAACATTCTATAATCTGTAATAAATAAATATGACCAATATTCAAAACCATTAATGTGGTCAGTAGCAGGTGCCAACCACATAACATCTTTTATTTCAATTTGGAGGGCCATGGAAGTCACTGAGGGGGTCTTTTACTAAGCCGCGGTAGCATTTGGTAAACGCCGAGACGCCTACAGGAATATAATGGGCATCTCGGCGTCTACCGCCAGCTGATTTCTACCACAAGTTAAAAACACTACCGCGGCTTAGAAAGAGACCCCCCTGAGGGAGCAATTCTGTAATTGGGCGTCTCTAAGTGCATCAGAGGAACGTGTAACTTACAGTCTTCTTTAAGAAACGTGTACAAGTGGGATCCCTGCCTATGTCTCACCCATATTCCACCCTTCTGTATGTCCCCCTCCCATAACCCCCTTTGCAAATAAGTGCTATGGAAGTTAAGCAGGTATTTGCAGAATAGTGCTTAGGCACATGCTGACGTATACATGAAAATGCACTCGTACATGTGTATACTGTTCGCTAGTATTATAAACATTTATGTGTATAAATGTTAGTCCCAAAGTTATACAATAGCCCCTGAACAGTCACTTTCCACCCCTGAATCTATATATGGCACCTAGATTTGCACGCTAAAATTTGGGTGCGGTCCGGACAAATTAATTGGCTAATGAGCCAATTAATGTCAATAACTGGGGGATCCTATGAATTGAAGACACATCGCACCTAAATCACTGATGTCATACACGCCTTGAAACAGCTTATAATAGCAAAACTCTGGCCACTGTCAGCGTGACTGACTCTTCCTGCACGTTTGTTTTCAATTTCAAGCTGTTTGTTCTATTGTTTTCCTTTGGATCCAGCATTCCTAGGAAGTTGTTAGCAAGACAAGAATTGAGTTAATGAAGAAAGTGGACCCAGGTTTTTTCCTCCTTACCCCATGAATTCCAATATTGGGTGGAGGTTGAGCACAGAGGCTTTTTCCCTTTCTCATTATTAAGATCTTGCACTTCATGGGAATTTAGTATCTTTTGAAGTACTTTGCAGTTTATAGTAAGAGAGAATATTTTGTTGTGTTGTTGAGATAATCTCTTGTCCTCTTATTCATCTATTGTTGTGATTAATAACTGGATGCTAACATCCAATTATTGATGTAAATTGACACCCATTTAAACCTGCATGCACATCTGGCCTGCGTGCTATTCCATACGGCATGGCGCCTAACCCTAATAGTGCATAACTGAAAAGGGGGCTTGGACTTCTCAGGGGAATTCCAAAAAGTTAAGCACTGTTGCAGAATACTGCCTTAGCGTCCCTAAAGCAGGCGTAAGTCTAGCACCAAAAGTTAGGCACAGGAATCGGTACCAAGTGTGATTCTATAAAGGGTGCACGCCCTTTATAGAATTGAACTTAGTGCTGATTTTTGAACACCATTTACAGAATTCCCCTCTAAGAAACCCTTCGTAAACACCCTCCGTAAACCCAGTATACCATATTTACGTAGACATGGAGGGAACCTGCAGTATGCCATGTGCTGTATGTAGAAGAAAATAGATCCATTGCAAGGAAGTGACAAACACTAAATCACATTTTAAAATATTTACATTTTAATCTATTTAAAATAGTGATCTACAACTACTATTAATCATTTCTATAGCGCTACTAGACGCACGCAGCACTGTATACATTATATGCAGGTACCTTCTCTGTCCCTAGAGGGCAGCGCTGTACACATTATATGCAGGTACTTTCTCTATCTACAAGAAGGTAATTTTACAACAGGGCCCCTCAGGGCTAGCATTAGGGAGTGGCAAATAGAGCAACTGCCCTGGGCCCCAATACCATAGGGAGCCCTGAGGCTGTTTCAAAGTGAAGGAGGCATAGGCTAAAGACCAGCTTTCAGGGATACTTCCTGGTTTTTGCCCTGGGATCTTGAATGTCTAACACCAGCCCTAGACTGGGAAGCACAGAGGCATTTAAGCTGCACCAATTTCATAAAGGCAACTTACACACCTCTGTGTTTTCATAAAATAACCTAATTGAAAGCTCCTGCAGAAGGCTTCACCTGCTCTAAGGCAGGAGACAGGCATAAGTTTTCCATATTCGTTTGCATGTATTTTACTTAGTAACATAGTAGATGACGGCAGAGAACGACCTGCACGGTTCATCCAGTCTGCCCAACAAGATAACTCATATGTGCTACTTTTTGTGTATACCTGACCTTGATTTGTATCTGCCATTTTCAGGGCACAGACCATAGAAGTCTGCCCAGCACTAGCCCTGCCTCCCAACCACTAGCCCCGCCTCCCACCACTGGCTCTGCCACCCAATCTCCGCTAAGCTTCTGAGGATCCATTCCTTCTGAACAGGATTCCTTTATGTTTATCCCACGGATGTTTGAATTCCGTTACCGTTTTCATCTCCACCACCTCCCGCGGGAGGGCATTCCAAGTATCCACCACTCTCTCCGTGAAAAAATACTTCCTGACATTTTTCTTGCGTCTGCCCCCCTTTCAATCTCATTTCATGTCCTCTCATTCTACCGCCTTCCCATTTACGGAAAAGGTTCATTTGCGGATTAATACCTTTCAAATATTTGAACGTCTATATCATATCACCCCTGTTTCTCCTTTCCTCCAGGGTATACATGTTCAGGTCAGCAAGTCTCTCCTCATACGTCTTGTAACGCAAATCCCATACCATTTTCATAGCTTTTCTTTGCACCACTTCAATTCTTTTTACATCCTTAGCAAGATACTGCCTCCAAAACTGGACACAATACTCCAGGGTGGGGCCTCACCAATGACTTATACAGGGGCATCAACACCTCCTTTCTTCTGCTGGTCACACCTCTCTCTATACAGCCTAGCAACCTTCTAGCTACGGCCACCGCCTTGTCACACTGTTTCGTCGCCTTCACATCCAAGTTTAAGGACCCTTTTAACTAAGCTGCGATAAGCTGAGGCATCCTGCGATAAGTTCTGCATGTGCAAACCAAGTGTTAAATCATTTTTTTGACGTTTTCTCAGAGGGGGCATGTCTGTGGGTTGGAAGCAAATCACTTAGTGCAGCTACATTGCTGTGCACTAAGAGAATAGCACATGAGTCCTTACTGCCTCCAAAATGGATGGGAGGGTGGGTAAAGGCTCATGCGCTGTCTTTTAATGGTCGCATGATAATGGCAACATTAGCACATGCTAAACCAAAAAAAATAGAGTAGAACCCTGAAAAGGCTACAATATATACAAACAAATAATGAGAGTTCCCTAATAGTCTGACTTACAAAACCAGTGGTTACTACAGGAGGAAAAAGCCTCACAAAGCTCAAAAGTGCAGTGAGCAACAAAAGCAGGGCTGCTTCATCATTGGCATAAAAAAAAACTCCTGGTCGACATACAGTAATACCTTGGTTTTCGTTGACTTTGGTTATCATTGGTTTCGGTTTTCGTCAATCTTTTTCATGAAAAATTTGTCTCGGATTTCGTCAGCGTGCCAACGTGGCCTTGCTGCTAATTTTGCGAAAAGGCGTTCTCCTGCTCAGTGTGGCGTTGTTCTTGTTGTGTGAGCATCACGTCTAGCCAAACAATTCCATTGCTTGCCAGTGTTTTTATTCATATGGAAATAATTGCCTCGGTTTTCATAGGTTTTGGATTTCGCCGATTGTTTTCCGACAGATTATCGACGAAAATCGAGGTATCACTGTATATATCAGATGCACAAACCGCAAAACTGTATTCCACAACAGTATGAAAGGGTACTTAGCTTCAAACCGGTCTTCCTTGCAGTTTGTGCCAGGGGCGTAGCCAGACAACAGATTTTGGGTGGGCCTAGGTAAGAAGTGGGTGGGCACCAAATGTTCTCCCCCCACCACCACCACCACCAAAAAAATATCTCCGCTGGCAGGAAAATGCTTCTTTCCACCTTGGCAGTCTGCAGCAGGCATGCACTGAAAACTGAGCATGCGCAGGTGCCATTATTGTTGAGAGTAGAATTTTGTTACGATCAGGGGAAAGTCTTCAGCTGGCAGAGCTTGGGATCTCCACCAGCTACCGCTAACACTACTGTTGGGTGGGCCTGAGCCCTAAGTGGGTGGGTTTGTGCATCTGATATATATGTCGATCAGGAGGGGGGGGGGGGGGGGGGTTTATGCCAATGATGAAGCAGGCCCGGCTCTTGTTGATCACTGCACTTTTGAGCTTTGTGAGGCTTTTTCCTCCTGTAGTAACCACTGATTTTGTAAGTCAGACTGTAACTCTCATTATTTGTTTGTATATATTGTAACATTAGCACATGGCCATTAATTAAAAAAAAAGGAAAAGTGGCTATTTTCCTGCAGCGGTAGAAATGTCCTTAGCGCGTGAATAACTAAGGCCACTTTTTACTGCGTCTTGGAAAAAGGACCTGTGAGTGATTCTCCCTGCTGAATTCTGCCCTTCTCTGCTGACAGAAATGCTTACATAAAGCGTCATGCTATATCTCAATAGCACATACTTTTATGGATGTATATCCCAGGTCAATTTTATAAGCAACCACTATCTCCCCCTAATCCTATTTATTTATTTATTTATTTATTTATTTATTTATTTGTGATATTTATATCCCACATTACCCCAAACAAGTTTGAGTTCAATGTGGCTTACAATAAACAGTATAGGATGCATAACAAAGAATAATGCATGAGAAAGTAATTTGTTGTAAGAATCCAATTTTACAATACAATATCAAAAACATATTGGGATAGCTATGGATGTTTAAAATTTAGAAAATCTATTAAGAATGAGAAATTGTACATGAAGCAAAAGGAAGGTTAATGTTAAATACAGTAATAACCAATTCAGGTAATAATTAGCTGTTTGAGATATGGTTGTTCTTTGTGATGGATTGTTTGAATAGGAACAATTTGAGGATTTTGCAGAAACTATAAACTTGCATGCTCAAATTTCTAAATACTACTACTACTTAACATTTCTAGAGCGCTACAAGGGTTACGCAGCGCTGTACAAATTAACAAATAAGGACAGTCCCTGCTCAGAAGAGCTTACAATCTAAAGGACGAAATGTCAAGTTGGGGTAGTTTAGATTTCATAGTTTACAAATCTGTACAAATCTGTACAAATAGTGTACAAATCTGTGTGTGCAAGTTATAGAATAATGTCTGTTGCACACATAACTCAATAATTGCTTGTTGGAGTTAACAGCCAATTATTGGCTATAATTGGGTTTAATTGGCACCAACTAGTAATACACATGTAACTGCCCTTAGTCGCTATTCTAGAAGTTGCATGCTCAAATTCCAGAGCAAGGGGGGAATGGACTTGAGAGGGGCATGAGCGGGTCAAGCAGTTACGTGCACGGGTTATGGAATAATATTATTTATGCACCTAAGTACCTACACTTTGGTGCAAAAAGACAGACTTATACTAGTATTCTATAATGGCAGTTACACAAAATGATTTACACATTATATTTATACGTGATTTTATCATATTACTGTGCTTGTTTTCTTGTAACCCACCTAGTTAATAGGCAGGCTATAAATATTGTAAATAAATAAACATAGAATTCGTGCTCTGTGATCATCATTCCGGCAACTAAATTTCAGCGACCTTTTGAGAATTTACCCTGTATGTGTAAAACACTGTCTCACACCTATAAACGTTCTATAAAATTAACCACCCACGCTTCCAACTGAGAGTACTTTTATAACTGTGTGCACATGTAAAATCTATGTGGTCAATATTCAAAATGATTTAAGCAGCAGAAACTGTTATCCATTAATTTTCAGCGCACTTAACTAATTTCACCACTGAAAATTAGCACTTAGCACCTAAGTGAAAACTGGCTACTTTGGGAGTGTTCTGGCGGTGGAGTCAGCACTTATCCAGTCACGGCACTTATCCAACCAGGGTAACTGCATAAATGGGACAGCATAAAACACAGTTCTATTTTTATGCAGAAACTTATGGCCGGTTAAGTGCTGAAAATCGACAATAGCCAGCTCCACAAAAAAAAAACAATATTCAATGCCGAAGTCTAGACATAAGCCAGCACTGAATATCCGGGAATAACACCGCTGTCTGGATATTAAACCCTGTGTGAGCTTGGATGAATTTTCAAAATGAATGTGTGCCCTTCCACTTTGAAAATTACTCCAGTTGTTTATATACTCACATTTACATCGCTCTTTACCAAGCCCAAATTTGCAGAATTAATTTATGCACATACTGATCTATTTTCAAAATTATTCCCCCTGTTTATTAAGCCGTGCTGGCACTGCCATGTGCTAATGCCGACACAGCCCATTTACTTTGAAAGGGCTGTGTCGGAATTGCCACTCAGCATAGTAAACATGGGGGTATGTGTATAAATGCAAACCTCTTCCAGGAATGACTTTTTGCAGTCCAGGTAAACTTATACATGTACAGGTTTAGGCACATAACTGTATTTGCATACTGGTTGTGCAATTTTATAAAAATCTGTTTCCATGGCTAAAGCATTGTTTTCACGGAGGAATAGCCGCTGAGGTGGAGGAATGAAAAGAACCCTCACAGAATAAACACACTCAACATTGTTTACCAGTAGAAATGCTTTTGAAATGTACCCTGTCAGGGGGTACTTTTATAATTTCATGCACAGATAACAATGTACAGGTATACTTTTCTCAGTGTGGACATTGCTGCATATTCAAAGTGAAAGTACATTCATACTTTCACTTTGAAAATTATCCTAGGGAAAACATACATTTGTATTTGGTAGTGCACATTTATTTATGGATAAAATTATGCATGGATGCTTGAATTTTCAAATGTGTGCAGACTCCATTTTAACTCGACGCTCCAGAACACCCCTTCAAATAGCAAGTATAAGCCAGCATGCACAGATTATGCATGTGTAAGATTACCTGTATGTCAGGCAAACAATATTGTAACTAATGAATAGTGGGCAATGATATATTGTAACTAATGCTTTTATTATGTAACTAGTAAAACAGGCCCATTTCTGACACAAATGAAATGGGAACTAGCAAGGTTTTTCTCGGAGTGTGTATGTTTGAGAGAGTGTGTGTGAGAGTGTCTGTGTGTGTGTGAGAGAGAGAGAGTGAATGTGCGAGTGTGTGTGTGTGACAGAGAGAGTGAGACCGTTGGGTGTGAGTGTGTCTCCTCTATCCCCTGCCCCCCCTCCAGCCACCCAGCGATTCCTCTCTCTCTCCTGCTCTCCCCTCCAGCCACCCAGCGATTCTCCTCTGTCCCCTGCCCCCCTATAGCCACCCAGTGATTCTCCTCTCTTCCCTGCTCCCCCTCCAGCCACCCAGCGATTCTCCTTTTTCCCTTGCCCCCCCTCCAGCCACCCACCGATGCTCTTCTCTCCCCTGCCCCCCCTCCAGCCACCCACCGATTCTCCTCTCTTCCCTGCCCCCCCTCCAGCCACACAGTGATTCTCCTCTCTCCCATGCCCCTCCAGCCACCCAGCGATTGTCCTATCTCCCCTGCCCCCCTCCAGCCACCCAGTGATTCTCCTACCTCCCCTGCCCCCCTCCAGCCACTGAGTGATTCTCCTGTCTCCCCTGCCCCCCCTCCAGCCACCCTGTGATTCTCCTCTCTCCCCTGCCCCCTCCAGGCACCCAGAGATTGTCCTCTCTCCCCTGCTCCCCCTCCAACCACTCAAGAGATTCTCTTCACTCCCCTGTCCCCCCTCCAGCCACCCATCGATTCTCCTCGTTCCCCTGTTTACCTCTGTCGAAGCGGCCCTGTCTTTGAAAGCCCTGCCCGTCTGTAGCCTTCCCTTCGACTTTGTTCCCTCTGAGTCCCACCTGCTGATGTCATTTCCTCTTTCCGCGGGGGCAGGACTCTGAGGGAACGAACTCGAAGGGAAGGCTATAGACGTTGAGGTTGTGCCTCGTGCTGCTATCCTGTGGTTGGTCAGTGTTGTTTGTGACGAACCCAGAAGTACGAGGCGTCAATTCAGGAGACTGATACAGCAGAGCACGAACCCTTCAAACTTTCACTGCCAAGGAGTCAGCTTCAGAACGTTGGAGGTGCTTTTTATTATATAGGATTAGCTAGGGACAAACTTTATTGATCCGTGGAATAGAAATGTATCAAAATATAAAAAACAGACCTTTCCAGCCCATAAAGCATTATTTTATGTGCAGAAAAGACTGTGATAAATATCCTGTAAAATATTTATTGGTATCCTAAAACAATGTCATTGAATACTCCTGAGAATGCTGTCTTTCTAGTATAAATCAATTTGCACCAAGCAAGTGTTATTTACCTTTAGAAACACGAGGAAAAGTCAATAGTAATGGCTGTCATGTATACTCTACACAGCATGGATCTATGTAAAAAATGAAACCAATCCTTATTAAGTTACAGTCTATATGGAATTCTAGGGAGGGAAAACCCTTCCCTTACATGCTAAATTAAAACTAAGAGTTTGGTATATATATAAGTGCACAATAACTCAGCATGTTTGCAAAGACTAGAGAGTGCATAGATTTTTCACATATTTTAATAGTTTCAAATGCAATATTAACATCTAAAAAATAAAACACGATACTCTCTATGTAAAAATAGATACACTCCATATTTGTTAGCACATTCAAAAGTCCTTTTAAAGCATATAGCTCATGAGAACATGTGTAAAATAAAAATGATACCAGCAAGTAGAAAAATCCAGGCTCATGCAAGGTCAAATAAAAACCTACCTGGTCAGCCAAATGTAGCAAAGATATGGCAATGACAAAACGCAGGCTACTGCTGTCAGCTGCAGCAGACACAAGACTTTCTCCTGACTCCAGACACAACTGATAGAGATTACTGAATGCACTCTCTTCAGGAAATGATGAAAAACAATCGCAGACAATGAATTACAGCCTTTAAAGTCACAGTTTGCTCAGATTATATAGTCAAGTAAATGGAAAGTCTAAAGGCTGGCCGGTATATATGAGGACTGCAACACAGTGATTTTTAATTAAAGGACAGATCATCGCTAGTGCTTAGAATGAACTACATAAAATGTCTAATGTTCATGTAGTCCTTACAGGCAGCTGGCTAAAAAGCAAACAGTAACATACAGCTGATACGTACATTCTAAAGACAGCACAGAACCATTTGTTCTTAGCTTTGCTAAAGAGTCAACATTTGTTTTGGTTTTGCATTTTTGTGGGTCACACAGTTACAGATTAAGTAAAAAATATCACATTTCCTGCAAGTAAGAAAGCACCTAAGAAATCTACCCTTAATTATACTGTCCAGCTGTGACATATGCCAGGCCCAAAGTCCTTAAAGGCACAGCACTGCCCTCAGATCTCCTTTCCAGTGTTCTTCTGACCCTTCTAGTTACTGTAATCAACTGCCCACGGATTGTATCAGGCATCCTCCTAACTCCACCATGAAAGAACAGCAATAACACAAAGCCCTACATTTACTTGTTTTGTCTCACTAGAGAGCAATTTCAGGATCAGGACACTTACTCGATTTTTCATGGACTCTTTGGGGTGGTAAATACCTCTGGCCATTCTGAGCCTCAGTGATCAGGCGGCAGGCCAGTAATAAATTAGGCACACAAAAATGAGCTTTCATGCCTAAAAACAGGGTTTTTTTTGTGCTTAAACTCTTATTGGTCTGATCACTGAGGCATATGGAGGATAGTCCTATAACAGGGCACCTGGTTGGGTGTCTATTTCAAACCTAGTTTATAAAAGAAATGTAGACACCTACTTTTCTTTATAGAACACCAGCATAAAGGGCTGAAATCGCACTTAAATAGAAGGTGAAATCACTTACACCAGCCCTAAAGCTGATATAAATGTCCATCATAGTTCTATTTATGGTTTTAAATTAAATAAAGACAAAACGAAGTTGCTCTGGCTAGCACACAAGGGTGGCATTATCCCTGAGTCTCTTCCCTTATCGAAGGATCTTTCTCTTTAAAATAGATCTAACTTCCAAAATTCTCAGCGTCATTATAGATTCCTCTCTCTCTCTTTAAAACCCCAGGTCAATCATTTCACCCAAACTGTTTTCTTTAAATTATGTCAGTTGCATTGTATTAGAAAGTATTTTGATAAATATAACCTTACCATTTTAGTGCAGGCACGTATTTTGAGGATTATTGCAATGCTTTGTATGTTTCTCTTACATTAAAACTTTGTTTCAAACTACAATTGCTGCAGAATATGGAACCAAACTTATTTTGGGCCTGAAAAGATAATGACAGCTCAACAGCTGCATTACATTGGCTTCCTGTCCATTTTAGGATTTTGTTTAAATTATCATGTTTAAAAATGTTTGATGGCTCTGCTCCAGAATATTTATTTTCCCCTTGCTCGCGGAATGTCAAAAGTTAGGGATCCATTTTGCCTGTTACTACCTTTTTTTATTGGTATTCGATTAAACAGATTTTGGAAATATCCTTTTGCTTTCAGGCACCGCAATTCTGGCTTTCTCTTCCTCAGGATTTACGTGGATCTCCTAATCATCTTTCTTTTAGGAATTGGTTAAAGACGTATTTGTTTAAACGATTCATGTCTTAATTCTTGTTTCTGTTTACGTCCTTTTTTGTTTCATTTTTGTTTTCAGTTTGTTAAACTTCTTTGAACCTCTGTCCAGAGGGAGCTAGCTGTATACAAGGCACATAATCACATCACACCTACATGTGTGCTAGAATGTGTGTTCATTATAGTATTCAATAATTTATACATGTGCCTGGGTGTTCCGCCCATGCCCCACCCAATTCACACGCCCATCAGAAAAGTTTTGTGAACTTTTCTGCCAGTTGGCATTCGATAAGAGGTCACTTATGCGTGTTAAATACTAGAATACTGCCATGTACACACCTTCTCGTCACCTACAATTAGGTGACTTCTTCTAGAATTACTCCCAAAAGTCCCCATGAAATGGAAAAAGCTGTTGGTTTCACCTTTCCTTCAGAATATGCAACTGCTTTAAAATGCATGTGTAAATGTCACTGTTCTCTCCCACCCTGAAAGAAAACATTGCAAGTGCCAGCCGCTCTCTGCATGGTTGGTTGGTGAACCACAAACCAGAGGCCTAGGGCTGAATGTGCATAAACAGCAACCTGCTCTGGAGGTTTATATTTTCAGCATTTGGAGTTTGTAGGACTTGAGTAGGCGGACTAAGTTGTTATCCTTCAACAAAAATCCCTTTAAATGGTTGCCAGGTGGTTTAGAAGTTTTAACAGCCTCTGACACTGTCTGTATGTGATTAAAAACCTTTTGAGAGCCGCCAGTTTAGGAGCTGGACTTACATTCACAACATCTTGCATGCATGCCTTTTCCACAATGATTTGTTTCCTGATTTTAGTTAGGATTTATTTCTTTTTTTACGTAAGTATATTTTTATGTATTTATTCATTTATTTTTGCATTATTGTAGATTGTAATATAAATAGTCCCAAACATCTACAGTTTAGTTTTAAAATGTATTTTGAAATTGCATTTAAAAACCAAATGAATAGGTGTGAGAAAGAGATTAGAAATTCAACAGCAATGTTCAGTCATGGTGGTCACTCAATAATAAATAATAAGACTCTACAGCTGATGATGAGATCTCAAAATGTTATGGTCTAATTTCAGCTTCTCTGCTATACTGCTTTATCTTATAAATTAAATGGTATCAGGAAACCACAAGCATCACTCGAGCCTCTAGTTAACAGCATTGTATAGCAAATTGTCATATGGCTTCAATAAGACAGATTTAATGTGGGAAAGGGTCTCCAGTATCTTATTCCAAACATATTATCAGAGAATATCTGACTTGGAGTTTTTCAGAGATCCTCAGGGAACTGGAACTTAAAACTCTGAAGAAAATAAATGTTTTACATTTTGATCTACCAACAGATTTGCCCTTGAAAACATTTCTGAGCTTCAGCAGCAAAGGTGCTGTTGGATGTGTAAGCCTCTAAAGGATAATAAACATTTTAAAGCTAAATCTGGAAGAAGAACTCATCAGTTTTGGTGTGTGTTCACTCCTTCCTAGGAAACTGTACTGCTGTGAAGTTTTGCCCTTCAGAAGCAATCTTGTAAAAATACTTTTACTGGGTTGTTTCCCAGTGGGTCAGGTCATTAGTGCTGAAACCAGCTATTTGGGGAGATGGAGACCTAAGAACTGTTGATTATTCAATTGGTTGATATCTCTCTAGATTATGTACCCCTAATGCAGGCTTAGCCGAAACATGGCCATGGTGGTGTTGGGTTTTATATGGATGTCTTTGTTTTAAAGTTTAGTTATTTTTTTTTTAATCAATAATGCATTATCTTAAATCCATTTATAATTTTAAGTTTCTTTGAATGAACTTGTTTGATCATGAAAAAATTGGAATAAGTAAAATCTAAATCACATCAGCGTCAACATTTCTACACTTGCAAAAGTGTTGAAAGGTGGACTCTCACGCATGAAAAAACGTGGAGTAAAAAAGACCTCAGTATGATCGACAACACCTCTTTCCAAAGGACACGCCTTATAATTTATTTATTTATTTATTGCATTTGTACCCCACATTATCCCACCTTTTTGCAGGCTCAATGTGGCTTACAGGGTAAAGAGAGGGTGCCTCTTTAATCATAAGTCTTAGAAAAAACTCCACTTTAGATAACTTCATGAGATAATGCGTGAGAGTCCATTTTCACCTTTCAACACTTTTGCAAGTGTAGAAATTTTGAAGCTGATGTGACTTGTTTGATCATCCCATACATACATGGATCTACTGCCTCTTGTTGTTTTATTCTTCTTGGCAGTTACGTCCTGTTTATTTGGTCTTCAAACTCAAATTAGAAGATGCCCCAACTGGTGCTGTAGTGCCATAAGTCTTCCTTCACTACAGCCTAGATGTTTTACTCTCAGTTTCAGCCTCGCTGTGCTCTACCCCCCCCCCCCCTTTCATCTATCTAAGCTATTCCAATGACAATTCCACAGTGAGGGTCCATAGACCATGGTTTCTTCTGAATGTGGTAGCATGTATGCACCCCAAGTCTGACTATTAAGTGTCATCATTATGTAATAACTCCCCCTTCCTTTCTCACCAGATCACAAGCCTATAACTGCTGCCTCCACCCCATTCCCCAGCACTGGCTAGTCCAAGATCCAGAAGCCTGAAGGAGTAAAAGATGCTGATATTCCTGTATGGCAACAAAAAACATCACTAATGAACCACATGACCCTCTGTTCTATGACACATGTGAAGGAGATCACAAAATAAATAACCATGAATGTGATAAAGCAACTGAGAGAACACAGCAAATTGTCACAATTCCTGCATTGCTCCTAAGTTTGCGTATTTCTAGAAAGGCAGATAAGTGCATAGTGCATATGCACTACAGAGACCACATAGCTACAACATCATCTACACTGCTGACGTGACGTTCAGTAAATTCTTCTAGCACAGCAAGAACACTACAGGTTCTGCTACCACCATGCACCGTCCAATCAAAAGAAATTGAAGCAAAGTAGAACAACATATTTGTGGCAGGGTAGGGAAAGGGCATTAAGAATAGAATTAGAAAAGCTACAGAGACGGTAATTTTATAACAGGACACCTAGGCAAGAAAGGCAGATACATGTATATATTGCACCCTATATGCCTTTATAAAACAGCCCATCTGGAAGCTCCCCCACACAAACTGTGTGGCAGACTTCCTGAGCCCCTACGTCTTGCCCCATCCTTGACCATCTTTAACATTGCTTTTGACTCGTAACCACTTGTATCCACTCGCCTCCACCTACCCTCCTCTCCTCTTTCCTCTACACATTAATTGATTTGTTTGCTTTATTTTTTGTCTACTAGATTGTAAGCTCTTTGAGCAGGTACTGTCTTTCTTCTATGTTTGTGCAGCGCTTCGTACGCTTTGTAGCACTATAGAAATGCTAAATAGTAGTAGTAGTAGCAGTAGTAACTTTGTGTGTACCTGCCACTGGGAATTGGTACATATGCATGTATTTTCTAACATTACTGTACACCGCCTTGAGTGAATTCCTTCAAAAAGGTGGTAAATAAATCCTAATAAACAAATAAATAAGTTCATAAGTGCCAATCCTGCCTGCTTGTCCCATTCTCTAGTTCTAGGACTGCCTACACATATGTTTTCTTAGCACCTCCTTCTGTGCACATATACATTTAAGCAATTTTATAAGAGCCTATTTGACCATATCAGATGTGTTGGAATGTAATTGTATTTTTACATGCATTGACTGTCACCTATTATTTCTCTGTGATTACTCTGTGACCTCTGATGTGAATTACTTAGAGAGGTCACACAGCTATGTAACTTCCTGTGGGGGTTAGATGCAGCACATGCAGCACATGGAGCACATGGAGCTCATGATCTCTCCTAACCTGAGAGGATCTATGGTGGTGTGAGCATCCATTACCATCTAAGCACATGGAAGGAGCTGATAATACAAATGTATAGTAATATGTATATATAAGCCTGTCTGATTATAATCTAACTGCAAACTGTGAGTAAACAGATGTTTTGTTACTTCAACTTTAAAGTGACTCAGCAGTGAATTATTCTGGGGTGAATGAGAGAGAGATGAAGAAAGAAATTAACATTTCTAAAGCTGAAGCTGTGTGTACTAAAATCTGCTAATTATTTACTACAAATAATCCAACAAAAGGGTTATGGGCCCAGGGCCAGGAATTGAAAAAGAAGAGAAATATTACCAGGCAGAAAAAAAGGCCACATTTTTCTCTTAAGTTTTAAAGGAAAGATTCAGTCTGTCTCTCTCTCCCCCCACACAGCAGACAGAAGGCTAAGAAAATGGCTGAGGGAAGAAATTCACTATTGTTCTATTCTCTCAAGGTGCCTAAATTAACTGAGTTTAATTATCAGAAGTGGGAACTAAGATTCATATGTCTCCTTCGAGCAAAAGGATTAAATATATGCTTAGACCAAGACAGAACAGCTGAAAATATGGCTGAATGGGACAATGCAAACTATTATGTGAAGTGCATGCTTTTGGAAGCTCTCTCAGAGAAACAAGCCATATTAGTGGAGGGAAAAGATACACCAAAGGACATTTTATATAAACTGAGAACTATGTATGCAACTACATATGCAAAGCAGCAACCAATTTGGCTGGCAGAGTTGAATGAAACCAAATTAAGGGATAAAAGTAAATGTAATGATCACATTATGCATCTTATGTCTTCATTTCAAAAGTTAGAACTT
Source organism: Microcaecilia unicolor (assembly GCF_901765095.1). Lineage (NCBI taxonomy): Eukaryota > Metazoa > Chordata > Amphibia > Gymnophiona > Siphonopidae > Microcaecilia > Microcaecilia unicolor. The sequence continues at coordinate 170,342,582 of NC_044034.1, read as the reverse complement.
TCTGGAATTCCCATGTGTGATGCATTGAAAAGAGCATTTCTTTTTACCTCACTATCAAAGAAGTTTGATGTTTTTAGGTCTGTAAATGAGGCCATTGAAGGGCAATCTTTTGAACAGGCAACATCAAAACTAAGGCAGGAATGCATAATAAATGATTCTGAGGAGATGTGTTCTAAAAGTCAGTCAGAGAGAAATGAAACAAATTTCTTGGCAAAGAACAGAGGAAGGCGGAGCTATGGGAAAACTCCACCCAAGGGCAAGCTGATTTGCTACTCATGTGGAAAGGAGGGACATGTATCTAAATGGTGTAAGGAAACACAAAACACTCCCTCTAGCTCACCTAAGCCAATGGAACTAAAGAATTTTCAAACCAGGAAATGTATGAAGGACAAAGATAAACACAAGGGCTTTCTAATGGCAGAAAAATCTTTGACTATGGTAAATAATAATTCAAATGAAAGTACTTGGATTTTGGATTCGGGGAGCACATGCCATTTAACCAATTGTAAGGATTTCTTTCAGGAAATGTGTCCAGAGGAAGGTATTCTTAAAACTGCAAACGCAGGGACTGCTAAGATCCAAGCAAAAGGTATTGGATTCTTAAAATGCAAAGTGTCTAATGAAGTTAAAGAAATTCCTGTAAGTGATGTCTTGTATATTCCCCAAGCAGTTTGTAATATGCTTAGTGTATCTACATTAGATAAGAAGGGATTTGTGATTCATTTTGAAAACAGTAAGTGCACAATCTCTAAAAATGATGAAGTGTATGCTGAAGCTTTTATGCATAATGATGTTTATAAACTGAGCATTTCAGGTGAAGCCTCACATATGGCGCAAGTAAGGAAGAATGATGGTAAATGTAGTCTGGAAATCTGGCACCGCCGCCTGGGACATCGTGATTTTAAGGTGATCCAGGATCTTTACAGTAAGCAACTGGCCACCGGCATTCAGATAAGTGCAGATGCTGGTAAAATGGAGAAATGCATAGACTGTGTTACTCAAAAAGGTGTGAGACCCTCATTTCCTGCATACACAGGAAATAGGAGTAATAAAGTGCTGGACTTAATACACAGTGACTTATGTGGACCGTTTAATATCCCATCATTGGGAAATAACAGATTTGTGCTAATATTCTTGGATGATTTCTCTAGATATTGTGTGGCCTATTTGCTGAAAGAGAAAAGTCAAGTCACAGACATGCTGAAGAAATACGTAGCCATGGTGAGCAATAAATTTGAAAGAAAACCAAAGGTTCTTCAGACCAACAATGGTGGTGAGTTCACTTCACAAAGCATGCGCACATTTCTAGAACAAGAAGGCATTCAGCATATCAAAACAGTAGCTTATACACCAGAGCAAAATTCTGTTGCAGAGAGAAAATTTAGGTCACTTGTGGAAATGACCAGATGTATGCTGTCAGATAGCAATCTCCCTAAAAGACTATGGGGGGAAGCCATTCTCACAGCAGTGTACCTACAAAACAGAATGCCAACTAAAGGCGCTGAGCGCACACCACATGAGACATGGCATGGTAGGAAGCCAAACCTGTCACACATAAGAACATTTGGAAGTACAGCATATGCTCATGTACCAAAGCAAAGAAGGCATAAGCTGGATTCCACAACAGAAAGGGGCATTTTAGTTGGCTATACTCCAGGACACAAAGGATATAGAATTTTGAATCTGAAAACTGGCATTGTTAGCATAAGACATGTTACATATTTTGATGAAAACAAAAGGGTTGATAAAGGCTGGATTATCCCAGATGAGCCTTATCATCCAGAATATGAAACTAGAACCATAATAGACATGCCAGTGTATATAAATGCCATACCAAGGCAGATGTCTGAAAGCAACTCATCTGTATCTAACGAGGAACAGGCAGAGGAAACAGACACAGAAAGGATCATTGAAGAAGACAGTACAGTTGGAGAAGGGGAATCAATTGGAGAAGGACTCTCAGATTTAGAGGATGCGGAAAGGTCAGACCAACCTGTTGTCAGACGCTCATCCAGGGAAAACAAAGGTGTTCCACCCCCAAGACTGTCTTACCTAACAAAGTCAGCAGAAGCTCAAGAGCCCTTAACATGGGATGAGATTGAAAAAATGCCAGCAGAAGAAGCTGCTGAATGGCATAAAGCTGCACAAGAAGAAATTGATGCATTGGATAAAAATAATACTTGGATTCTTACAAAATTACCTCCTGGCAAGAAAGCTATAGGATGCAAATGGGTATTCAAGTTAAAAAGGAATGCACAAGGAAAAGTGGAAAGGTATAAAGCCAGATTAGTGGCAAAGGGATATCTTCAAAAATATGGAGAAGATTTTGATGAAGTGTTTGCACCTGTAGTGAAACACACGACAATCAGAACACTTCTGAGCATTGCAGTCTCAAAAGGCATGCAAGTCAAACACATTGATGTGAAAACAGCGTTTCTTCATGGAGAAATAACTGAAGACTTGTACATGGAACAGCCAACAGGTTTCATAAATACAAAACAAAGACAGCTAGTGTGTAAATTAAACAAAGGTCTTTATGGATTAAAGCAAAGTGCAAAATGTTGGAATGAAAAATTGCATGAAATATTGACAAATTTAGGATTTAAGCAAGGTGAAGCAGATAAATGTTTGTACACTAGGTGCACAAATGGACAATATGCATACATTTTAGCTTTTGTTGATGATCTGCTCATTGCAAGCGAAAGTGAGCAAGAGTACAAGGACATTGTAAAATATTTAAACCACAATGTTGAGATAAAAGAACTTGGTAATGTGTCATACTATCTTGGTATAGAAATTGAGAAACAAAATGATGGTTCTTATCTTCTAAGCCAGAAGCAGAAAATAAATGAGCTTATTGAAAGTTTAGGTATGCAAGATGCCCAAGTTGTAAGCACTCCCATGATCACTGATTTTCTGAAGGATGAAACAGTAAGAGAACCTTTACCAGATAACATCCAATATAGATCAGCCATAGGTAAGCTTTTATATCTAGCTACCACATACAGGGCTGATATAGCAAATGCAGTAGGAATTTTGAGCAGAAGGGTCAGCTCACCTACCAAATCAGATTGGACTGCAGTTAAAAGGATGGTAAGGTATTTAAAGGGTACCATTGATTGTAAATTAGAGATTTCAGCCAATAGTAATCCAAAACTAATATGTTACTGTGATTCAGATTGGGCAGGGGATCATTCTGATTATAAATCCACAAGTGGATATGTGTTTATGTATGGAAATGTACAAATTTCATGGGCCAGTCATAAACAAAGTATTGTGAGTCTGTCTTCTACAGAAGCTGAATATGTGGCTGTATCGGAAGCGTGCAGAGAACTGATGTGGATTGAAAAACTTATGCTGGATTTCGGAATAGCTGAAAAGAGACCAATCCAGATAATGGAAGATAATCAGAGCTGCATCCGACTGTCACAGAATGACAAGGTTCAGTCACGCACCAAGCACATCGCAACGAAATACCACAACGTGCGAGAGTTGGTAAAAGAAGGGGTCATCAGTCTACACTATTGTCACACCAGTGAGATGACAGCTGACATCATGACCAAACCGTTACCCAGAGAACATTTTGTGAATCTGCGTATAAAGCTTGGACTTTGTATGAATAAATAATTGCATGACAGTTATGCATGAGAAGGGGTTTGTTGGAATGTAATTGTATTTTTACATGCATTGACTGTCACCTATTATTTCTCTGTGATTACTCTGTGACCTCTGATGTGAATTACTTAGAGAGGTCACACAGCTATGTAACTTCCTGTGGGGGTTAGATGCAGCACATGCAGCACATGGAGCACATGGAGCTCATGATCTCTCCTAACCTGAGAGGATCTATGGTGGTGTGAGCATCCATTACCATCTAAGCACATGGAAGGAGCTGATAATACAAATGTATAGTAATATGTATATATAAGCCTGTCTGATTATAATCTAACTGCAAACTGTGAGTAAACAGATGTTTTGTTACTTCAACTTTAAAGTGACTCAGCAGTGAATTATTCTGGGGTGAATGAGAGAGAGATGAAGAAAGAAATTAACATTTCTAAAGCTGAAGCTGTGTGTACTAAAATCTGCTAATTATTTACTACAAATAATCCAACAAGATGTTGTTAAGGTAAAGGGTTATGAATTTGATATACCAGCCTTTCTGTAGTACAACCAGACTGGTTTCCATTTATTATATGCAGGTGGTTTTTTAAATGCTTGGAACTTAAGCTATCTCCAAGGAGGAAAGAAAGGAACCTTTTGGAAAAGTGGGGAATAAGATACAGGATTAAATGCTGGGGTGAGAGGGGAGAAAAATATGCATTGAAGAGATTGGCAAAAGCTATAAAACCAGCTGTACTATGCAGGGCAAGTAGAGAGGCAATTTTGGGGAGAAGAGGGAAAGAGTATGGGTTAGGAAAAGGATGAAAGAAATCTAATATAAAGAAAACAAAGAAGAAACTAGATATTAGCCACATGCATACAATAAAAGTTGCAAAATATTTGATTTTGCTGTCAAAAGGGAAACACTTACGGCCCTGTTTACTAAAGCGCGTTTTTAGTGCATGCTAAATGCTAGAGACACCCATATATTCCTATGAGTGTCTTCAGCATTTAGTGTGCACTAAAAACACTAGTGCACCCTTAGCGCAGCTTAGTAAACAGGGCCCTTAAAATGTAAACTTTTAATGCAGCCAATATGAAATAAAGCTAATTAATATAACATAAGATAACATAAGCCTTGATATATTGGGACAGACCAAAGGTCCATCAAGCCCAATATCCTGTTTCCAACAGTGGCCAAGCCAGGTCACAAATACTTGTTAATATGCCAAAAGAGTAAAGCAGATTTTATGCTACTTATCCTACACAAAAGTAGTAGATTTTCCCAAGTCCATCTAGAACGCATGACGTTAAAAATATACATATTAACGTCATGGGGGCCTTTTAGGCCCCCATGCACATAATGTAGAAAAACACACTTAAATAACTTTCACAAGTTTATTTCAAAATTGCTCAATAAAATATGAATAGTGGACAACATTTTAATTATAATTTTTCACAGAAAACACCAAAAAATCTTTTTTTTTCCCAAATTTCACGCAAAGACATGAAAACACACAAAAATGCATAGAAATCTATAGCAAACTAGCTGCAGCTACATTTTTATTCTAACTTTCTTTTCTATTATATTAGTCTTCCAAACAATTCTGACATGTTATTTTTTCAGAAGAGTGTTCTTTGCAAACAGTTTCCTTACAAGTGGAACAATATCGCTCAGTTTTCCTCTCTATGTTTCTTGGACACATGAAACAACGCTTTCGTTTTCTTTCTCCTGGCTCTGGAGTAATCTGAAACTGTACGCCATACCGTTTCATTGCTTCTTTAGTTTTCTTTGGCAAGCATTTCAAGTCGCTTCGCTCTATCATGTGAGGTATTACAAGTTCATGACAAAGGTCCTTCAAGAATAAGCGTCTCCTGTCCTTCCTCTGTGCATGAAATTCAGGATGAGTTTCTGTATAAATAATGAATGAATTTAGGGCTGCTACATCAAGCATATTTGAAAATAGTACTACAGGCCATCGTTTTGTTTGCCTCTTACACGAATATTCTCCCACCATCTCATCCATTTTATCTACACCTCCTTTTGTTGCATTGTAATGCAGGATGATTTCTGGTTTCAATTTTTGGTTATTGCTGTCAACACTGCAATCGTGATGCATGGTACTGAGTAAAATTACAGATTTCTCCTTCTTTGCTTTGTAAGATACCAAAGTCGCTTTGTTATTGAATCCAAAGACACTCTCATAAAGTGCTCGCTGACGATTGTGTTTGAGTGCTGCTGGAATTTCTCGTCTGTTTTGCTTTATAGTACCAACAAGTGTAATAGCTTTTGCAAGCAGAAAATTGCCTAGTTCAACATTGGTGAAATAATTGTCCATGGTGATGTTTCTACCTGAATTGAATATTGGAACAGCAAGAGTTTTGACTATTTCAGACCCCAGATCCTTCTGTACTGGTGCACCAACCTCTTTGCCACAGTAGATTACGCCATTTATGCCATAATAATTTGAGAATCACACATCCAGAAGATTTTTATACCGTACTTGGCTGGCTTGCTGGGCATGTATTGTATGAATTTGCAGCGTCCTCTGAACGGTACAAGTTGCTCATCTACAGTAACATTAGTACTAGGATTGTAAAGTTTTGTGCAATTTTTGATAAATATGTTCCAGATATAACTGATAGGGGCTAATTTGTCTGTTTCAAACCTCGCTGCACGAGTTCGCTTATCATCAAAGCGAATGATCCTTCTAATTTCCTCATATCTGCCCACTGACATTGTCGCCTTATAGTGTGGATCAGAAAGTGGGTCCAGAAATAATTCTCGTATTGGGACATCATACGATTTTTGACTCCCTGCCAGCAGGAAAAGTCCAATATATGCATAAAGTTCCTCTTTTGAGATATTTTTCCAGGACTTATTTTTTGCTGAAGCGATACGTCTTCCTTCTAGGTTTGAACATAATAGGACCTCTTCTGCAATATTGTCAGAAAAATAAGTACAGAATACATCTTTAGGGGTAAAGTAACTGGGACTTCCCACAGCTCCTTGAGCCTGTCTCACAATATTGTGTATTGGAGTACGTCCGACTAATGTAGGATTACTGTCCCAAAAAACATTCGTTTTGGATGTTCTACTTATCACTTCTTGAGGATCCACTAGATTCACTTCTTCATCATCAGAAGAATCACTGGATGAGGATGTTTGATTAGCTGGTGGCAGATATTCTTCATCAGACAAAGATAGTTCACTTTCATCATCGCTTTGAAACATAATCGCTTCAATCTCTTGGTCAGTCAGACACTTGGAGGAAGACTGTGCCATTGCTGACTAGATGTTAGAAAATGAAACAGATTTCCTCTCAACAGCTTATCTTATCACAGGTCCTTCAGCAATTAGCTCACAGTGTATACTGTCCTCAGTGTTCAGAGGACCTGAGGTGATGTCATGGCCTTATCACTCCCTCCAAAAATCACATGACATCCTCACATGTTATTATCCACACCCTGGCCCCTCCACCAGCATTACTGAGTACAAATAAAGTAACTTGAGACACAAACACTTCTGAGAACATGATAAAAACAGCGGGGGCCTAAAAGGCCCCCAATTCGTACAGATGTAGTTTTCACCAAACAAGCATTGTTACACCATAATGCCTATGAAAAAAAATTATATGAACAACTGGATATTATCAACAATGACATACTTGAGTAATACCTTGAGTTTCAAAATTCTAACTAAAGTAATTTTGCAGATAATAGCAAAAATGTAAGCATGGGGGCCTAAAAGGCCCCCAATATGCGTTCTAGGGTTAATGAAGGTTTATGGACTTTACTTTTAGGACATTATCCAAACCTTTTTTAAACCCTGCTATGCTTTTATCACATTCTCTGGCAACAAATTCCAGAGTTCAATCACGTTAAGTGAAGAAATATTGTATTCAATTTGTTCTACATTTAATTCTTAGTAGGTTCATTGCATGCCCCCAGTCCTTCTATTTTAGGAAAGATAAAACAAGTGATTCTATTGCATACCTTGCTTTTGAAATTATTTGAAGCAGATGCACATTTGGAATATATACAAGATTTTGAACATTTGCTTTAAAGATGCGCAGAAGCAATCACTCTCCATACTGAGAGTGGGTGGGGAGGGGGCATTGTTTTATAGGATAGTATTAGTCTTCAAAGCAGTAGTTGTTCAGTTTACTATCTCATTAAAGGCAGCCTAAACATCATTTTAACTTTGGTCCACTCAAAGACGTAGAAGAAAACCACAGCTAGCAATACGAGCAATCTAAATCCAGCTGACAACTGAAATTCAGTGGTTAACTGAAAAGTTAGACCCAAAGGAATTTTCTCCACCAACACAAACTTAAATCATAGTTTTCTTCAAGACTATAAATAGGTTTGGGTTGGTTTTGGCTTGGATTAGTTTCATTTGGATGCACTATATTTTCTGAAGAAAAAAAATTCTACCCTTCCCCTCTTTTCTCTCAGTGCAGAAAAGGAGAAAAAATAGCCAAATTGCTGTGGATGGAGGAGTCTTTAGACAGTGCAAAAACACAGCTGGCCATAAAACTGTAGTGTCAAGACCTACAAAGATGTCAGAATCGCAATATAAATTACCTGGGGGGGGGGGGAATAATTTTAAGCATAACATGTACAGTGGGAAACTGGGTTTGATTCCCCCTGTGGCTCCTTCTGATCCTGGGCAAGTCACTAAACCCATTGCCTCAGGTACAAAAACTTAGATTATGAGCCCACTAGGATCAAAGAAAGTAACTGCAAATAATAAACATAAACCGCTTTGGTTGCACCACAGAAAGGCAGTATATCAAATCCATGACCCTGTACCCCTTTACATAAATACAATATAATTTGCATACCATGGTCCTTGCTTCACTTGCATGGGGATGGCACCCAAGCTGGATCCTGGCTGACTCATTTCATCCCTAAGTAAAGTTGGCTCTCTAAACACTTTCCCACAGACGCAACAGAAAGCAGCCAATGAAGCTTCCTGACAGACTGTTGTGCAAACTCCCATACCCTGTTTGTCACTTTTTGACCGGATGTGATTTACAATTCAGTATTTTCTTTCTTGCTTCTTCAGTGCCCTTAAGCAAAATTCTAGATCCAGTAGGGCCTTGACATGCTGAGAAATACTCACATTAGCTAAACACTTTCTTAAAGTTGCTCTGTCACTGGTTAGTACACAAGAAAAAAAGAGGAAACACAACTATAAAAGCATCTTGTGCAGTATAGGCAATGGAAAAGCATATTTGATAGTCACTAGGAGAAAAACAGCAGTGTTGAAACCAAGCATGTAGCATGGGAATTAGTGGTACCTGGTTGCGCTAAGAATTAACACCATTGCTTCATGCTTAGCATGTCAAAGGGCAGGAACTGGGTGTGGATTGCACTTTGCAATTAATGTCCAGTGACTCACCCTATATAAACCTTTACTGCAATAGACGATGCATATTACATAACCCCACCTTAATGGGTGGCACTAAGTGCAAATATCTTATTTGTAACGCATATAAAGGGCAATTCTATAACTGGGTGTGTACAATAACACATCCCATGACATGCAAGTGCACTACGAAGTATTCTATAAGGGAGCATGTAAGGGGGAGTATACGAGGGCAGATCATAGGCACGTCTCCAACTTACACGTGTAATTTATAGAATACTATCAGGGGCATTTTCGAAAGAGAAGGGCGCCCATCTTCCGACACAAATCGGGAGATGGGCATCCTTCTCTCAGGGTTGCCCAAATCGGCATAATCGAAAGTCGATTTTGGGCGTCCTCAACTGCTTTCCGTCGCGGGGATGACCACGGGGGCGTGTCGGAGGCGGGACTGGGGCGTGCCTAACACATGGGCATCCTCGACCAATAATGGAAAAAAGAAGGGCGTTCCTGACGAGCATTTGGCTGACTTTACTTGGTCCCTTTTTTTCATGACCAAGCCTCAAAAAGGTGTCCGAACTGACCAGATGACCACCGGAGGGAATCGGGGATGACCTCCCCTTACTCCCCCAGTGGTCACCAACCCCCTCCCACCAAAAAATAAATAAATTAAAAAACATTTTTTCCAGCCTCTATGCCAGCCTCAAATGTCATACCCAGCTCCATCACACCACTATGCAGGTCCCTGGAGCAGTTTTTAGTGGGTGCAGTGCACTTCAGGCAGGCGGACCCAGGCCCATCCCCACTCCCTAACTGTTGCACTTGTGGTGGTAAATATGAACCCTCCAAAACCCACGCGAAACCCACTGTACCCACATGCAGGTGCCCCCCTTCACCCATAAGGGCTATGGTAGTGTTGTACAGTTGTGGGGAGTGGGGTTTTTGGGGGGGGGTTGGGGGGGCTCAGCACCCAAGGCAAGGGAGCTATGCACCTGGGAGCAATTTCTGAAGTCCACTGCAGTGCCCCCTAGGGTGCCCAGTTGATGTCCTGGCATTTGAGGGAGACTATTGCACTATGAATGCTGGCTCCTCCCATGACCAAATGGCTTGGATTTGGTCGTTTTTGAGATGGGTGTCCTCAGTTTCCATTATTGGCGAAAACCGAGGTCGCCCATCTCTAAGGTCGACCATTTCAACATTTAGGTCGACCATCTCTAAGGTCGACCTAAATGTTGAGATCTGGGCGTCCCCGACCGTATTATCGAAACAAAAAATGAACACCCATCTTGTTTCAATAATACAGGATGCCCCGCCCCTTCGCGGGGACGTCCTCAGAGATGGATGCCCTTAGAGATGGTCATCCCCGTTCGATTATCCCCCTCCACGTTATACATGTTACATGGTGCACTTAGGCACACCCATTTACACCTGTCACTGACCCAGCATGTAGTCGTACCTAAATTTGTATGTGCCGATTTGGGTTTACGCTAGCATTCTATAATGGAATTGGCAGCTACATGCTTAACACACTTTAGTAAAAGACTGAATGAACAATTCCCAAGCTAGTTGTTTTGTAAGTTCATTATGTGGAAAATACCCAATGGTGAAGTATTTCAAAACACAAACAAAAATATATTGTACAAACACCTGGGCCACATTTAACATTTTAGTGCCCCCAGACACTAAATGTAGAACTGTCCTCCGTTTCCCACTAAAACATATAGACCCTTATTTACTAAGCCGAGCTAGCTGTTTACCTGGGACTTAACACATGCTAACAGTGTGGAGATAGTGTGCTCTAACAGTTAACCTAATTGCCACACTGAATAGCCTATTAGAGGGAGGGGAATGAGCAGAGACTGTACTTTACAGTTAACACAGCGATTATTACTACACTTTAATGGCCTGATTTTATAACACAGGGCCTATGTTAGAAGCCTAAAAAACATCTACTTTATAAAAGAAACGTGGAGGGGCATAATCGAACGTGAACGCCTATCTCCATGGGCGTCTATGTCCGAAAACGGGTAAGTGAAGAGGCGGGACAGACCGTATTTTCAAAAAAATGGACATTTTTCAGCTGGGCATTTGTTTTTTTTTAGGGATAATGGAAACTAAAAACACCCAGCTCAAAAACGTCCTAATCCGAGCCATTTGGTAGTGGGAGGGGCCATGATTCGTAGTACACTTGCCCCCCTGACATGCCAGGACACCAACTGGGCACCCTAGAGGTCAGTGCGGTGGACTTCAGGCAATGCTCCCACATGCATAGCTCCCTTACCATGGGTGCTGAGCACCCAACCCCCCTCCCCCAAAACCCACTACCCACAAATGTACAACACTACCGTAGGGGGCACCTACATGTGGGTACAGTGGGTTTTGGAGACCTCCCATTTACCAGCACAAGTGTTACAGGTAGGGGGGTTGGGCCTGGGTCCACCTGGCTGAAGTGCACTACGGTACCCACTAAAAGTGCTCCAGGGACCTGCATACATGCAGGCCTCTAGGACTTGTTGCTGCTATATAACCTTGGCACACCAATTGACACCTGAAGACTAATCTCTCCGAAAACATCCTTCATTGGAATAAGCATGCTTACTCACAGTTAACTGCAGATCAGAGGTTCTGCCCCACTGGCAACGAGTCTCCCTGGTACTGAGATGAGCAGTAGGTCAGAGCTGGCAGAATGGTGTACAATGCCCTCTTTCAGCCACATTCAAGGTAAGAACTAAGTTCTGTAACGTGGCTAACACGTGAAAGGGATCTAAAACTGGCTTACAAAAATGGCCAGTACCTCATGGACTACCGGAAACAAAACAGGGCACACTCTGACCCAGTAAGCAGGGGGAAAAGCACCATGGGAGTAGAGCCTACCAACTACCAACATCGTGAGCATTTGCCACAAGCTAGTGGAATCACGGAGCCCAATACCCTACACCCACCACAATGCATTGCTGATGTGACTCTGCAGTGCGCATAACAAAAAAGGTGTCACACTCACCCGAGAGCCACATCAGAACCAGGGAAAGGCTGTCACAGGATAGAACACATTCTGCTGTCATAGAGGTGGGTACGGCATTTGAGGCTGGCAAAAAAGTTATTAAAGTGGGGTTTTTTTGGTGGGAGGGAGTTAGTGACCACTGGGGGAGTCCGGGGAGGTCATCCACGATTCCCTCCGGTGGTCATCTGGGCAGTTGGGGCACTTTTTTGGGACTTGTTCGTGAAAAAAAGGGTCCAAAAAAGTGACCCAAAATCGCGGTAAAAACGCCTTTTTTTCGATTATTAGCTAAAGACGCCCATCTCTCCTCGGCCGATAACCATGCCCCAGTTCCGCCTTCACCACGCCTCCGACATGCCCCCGTCAACTTTACCCGTTTCCGCGACGGATTGCAGTTGGAAACGCCCAAAATCGGCTTTCGATTATATCGATTTGGGCGCCCACGGGAGAAAGACGCCCATCTCCCGATTTGGGTCGCAATATAGGCGTTTTTCTCTTTTGATTATAAGCAGGATAGGCACCTAAGTGGCTTTATCAAATAGGCTCCCAGATTTAGTCCCAAGATTGCACAGACACTGCCATACAAATTTACATGTATTCTGAAGGTGGTGTAAAGGTGTGTATGTGTGTACACTATGCATGTACATGTGCGTTTTATAAAACACATGCACATTCTGCAACCCTGCCTCCACTCTGACTCTGCCCCAAATTATGTCTCTAGAGAATGACACGGGGGCAGGGACAGAGTCTGAGGGGATGGGGCAGGGATGAGGACAGAGCTGACAGGGGCGGAACAGGGACAAACGTTGTTCTATGTTGTTCTCTAAAAGCTTGAGAGTAGCCTTAAACAGGCTGTTCCAACCAGATGGAACAGCTTCTATACAATGCTAGTATCAATACGCAAAAACTTAACACATCTTAGACATCTGGCACCTGAATTCAAAGATAAAAAAAATACAGAAGCTGCTTTTGGATTGAATTGAAGCACTGTTAAATGACATCATTTGTGTCTTGTCTGCCTTTGATGTGGCAACAAGAGTCTTGTCTGCTGATCAGACTCCTATAATCTACAACGCCCTTCCATCATGTCCCCAGTTGCTCAATCATCTTACTATTACTTGCAACAGATTCATCCATTGTTGCTGGCATCAGGGAGCATTTCCAACACTCAATTGACACTTATTTTCCTGTTCATCCACTACACAGTGTTGATTCTCTTATACACCCATGTCTGAAAGACAATCCAATTATCTTCCCAGATGATGTAAAAAATCACCAGCAACCAAATTTTTCAGAAAGTTGTACCAAAACCAGATCAAAATGGAAAGCTCGAGTTCAACAACTCAGGATCCTTCACAATCCATATTCCCAGAAAGTGTCACATCTGTGGAAGAGGTCCTCTCCAAAAGAATGAAAATGGATACTACCAGTTATATGAGTGACTTTTATAGAATAATGCCTCCTTTGAAGGCTATTGTTAATGAATTGGACAGTTATTTATGTTCGAGAGATGTAGACGACAATGTTTTGATTTTTTGGAAAAACAAGCAAAAGTGCTGGCCAAAACTGGTACGGGGGATCCTGTGCATTCCTGCTACCAGCACGTCTTCTGAAAGGACATTTTCGGAAATGACTGTGGAAGACAAGAGAGCTACACTGAATCCTGAGATCGTTGATAACTTATTATTCATTCACAGATTAAAAAGTCATAACAGTGTTTCATAGGGTATATTTCTCCCCTGCTAGGGAATACAGAGTGGGCTGTATTTTGTACCCTGGACATTATAACAGGGTGGATTAGGGTTCCTTGGGTTAGTGGAAGCCAGATATGGTTGGGGTTGGATGAGCAGAGGGTGGGGGGTTATTATAGTTACTCGTAGTTATTTTTTGTTTTCTAGTTGTGATTTATAAACAACAGTTGAACAGAATATTGTTCCTTTTTATACTTTAATAATATAAAACCACAAGTGTTCAAGGCTTGTGCAGATAAGGACAGAGCCCATGGGGATGGGGTGGGGACAGAGACGAAGCCCGCGGGGATGGGGCAGTGACAGAGACAAAGCTCGCTGTGATGAGGCATGGACAGAGACAAAGCCCGCTGTGATGGGGTGCGGACCAATCCCGTGGGGATGAGGCAGGGACAGGAACAAACTATGCCCCTGTGTCATTCTCTACTGCCCACGAATAATTATGTAAAGTAGGTGCAGACTTTCTCTGGATACAATGTTTACATACATGTGCTCATGCAATTTTATAAGACCACTTTTCTATGGGTAACACAAGCTTTACATATGGAAAAAGGTTTTACTTCCAAACTGTTAATGCAGCGTGTAACACAATGCAGATAGCAATATTTATTTATTTATTTATTAGGATTTATTTACCGCCTTTTTGAAGGAGTTCACTCAAGGTGGTGTACAGTAAGAACAGATAAAACATGCCCTGAGATCCAAGATGGCGTTGCTCTGCTAGGACGCTCTGAGCCTCACTCCTGTTGAGATGCCTAAACGAAGAGGGAGAGTCGCGGGCAGAGCTTCCCCGCTTCCATCCCCCATATCGGGTTCTATTGACCGTTATATGAGACCAAGAGCAGCTGTACTTGAAGGCAGAACACCTCCGGTAGGAAACGCCGGCGAACGAGAGACTTTGGCTTCCCCCGGACTTGAAACAACATTGAGCCCCGCTGCACATACTCCACCGCCTCAACCGCTCGGCGTGAGCTCGTTCCTCCTTCACCCGACGGGGTCTCCCTTGGAAGGAGTAGGAGACCCGGAAGAGCTTCGGGGAGAAGTTTCACTTCCATCGGAGGACAGAATGGAGGGCAGTTTGCCCATACCGACGCCGAGCAATGGAATGAGAGAAGCTGAGGGACAAAGCGAGACGCATGCACAGTCTTCAGTAAGGTTTGAATTTCCTAGTGAATTAGTGACTAAACCAAAAGATGTGACCTTAGACTCCTTGTGGGATTTGATGTCAAACCTGGGACAATTTTTTCTTAAACAATTTAATGAGGTTTTACCTAAGGTAAATAATATTGAAAGTGGTCTGCAAAAACAAGAGGAAGAGATTAAAGTTTTAAATGAAAAAATGGGGAAAACTGATCAAAAAGTTACGAACTTGGAAATGCAACAAACTATGATGATAAAGGATTTAACGAATCTTAGACAAAAAATGGAGGTTTTTGATAATTATACTAAGAATCACATCTTGAGATTCGTTAACTTTCCCAAGTTACAAAATGTTCTTCCTCTTGAGATGTTGAAACGCTACTTCCTTGAAACGTTGAATATTTTGGAAAAAGATTTTCCACCTTTTTCTCAAGCTTATTAGATCCCAGAAAAGAACACGAATCCAGAATCTGAAAAACCTATTGATGTTTCTCTTTTGCTTGAGACCTCTGATTCCGAACTGGCGACAGCCGCTACTCTGGTGGCGACCGTCGCATTGATGCCTGACAAGAATTGGATTTTCCGCTTGTTTTTCCGTAATAAGGACAAACCCTTTTTGGGCTTCAAAGTAATGTTATTTCCTGACGTCTCTAAGGAGACGAGACGACGGAGGAAACAATTTTTGCTCCTCAAACCTGGAGTCCTGCACTTGGGGGGGTACCTTCTTTTTAAGATACCCCTGCAAGTGCATAGTTAGGCTGGGGGGAAAGAAGTATGTGTTTACTGAACCTGGACATTTGTCTTCGCTAATCGCCTCAGCTAAGATGGAGAAGCTTAAAGATAATGTATAGCTTTCTAGTAGAGAAGGATTTCCTTGTATTAGTTCCTGAGTCATAGTTCTCTCTAAATTTGAAATTTTGGATCTCCAATTATGGACTTGAGTGTCTTATATTTTTGAAAGTGTAAAGATTTATTTGCTCTTTCTCTTTTTCCTTTTTCCTGTTTAAAAATTATCAGTTAATTGACTCTTTCTTAAGCAAGATGGTTTCTTGTAAAAATTGTTTAAATGAATAAAAAAAAAAAAAGAACAGATAAAACATGAGCAATAGGCAATTACAGCAGTAAAAATATTCGAAAACAATACAAAGTATGGCATGGTATACTAGCAATGTCAACACAATACGTAATAGAACATTATAATTGGTAGTGAAGCTGCATTCCTCATTATCTGCTGTGCCGATAATGAGTGGTAGAGAACTAGATGTGTATACTCGCTAGCATGTATTCAGTTTATGAACCAAACATTTTTACACATCCCTACAGCAAAATGGGAGCTGCTCCAAATATGCCGGGAACATCCCCAGTGATTGCAACAGAGGTTTACTCTGAATTTGCCATAGTTTCTGTAGTCAATGCGCGTCAGGTGCAAACTCCTATATAATTCATTTTGGCTCCTGTGCATAAATAGGGTTTCTATTCTCTGAAATTTATAACATTTAAATTTTGGTGCTTCTTTTCCAGTTACTTAGGAGTTCTTTGAGGTTACAGAAAATCCATGTTTCCTGATGATTTTGTGACACAGGTTTTTGTGACACAGGTTCTATCATTAGGTGCCTTTCAAAGCAGTGGCGTAGCCACAGGTGGGCCAGGGCCCACCCACTTAGGGCTCAGGCCCACCCAACAGTAGTGTTAGCGGTAGCTGGTGGAAATCCCAAGCTCTGCCAGCTGAAGACTTTCCCCTGATCGTAACAAAATTCTACTCTCCACAATAACGGCACCTGCGCATGCTCAGTTTTCAGTGCATGCCTGCTGCAGACTGCCAAGGTGGAAAGAAGCATTTTCCTGCCAGCGGAGATATTTTTTTGGTGGTGGTGGTGGGGGGAGAACATTTGGTGCCCACCCACTTCTTACCTAGGCCCACCCAAAATCTGTTGTCTGGCTACGCCCCTGTTTCAAAGCATACAAATATGTACATTTCTGTCTTTAGAGGTTGCAAGAGCAGAAAAGATACAAACTGAATAGCTCATATAAGACAAGCCAGGGAAGGCCGAAAAAATAATGAGGGCTGGGGTGGGGGTTTTTTTTTGCTTCAGAGTGTTTTATTGGTTAAAACCTAAAATCAGAAGACTTACATATAAATGATAATTTATCATTTCCATCTTTTATTATTTTGGAATGAGACGGCAACTAAGAGAATATGGGGCTCATTTTCAAAAGAGAAAAACATCATAAGGTGGCAGAAGGATGTTTGGGGCATGTTTTGGGTGGGACATGGGTGGCACCAAAAGCTAGACATTTTTCTTCAATAATGGAACAAAATTAAAACGTTTAGGGCCAAAATTAAGATGTTTTAGGCTAGACCTGTTTCAATCATGACTAAGTGACCAAAAGGTGTCCTAAATGACCAAACGACCACTGGAGGGTTTAAGGCATAAACCCCTTACTCCCCCAGTGGTCACTGACCCCCCCCTCCCACCCCCTAAAGTTGTGAAAGAAACAGTGCATACCAGCCTCTATGAAAGTTTCAGATGATATGGCCAGTCCTATTAGAGCAGCAAGCAGGTCCCTGGAGTAGCCTAGTGGTGCAGTGGACTGTAGAAAAGAAAACCCAGGCCCATATCCCACTCTAACTGGTACACTTGTGTTGGATAGTGTGAGCCCTCCAAAACCCACCAAAAACCTACTGTATCTACATAGAGGTGACACTTGCAGGCATAAGGGCTAATGTAATGGTGTACAGTTTGGTAAAATAGGTTTTTGGTGGGTTTTGGAAGGCTCACCATACAATATAAGGGGGTAGCAGTGACATGTGTACCTGGGACCTTTTTTGTGAAGTCCACTGCAGTGCCTCCTAGGGTGCCCCACTGCTCTGCTAAGACATCTTGTGTGGCCAGTCTTTTAAGAATGCTGGCCCCCACCCGCACTATATACCCCGATGGCTTATTTTTGTGCGTTTTTCCATTGGACATTTTTTTTTTTTCAAAAATGGGCTTAAAAGATAGACGCACTGAGCACAAAAATGTCTAGCAAATGGCCATTTTTGAAACAAAAAGTTGGACGTTTTTCTGGTTTGAAAATGGCCATGTTCACTACTGGATTTTTGGACGTTTTTCACAAAATGTCCAAAATCAGATTTAGGCATCATATCAAAAATGCCCCCTCTAAATATCTAACTTTGTACTTGGAGACCTTCAGACCAAGGGACCCTTTTACAGAGTGATGGTAAGACCACGTGGGCTTACAGCTCACTCTTCCAGGACTACCGCCGGCCCAAAGTGGCTGCCAGCGATAGACCTACCCTGAGCGCACGCCATTTCCGGGGGAAAAAGAAAACCCCCAGAAATAGCTTGCGTGGCGGTAACCCAGTGCTAATCGGGCATCACCGTGCGCTGCCTGGTTACTGCCGGGTTAGGGCGGAAGTCCTTATCGCCACCTCAATAGGTGGTGGTAAGAGCTCCCCGCCGCATGGCCATATGGTAAGAGTTCTCTTAGTGCATAGCCATGTGTGTCTAGGGGCTTTTTTACCTGCTGCACCAAAAAAGGTGCAGGAAAAATGGCCCCCGCCGCTAGCGTAGGGCCCTTTTTCCCACAGCTTGGTAAAAGGACCCCCAAGTTACTAAACAGGCCAACATAATACGACCCCTGTCATATGCAATCAGATGAAACATAGGTTGTGTCAGGTCCTTGACTAAATTGTTGCTTCCTCCAGTTTGAGATTCCTCTGCTTTTATTCCCATCTGGGCCTACTACATTTCATTTTCCTTGCCATTTGGCTTCTGTTGCTGTTTCCCTCTGGTTTTGTTAATTCATCTTTCATTATAAACATGGAACAAAACTAATTTTCTTTCTTCTCCCTCCTGCTCATCCTTACTCAGCAGCATTCATGCTCCACTTTCTCCTCGCTCCCTTGTTCAGCACCCTGTCTCCCCCTGCCCAGCAGCATCCATGATACATCCTCTCTTTCCCCCCTCTCACCCCCATTTCCACACAACAGCATCCATCCCCTCCCTCTTCCTCCATCAAGCAGCAACCATGATCCATCCACACATCTCTCTCTCATCCTTGCAATATCTCTCATACTTCTCCCCTCCCCCAAGAAACATAGATAATGAACCAGATAAAGACCAATACTGATAGCCTACTACATAAATGAAGAGTGACTGATGTGCCGCACATGCGCAGAACAGCACAGCTGTTCTGCGCATGCGTCACATCACAGGTCTCTCGCGCATTGCTGCCGTAGCTGTCCCGGGCTGGCCCTTCAGCTGATGGATGATCTTCGCTCGCTCACTCCGAGAGCAGGCTGGTAGAGAACCCCCCCCCCCCCCCCCAGTAAGCATCCTCCGAGGCAAAGAGCCGTGTCCTGTAACCTATAACTCGATCTCACGGGGACAGGAAGTGTACGCAAGTGGGCCAACACTTAAAAACATATGAATGGAGTAGCCCTAGGCAACGCCACAAGGTGGCCGCCGCATCTGGCATCGCAGGATTCCCACGAGAGGGGACTGCGGCATCTCCCCTCTGTCCACGGGAAATCATGGGGCCCCAAGCTGCTTCTCTTAAGCGCCCTGATCAACAGGGCTCCGGATCCCCCTGCCCCGCTTACCTCCAGCTACCAGTCCTTAGCCAGCACCTGTAACATGGCCGTTTTGCCGCAGTGCACGTCCCCAACCAACACCAGCTTACAGCGGCCCACAGCCGGCTGCGGAGGCTTTCGTTCCTTCATGCCGTAAAGCTGCGATCGCACGTGACACTACTCAAAAATAAAACTTTAAAAAAAAAAAAAAGATCTATCCTTACTCCCAGCACCCTATTGCGACTTCAGGTAAACTGAACTAAGCCCTCTACTTCCCACTACAGGAGCAGCGTTTATCAGGAGTATGGGAAGCATAATATCTACAAAAAAACCCAAAACAAAACACACAGACACTGAACTCACTGTCACACATTCTCTCTCTCTCACACACACACACTCTCTGTCTCTCTCCAGCACACTATTTGCTTTCGGTTACACAACATGAGAGCCGGAGTCTGGGAAGTATAATATGTAAAAAAACAACAACGAAGAAAGCGCACATAGAGACTGAACTCATTGTCACACACTCTCTCTCTCACACACACACACACTCGCACACAGTCTGTACCTCTCTTACACACAAACACACAATGTCTCTCTCCAGCACACCAATTGCTTTGGGTTACACAACATGACAGGTGGAGACTAGGAAGCATAATATCTAAAAAACAAAAAGAAAAAAACCCAGACACGGACACTGAACTCACTGTCACACACTCTCTCTCAAACACACTCGCACACAGTCTGTCTCTCTCACACATACTCTCTGTCTCTCCAGCACACCAATTACTTTCGGTATCATAGCATATTTCTCCTTATGGCACGGAGGGCAGGGCAGAGGAGAATCACCGGACATGGAGGGGAGGTCAGAATCGCGGGAAACGGAGGGGATGGGAGGGGAGGACAGAATCGCGGGACATCGAGGGGAGGGCAGGACAGAGGAGAATCGATGGGATGGGAGGAGAGGAGAGAATCGCGGGACACAGATTGGAGGGCAGGGAAGAGGAGAATCGCTGCACATGAAGGGGAGGCCAAGGGGAGGTCAGAATCGCAGCACACAAGGGGGATGGGAAGGAAGGAAAGAATCACTGGACATGGAGGGGAGGGCAGGGGAGAGAGGAAAAATCACTTATACGAGAGCCTTCCTAGGCCCCATTTCCAACGGGCTTGGTTCCACTAGTACACTTATATTCCACAACACCCTTTTAGTTCAGTGTGGATTACATGTATCAAAAGAAGTTGAAACAAATCTGAAGAATTAACAATCATAAAATGATAATAGTCTCATAACTGCATAATAAAATCTCTTCATTCTTATAAAAATACTTATTTTTTAAAAAGTGCTTTTAACTGTTTCCTAAAAACCACATAAACAGGAATTACTCTAATCTTAGTCAGAAGAGAGTTCCAAACTTGAGCTATTGCAAACTAGATGAAAAAAATGTATTTAGACTGTATTTGTCAAAGACTGGTGAACTGTAATGGATTTCTTGCGGAAATATTTCCTGACCAAGTCAATAAACCAATTAAATCTTTCATGTACAATGGGGCATCACCATAAAGTTTTTTTTAAATACAATAGTATATAATTTAAAATAAAGCCAAGCTTGCCCAGGAAGCCAATGCAATCCATGCAACAAAGGTTTAGCCCTATCAAACTTGTGAGCTGAAAATATAAGACAGGCTGCAGTGTTCTGAATTGTCTGAATCTTTTTCAACAAGAATTTAGAACATCCCAAATATATACTATTACAATAATCCAACTGACCCAAAATGAAATTTTGAACAACCAATTTAAAAGAATCTAAGTCAAAATAACTTCTAACTCTTCTCAGCTTTTTCATCATATAAAACGTTTTTTTGTTGTTGTTTTTAAACTAAAGCATGAACCTATAAAGTCGGGCTTAATGTTAAAATTACATCAAGAATCTTCAAACTAGATTCAGATCTAAACAGTGGATTAGCTATTTTCAGAATATTATCATTCCACACATCAGAAGGTTAAGCTATCAACAAAAATTTGGTTTTATCTTTGTTCAGCTTTAAAAAGTGAGAAGAAATCCACATTTCTAAAAGACAAATACAATTTGCAGTCCTATTTGGAATGTCAGTATCTTGTGAACAGATTGGAAGATGTACTGTAATGTCATCCACATATACATATAATTTAAACCCAGCATGGCTCACAGTATAAATTAATGAGCTACAGAATATCTCTCTATATAAAACGCACCTCCAACGTTCTATGAAGCCTCTTTTAGCCAAAAGTGAAGGGGGTGAGATCGCATTGTATCTGCCCCGCCCACGCGTCAAACGTGATGACGTCGAGGGCGGAGCAATGACACTCAACCAATCGCATCGCTCGGCAGCGAAGCGTCAGGGAAGGAGGCGGCGCTCTCGACGTCTAGCCTTCCCTTCGCTGTGTTCCGCCTTCTTCTGACGTCAAGGATGACGTCAAAAGAAGGCGGAACACAGCGAAGGGAAACCTAGACGTCGGGAGCGCCGCCTCCTTCCCTGACGCTTCGCTGCCGGAACCGCCACGGAGGTAAATTTTAAAAGAAGAAAAAAAAAAAAATCATGCATGGATGCGAAGGGGGGGAGGAGAAGAGGGCGGGCCAGGCTGGGACATGGGAGAGAGAGGAGCATGGATGCGAGGGGGGGTCATGGAAGGGAGAGAGGGGACTTGCTGGAAAAGGATGAATGGAGGGGGCAGGGGACAGAGGAGCATGGATTGCAGGGCAGGCCTCAGGCAGAGAGGGGAAATGCTGGATAGGGATGAATGGAGGGGGCAGGTGACAGAGTAACATGGATGGCCATGGATTGGGACGGCAGGGCTCAGGGAAAGGGGAATTGCTGGATAGGGATGAATGGAGGGGACAGATGGGCATGGATGGATATGGATTGCAGGGCAGGCCTCAGGCACAGAGGGGAAATGCTGGAAAGGGATGAATGGAGGGGGCAGGGGACAGAGTAACATGGATGGCCATGGATTGGGAGGGCAGGGCTCAGGGAAAGGGGAATTGCTGGATAGGGAGGAATGAAGGGGACAGATGGGCATGGATGGATATGGATTGCAGGACAGGCCTCAGGCAGAGAGGGGAAATGCTGGAAAGGGATGAATGCAGGGGGCAGGGGACAGAGGAGCATGGATTGCAGGGCAGGCCTCAGGCAGAGAGGGGAAATGCTGGATAGGGATGAATGGAGGGGGCAGGTGACAGAGTAACATGGATGGCCATGGATTGGGACGGCAGGGCTCAGGGAAAGGGGAATTGCTGGATAGGGATGAATGGAGGGGACAGATGGGCATGGATGGATATGGATAGCAGGGCAGGCCTCAGGCAAACAGGGGAAATGCTGGAAAGGGATGAATGGAGGGGGCAGGGGACAGAGGAGCATGGATGGCCACACACACACACACTCTCTATCACACTGTGTCTCACATACACACTTGCACAGTCTCTCACAAACACACTCACACCCAGACTCACTCTCTCTCTCACACACTCACACTTTCACTCTGACTCTCAAACAGTCACTCTCACATACACTCTCCCAAACATACACACTCCGAGGAAAACCTTGCTAGCGCCCGTTTCATTTGTGTCAGAAACGGGCCTTTTTTACTAGTATTAAATAAAGGTGGTGACAAAGGGGAACCTTGAGGAACACCACACATTGGATGCCAACAGTCCGACTCAAGTTTTCATTTTCACACTATACGGCAGGTTGGTCAGGAACACCTTAAACCAATTCAGCACGTTTCCTGAAATACTAGTCCACTAAGTTAAGCAGCATTTGCTCATGATCAACAGGTCATATTGTAGTAAGACCGCCCTTTGCCCCTACTAAGCAATGCTCTTCCCTCTGCAGTAATACTGCTAAGAATTGTTTCTGTGCTGTAAAATTCTCTAAACCCAGATTATGCCTCATGCAAAGAATTATCCAGATATTTTCGTAATTGACCAGTAATTATTCCTGCCTTCATTTTGGTGAATAACAGTATTGATGCCACTGGTCAATAATTATAAGTACATAATTATTGCCATACTGGGACAGACCAAAGGTCCATCAAGCCCAGCATCCTGTTTGCAAAAGTGGCCAATTCAGGTCACAAGTACCTGGCAAGATCCCAAAAAAGTACAATACATTTTATGCTGCTTATCCTAGAAATAAGCAGTGGATTTTCCCCAAGTCCATTTTAATAATGGTCTATGGACTTTTCCTTTAGAAAGCCATCCAAACCTTTTTTAAAACCCGCTAAGCTAACCACTTTTACTACATTCTCTGGCAATGAATTCCAGAGTTTAATTACATGTTGAGTGAAGAAATATTTTCACCAGTTCGTTTTAAATTTACTACTTTGTAGCTTCATTGCATGCCCCCTAGTCCTAGTATTTTTGGAAAGGGTAAACAAGCGATTCACATCTACCCATTCCACTCCATTCATTATTTTATAGACCTCTATCATATCTTCCCTCAGCCGTCTTTTCTCCAAGCTGAAGAGCCCTAGCCGCTTTAGTCATCCCATCCCCTTTATCATTTTTGTCGCCCTTCTCTGTACCTTTTCTAATTCCAATATATCTTTTTTGACATGCGGTGATCAGAATTGAACGCAATATTCGAGGTGTGGTCGCACCATGGAGTGATACAAAGGCATTATAATGACCTCATTTTTGTTTTCCATTCCTTTCCTGATAATACCTAGCATTCTATTTGCTTTCTTAGCCACCGCCACACACTGAGCAGATTGGTTTCAACATATCATCAATGATGACATCTAGGTCCCTTTGGACAGTAATATCTCAGCCGAAATCCAGGCCAAAGTATCAGCCTGCCTGTCTGACATTGCTGCCTGGATGTCTCAGCGCCATCTGAAACTAAACATGACCAAGACTGAGCTTCTTATCTTTCCCCCTAAACCAACCTCTCCTCCCTCCATCATTCTCTATTTCTGTGGATAACACTCCCATCCTTCCTGTCTCATCAGCTCGTAACCTTGGGGTCATCTTCGACTCCTCCCTCTCCTTCTCTGCACATATTCAACAGACTGCTAAAACTTGTCGTTTCTTTCTCTATAATATCAGCAAAATTCGCCCTTTCCTTTTTGAGCACACTACCAGAACCCTCATCCACACTATCACCTCTCGCTTAGACTATTGCAACTTGCTTCTCACAGGTCTCCCACTTAGCCATCTCTCTCCTCTTCAATCTGTTCAAAATTCTGCTGCACGAGTGTCGTTATGCTCATATTAGCCCTCTCCTCAAGTCACTTCACTGGCTTCCTATCCGTTTCCGCATACAGTTCAAACTCCTCTTATTGACCTATAAGTGCATTCACTCTGCAGCTCCTCAGTACCTCTCCATTCTCATCTCTCCCTACATTCCTCCCCGGGAACTCCGTTCACTGGGTAAATCTCTCTTTTCTGCACCCTTCTCCTCCACTGCTAACTCCAGACTCCGTTCCTTTTATCTTGCTGCACCTTATGCCTGGAATAGACTTCCTGAGCCGGTACGTCAAGCTCCATCTCTGACAGTCTTCAAATCTAAGCTAAAAGCCCACCTTTTTGATGCTGCTTTTAACTCCTAACTCTTGTTCACTTGTTCAGAACCCTTATTTTATCATCCTCACTTTAATATTCCTTTATCTCTTGTTTGTCTTGTTTTGTCTGTCCTAATTAGATTGTAAGCTCTGTCGAACAGGGACTGTCTCTTCATGTTCAAAGTGTACAGCGTTGCGTACGTCTAGTAGCGCTTTAGAAATGATAAGTAGTAGTAGTAGTAGATTCATCCACTTAGATATAGCTTCCAAACAGAATGGTGGTGCTGAAGCTAAAAGTTGAGGTGGACAGGAATCAAAACTGACAAAATGTAGCATTGTATTTCTTAAAGATTTTTTCAATAAATTCAAAAGAGCAAAGATCTGCACATCCATACAGTATTTACCACACTCTCTGTGCCTCTGAGAACCATATCCCTTGCTCATTATGCTCCTCCCTCTGTGCTCTAACAGCATCTATGATCTACCATCTCTCTCTCCCTCTGGCCAGTAGCATCCATCCCCCCCCCCCCTTCTCTCTCTTCCACCTTCCCATGTCCAACATCCCACTCTCTCACCACCCCCTTCTCTCTCTCTCAACATCTCTTGCTCAGCATCTCTTTCTCTTCCTCTCCCCCATCCCCTCCTTACTACTGGCAGTGGTCCTGGGTTCCAGCAGAAGCTGCACTGGCACTATTTTTCCTTCCTCCTTCTGCACATCAGGTGATCTGGCTCCCAACCTCTGTAGCTGTTTGACAGCATGGCACTTCTTTGCTGCTGAGGCACAGCTACCCACAACTGCATTGGACTATATGACATGTACACCTTAAGCAGACATCCACTTGTCTCACCCTCATCTTGGCTGCCTTTCGATTTCTGACTTGCATGGAAAGTGTGTGCAACTCAACTGATGCAGCTGACATTCTCAAAATTTGGCACTAAAATCAGAGGACGGTGATTGTGTCAAAATCTGAGCCTACAGACCTTCGAGTCTTCATTACAAAGCTCCCGGGTCCCTGGCTCCATTGATGACCATTGTAATTCCCCTCATTATAATACCACTTTCACTCTATCAGTGGCGTAGCTATGGGGGGGGCCTGGGGGCCTGGGTCCCCCAAATTGGCTCTAGGGCCCCCCGTTTGGCTAGCAGGGGTCCCTGACCCCAACCCCTGCCAGCTGAAGTGTTTATCTGTCTCGTGTTAGTCTCCCACTTGCCTCCTCTCTCCTGTTTCCAGTCGCGCCGTGAATGCTCTTGTTTTAATGAAACTGAGCACGCTCGTGCATGCTCAGTTTCATTAAAACAAGTGTGCAGTGCACGGCGCACTGAAAACAGGAGAGGAAGCAAGTGCGAGACCAGTGCGGCACAGATAAATGCTTCAGCTGGTGGGGGTTGGGAACCCCCACCAGCAAAGGTATCTTGCAGCGGTGGCAGCAGCAAGGGGGGGGGGGGCAGAAGCGGTGGCAGCGGTTGGAAGTGGCGGGGGAGGTGGGCTAAAATGTGCCCCCCCCCCAATTTGGGCTCTGGCCCCTCCCTTCCCGCTGAGGTCTGGCTACACCACTGCACTCTATGACTCCCATAAAAAGTCTTCTACAGGGTAATTTTATAATCAGGTACCTGTGGGTAGATGCCTTTTTCCACACATCTATGCTCAAAACAGTAGTACTTACATGCATTGATGCCCCAAGCGCTATTCTATAAGGCAGTGCATAAATTCTGTAGTACATAAATGCAAGATGGGCACACATGTGAGCACAGCATCGGAAAGGCATGAGTGGGGCTCCCAACTATACGTTAAACTTATAGAACACTATAGGTTCCACACCTTTGTCACATCTAGGTGCCCTCAGTGGTGTAGCGAGACAGCCAATTTTGGGTGGGCCTGAGCTCAATGTGGGTGGGCACAAAAATTTCTCTGCCCTGCCCTACCCTCACCTCAAAATATAAATTACACTTTCTCTGAAGGTGGCCAGAATTCCCTTTTACTAAGCTTGGCAGGCAGCAGCAACATCCCTAAGCCACTGATACCGGCACCCCACAAATGTTTAGTTGTTGGTGGCTCAAGGATGCTGTTGTTGACTGCAGAGCTTGGGAGAAGGGAGTTCTGGCCATCATTGGATGAATTCCACTGCTGGGGGTATTTGGGGATCCCCACTAGCTATACAGCAAGGGTCAGAACAGATGTTAGCCGTGCTAGAGCCCAGATCAGAAAATAAAGGAAGGCCCTCCTCCCTGAACCCCTCTCCTCTCTGCCTCCCCTCCAAGTTCCTCACCTGCCATTACTATCACACCACAAAGGGTACAGGAGTGCACACCATGTGGTAACAATATCAAAATGCTTACTAATCAAACATACTATGAATCAATTTATTGCATCAACATATGTAATTTTTGTTTATTTTTTAAAAACAACAAGGCATCATATATGGCTCTAAAATGACCTACTGAATCTCCTTTAGGGCACAGCTATTCTAGATCCGAAGCTCTCCAATTATCGTTTGCATCCAATGTCTTATTTTATCTTTTACATAAAAGTACACTTCTGCAACAAACAATAAAAAAAAAGACAACAAAAAAATGACCAGTTCACTTATCTGAGAATGCAGATTACAGAACTGTAGAGACCTGATCAACACATCAACAGACCCTCACCAAATACAGAACAAGGGATCACAAATTAGAAATAAAAAATATTTAGACAAAAATTGAGAACCCCAAGAAGATAAACTTTGGGCTTCTTTTACAAAGCTATGCTAGCAATTCCTGCGCAGCAAGTGAGAGCAGTGGCGTACCAAGGGGGGGGGGCGGTGGGGGCGGTCTGCCCCAGGTGCATGCCGCTGGGGGGGTGCCGTGCGCCTGTTGGTTCTTTGTTTTCATGCTCCCTCTGCCCCGGAACAGGTTACTTCCTGTTCCGGGGCAGAGGGAGCATGAAAACGAAGAGCCAGCAGGCGCGCGGCACCCCCCCCCCCCAGCGGCGTGCACCCGGGGGGGGGGGGTCTTTCACCGGGGGGGGGGGCGTCGTGCTGTTCCGGGGGGGCGGGGCACATCGGCAATCCGCCCCGGGTAGGAACGCCACTGAGTGAGAGGAAGCCCATTCAATTCCTATGGGCTTCCTCTCATTTACCGAGCAGGAATTACTAGTGCAGCTTTCTAAAAGAAGCCCTTAGCATGTACTACAACACTGGAAAAAGGAAAAACAGAAATGCATTGCCTTTTCTACTGAACACAATGCAAAGACATTTACTATGATGTACATTTCCCAAAGCTAACATATTCCATTTAAAGCATTCAAAATAAAAAAAATTTTCTACATTTGTAGTCTGGACATTTTATTTTTCCATCATGTTGGTTCTGGTTTCTCTTTTCTGCTTTACTGTCTGTCATCTGCTAATTCTCCTTCACGTAGCTGCTGAGCATGTGTCTTTTCTCCTCTCTCCTGTCTATTCCATCACTACACCTCCTCTGACATATTGTTTGTTCCTTTTTAGCTCTGTCCTCTCTTTTTTTTTTTTTCTTTTCTGCTGTCAACTCAAATTTCACCCTCTACCATCCTTCTTCACCTTTTTACTTTTCAGCCATCAAATTTCCATCTTCTCTCACCCACTACCCATTACCCATCTCAAACCTTCATCAGCCCTCCATTCTCTTTCATCTTTAATCTAATCCTCATTTTTCTACTCTCTGTAATCACTATCTTCTCATTCATTTCCTTGCCACCCCTTCCTGGCCTCTCCCAAATGGTTTCACCATCCACTCCACCCTTCTAGCCCAGCAGCTGCTTCCTCTTTCTCTCCTCTCGTAGTCTGACATCTCCCTATGCTTCCCTCCTGCTCACTCCCCCATTTCTCCCTCTCTCTTCCCTCACTTCCACTGTCCGTCATCTCTCCTTTACTCCCTTCTGCTTTTGGATCCACACCTCCCTCTTTCTCCCCTCTCCACCTCCAGTGTATCTCTCCCACCCTCTCATCTACCCCCATGTCCAAAATATCTCCCTCTCTCCTATTGTCCACCATCTCTCTCCATCCCTTATGCCCAAAATCTCTCTTCCCCCTCCCCATGCAGTATTTTTCCCTTCCTCCTGTCCACTACCTTGTCCAACATTTCTGCCTCTCTCCTTGTGCACCATCTCCTTCTCCCCTCCACACCACCTGATGTCCAACATTCCTCCCTCTCTCTCACCTTCCCCTCCACCCTTATTGTCCAACATTTTCCCCTCTCTCATCCCTCTCACCCTCCATGCAGCTTCTCACCCCCTTCTCACCCTTATGTCCAACATTTTTCCATCTCTTACCATCCACACAACAACTCTCCCTCCCCTCCACCCTTATGTCCAACAATTCTCTCTGTATCCCCACCCCCCCCCGGTGCATCTCTCCTTCTGTACCCCACCTCACAACTTTCCTTCTATGAACGGGTCCCCGGCAGCAGCAGCATGGAGGGGAGCAGGCTGGGCTCCCATGGTCCTGCATCTCCCTCCCTTAAGTGTCGCTCTTGCTTGAACAGGAACCTGACAGTGGCAGCAATTCCCACATGCTGCCTGCCACTAAGCCGGAAGCCTCCTTTCTGCCATGTCCTGCCAGCGCCTAGTCAGAAACAGGAACTTGCGACAGAGGTGGGGAGGGATGCGGCAGAAAGGAGGCTTTCAGATTAGAGGCAGGTAGTGTGTGGGAATCACTGCCGCTATTGGAGAACCCTTTCATGCAAGAGCAACAAGGGAGGGAGATGCAGGACTAAGGGAGCCCAGTCTGCTCCCCTCCATGCCAGCGATGTTAAAGGTGCACAACTGCTGGGTGGGCCTGAGCCCAAACTGGGTGGGCCCAGGCCCACCCATGTCTACACCCCACCTCAGTTATGCCAAGTCTATGGCTGGTGTAGCAGTGGGCACACTGGGTTATGCTAGCATTCTATAATAGAATCTGAGTGCTCAGATACAGTTATAGAATAGGATGTCACCATACCACACCAGGGCACCTACAACAAGATGCCCACTTATAAAACTGCCACCCTAGTGAAACTCTGCCAAAACACAGTATTCCTTCCTTTGGCTAGCAGTCATATAACATCACTCCTTGAAAGCTCTCTGCTACTCAGCTGTCACCATGGTCTGAAACTGAAAACCAGATTTACTTTATAAAATTCCATACCCTTTCCCACCCTGCTGAGAAATGCCATTGATGGGATGAAGCTATTTGCAACCTAAGGCCGAAATACTGCTATATGAACAGGTGGCCACAGAACATAAAAACAAGCACTGGGATAGATGTGTCCAAGGTTATTTTATTTAATTATTTACTTTGTCCTAGTAGAAAGATGACTATACATTCACTAATGATATGATCAATGAGTAAAAATGCTGGGGCAAAATTAGAAACGTCCATCCCTATGGCTAATTATTGTACACCGCCCTGGGTGAATCTCTCCAGAAAGACAGTTTATAAACTATAATAATTAAATACTCAAGAAAATGGAAGCTTCAGATTGCTTAGTACATTCTGACTTCATGCTTTGCTCACTGAGGGCTTTAAACCGAGCCACCTAAAATCCGGATGCAGGCATGAGGTAATTTATCTAAATTAACGTGAGACAAGGAACACTTTTGCTGATATTCAACTTGCTGAACAGGTTATTCCACTGTGCCCAAGCGCCAAGCTTCCTTCAGTAGTGTACCTGCCCTATGAACACCACAAAGCCGGGCTAAACCCCACTAGCAAAGGAAACCGAAGAACATCTCACAACACAACACACAACTCTGCAAAGTGAGCTAGCCACGTCTTCTGTTTGTAAGATCATTCTACTTCACACACACAACAGAATGGTCATCTATAGACAGTATGGAGGACACGGAAGGGAAATAATATTAAACAACTAAAAGTTTAAGCATTAGCCTTCAGAATAGGTATTTCTGTGCTCACACATCCCTCTGTCCCAAAAGGTAAACCTAGAGTCAGTCAGCCAGTCTTTTACCTGCTGAAGCATTCCTTCAGTGGCATTAAGTTTCAGATGGTGTTCTTCCACACAGGTTTCCAGGTCCCGGATCTTCTCTCCCTGAGCTTCTACCTGGTCAGTGAGGACACTCACCTGTGTGCCAGAAAACAGGTACAAGGGTTATGAGATGGCACCTTCACATTCTGCAGTCTAATGCTTGTGAGCTAGAAAAGTCTGGAGCTCATTTTCACACAGTTTCTCTTCTCCATTTGGTGCTGGGAGTAATAACATGGAACTCTGCTTCCGCCCTGCATACAGATCATCGGAGTTCCTGCCTGACAATCTGTTTGCTGTTGCTGCACCTTTGTTCTGTTAAGGCAGTGTTACTCGCCTTTGCTGCGTGTCTCTTCTGGATGACCGTGTGAAAGTCAATAAGGACACCAGCCTGATTTCAAACTAGAACCTATACTTAAAATGGATAATAAAGAGGCACAGAACAATTATTACTAAATTGGTACTAAATGTGCTGCTCTTTTCGTGTTCCCTAAAACAAAAAAAGAAAATCACTTATAGAGCTGGTTACAGAGACCCAGCCAATAACCTTACTGCTCACAGCTTGCCAGCAATAATGCTTCCTGGGAGCATGAAAGAATGCAATGCGTTAAGGGCATGTTAAAGCACTGACTAAACTCCATTTCCGAAATGTTTCCAAAGCCTCACAAGCTACAACATGAAGGGAAACAGTGAAACTACAGAAACAGGATTGTATAGCTAAGAACAAGATTAGACAATAGATTAAAAAGGCTGAAAGGGATGAAGACTGCTCTACACAGGACAGTAGTACATATACTTCCTCTTTGGTAAATAGCTTTACCCTTAGATCACAG
Organism: Microcaecilia unicolor; assembly: GCF_901765095.1. Classification (NCBI taxonomy): domain Eukaryota; kingdom Metazoa; phylum Chordata; class Amphibia; order Gymnophiona; family Siphonopidae; genus Microcaecilia; species Microcaecilia unicolor. The sequence goes on along the minus strand of NC_044034.1, from coordinate 170,310,800 downwards.
AAGAATAATTTAACATTCTCCAATCATTTAACCCATGTTGGTCAGCATTATTTTTTTTAATGCAGCCACCGTGAATTTCTAGTGCATCCCTATAATAGTGCTTTTGAAAAATTTTTGCAGGCCTCACACTAACTTTTCCATTAGCGCGCGAGAACTGCAAAAACATTAACGCAGGAAAACTTACCGCCTCCTATTTAGGAGGCACTAGAAGGCACCAAGTGCTCCCATATTAAGTCCGTGTTATCCAGCTAGCTGGCTAACACTTCCACTCCCATTCCCTGCCCATGACGCACCCCCCTCCCAAAAAATATTTTTTTTAAAAACGTGCACGATTAGCACACACTGGCAGGTAAATTACCACAAAACATGTTAAACAGTTTTCCAATAAGCCTTGTTTCCCCATGTTAGGCTCACGTTAGTGCTTAATGCAGTTCAGAAAAGAGGTCCAAAGTTAGGACAGCCTTTTTGCCAGGCAGTTACCCAGTTAGTGCCAGATTCTATATATGGCGCCAAAAAAACTTGCACTTAGTTAGGTGTGGTTTCTAGAATATGTTTAGCGGCCGTCCCATCACTAAAATTTAGGTGCAGCCATTTACACCAACTAAAACCTGGTATAAATGTCTTGTTTACGCATGGATCAGGCATATTCTAGAACAGTGCGCATAATTTTCAGGAATGCCCATGACCCCACTCTCTTTTGAGATCTGCGCATTAGAATTTACACAGACCACTTTACAGAATATACTTAGGAGTATGTTTACAAAGGCACGCTATAGGCACGTTAGTGTTTTTAACGCGCGTTAATGGTTTAACGCATGTTAAATACTAATGCGCCCACAGGAATGTATTGACGTGTTAGCGTTTAATGCACCTTAACTTTAAAGGCACATTATAAATGCTAAAGTGCCTCTGTAAACATACCTCTTAAAAAGTTGCATGTGTAGATTCTAATTAGTGCCGATAATTGCTTGTTATTTGCCAATTATCGGTGCTGATTAGTTTGTTAAACAATTAAGTTGCGCATGCAAATCAGCTATGTGTCCAGATTTGCACATGTAATGTTATTTGCTGTTTATAGAATCTGGGGTTAGCAGACTCAATAGCATTTCTAGATGCAGGACTTATCTAGGCAGAAGACATTCCTACCCAGATACACTCTGCTCAATAATCAAATATATTTAGGACCATATTTTCAGATGTAAAACTATTAGGCCAAGCAAATGTTTCCCTTTATTTTAATAACTTACTTAACAACTAATCAAAAAAGTAACTCATTCAATCTATGACGGCAATGCTACAGCTCTGAACAAAGTAATCCAAAATAAAACTAAACTGTAAGCCCATAAAACCAGCGCACAAAAAAAGGCTTTTTACTTTGTATGAATTCATTCAGCTCATATCGGCTATTTGTCTTTTTTCCAGGCTTTCTCATTTCCGGTGGACTAAAAAGATCTGTTAAGGTTAGCATTCATAAAGCAGGTCTGGTATCTGCCCTAGAGTTAGAAACAAAGGAGCTCATTTTATAGGGGGTGGTTTAAAGGTTTTTTTTCTTGTACAATTACATATTGTGGGTCCATTTAGAATCAGTAGTGGAGCTTACAGGTTTTCACAGGGACTGTAGGCAATATGGCTGAAAGCCAAACAAAGCCATCAATAGTGGGATAAAAGGACTACACAGCTTTAAGAGTTCAGACAGGCTTATTTCTTAGCCAAAATGTGCGTCTGGATATTTTTCTCATACAAAAGTGGATTTTCTATTGTTCTGAAGAAGAAACAAGAGGCAGTTTGTTTTCACAAAATCAACTATGTATAACCAAGCTTGACTCTAGATCGGGGATTCTCAACCCAGTCCCTGGGATACGCCCAGCCAGTCAGGTTTTCAGGACACCCACAATGACTATGCATGAGATAGACTTGTATGCAATTGAGGTAATAATGCAAATTTATCTCATGCATATTCATTATGGATATCCTGAAAACTTGACTGGCTGGGTGCATCCTGAGGACTGGGATGAGAACCTCTGCTCTAGATAATCATGAAAGTTTCCTGGGGTTTAGCATTTTCATTAATAACCTTTTAGAAGAACATTAGTTTTGTGTCTGGCTTGGGTACTGTGGGTTTTCCCACAATGAGCTGCCTATCAGACTTTGGCAGGATTTCCCCTTTTAAAAATGGCAGCAGCAGTTTCAATCTCTTTTCCCTCACAGCTATTTTATCCTTCAGTTGTGGTATATTTGCAATTTTTATTGCATACTGTTGGCTCATTAGGAATTGATCAGTTTTTTTCATTTTAAGCATTTTGCACAGATATTCAAATTGCGCATTGTCAGCTGACAAAAAGTAAAACACTACTTTTTGATCATCAATACCACTCATACTTACAATAGTGATACAATGCTTTTACCTAATTATATATTCATAGATTGTTTTAAGCCTGCTTATTGTTAATAGTTTTATATTTTTCAATACATTTGTGATACACAAAGACAGTTCTTACTTTCATTGAGTTATTTTATTGTCTTCTTTGGATGCATTGTCAATTGGGATATTGATCAGATGTTTCACACACACACAGCTTTCTTATTTATTTATATAATTAAAGTACATAAGTACATAAGTAGTGCCATACTGGGAAAGACCAAAGGTCCATCTAGCCCAGCATCCTGTCACCGACAGTGGCCAATCCAGGTCAAGGGCACCTGGCACGCTCCCCAAACGTAAAAACATTCCAGACAAGTTATACCTAAAAATGCGGAATTTTTCCAAGTCCATTTAATAGCGGTCTATGGACTTGTCCTTTAGGAATCTATCTAACCCCTTTTTAAACTCCGTCAAGCTAACCGCCTGTACCACGTTCTCCGGCAACGAATTCCAGAGTCTAATTACACGTTGGGTGAAGAAAAATTTTCTCCGATTCGTTTTAAATTTACCACACTGTAGCTTCAACTCATGCCCTCTAGTCCTAGTATTTTTGGATAGCGTGAACAGTCGCTTCACATCCACCCGATCCATTCCACTCATTATTTTATACACTTCTATCATATCTCCCCTCAGCCGTCTCTTCTCCAAGCTAAAAAGCCCTAGCCTTCTCAGCCTCTCTTCATAGGAAAGTCGTCCCATCCCCACTATCATTTTCGTCGCCCTTCGCTGTACCTTTTCCAATTCTACTATATCTTTTTTGAGATACGGAGACCAGTACTGAACACAATACTCCAGGTGCGGTCGCACCATGGAGCGATACAACGGCATTATAACATCCGCACACCTGGACTCCATACCCTTCCTAATAACACCCAACATTCTATTCGCTTTCCTAGCCGCAGCAGCACACTGAGCAGAAGGTTTCAGCGTATCATCGACGACGACACCCAGATCCCTTTCTTGATCCGTAACTCCTAACGCAGAATAGCACTTCCTGAAAAATTGCACTGAAATATATTGCTGGAGAACAGGATGACTTTGGAGTGGCTTTATAGGCATCCTTTGGTAAGTTAATATGATGTTTCTGCAATTTGTTTTTATTTGTGGGATTTTATTTAGATAGAAAACTCAATAGGAGGATTTCCACTAAACAAAAAATGACTTATTGCAGGAAGGAAAAAGGCCTCAAAGAGCTCCTAGATGCCTTTAAATCTATCGGAGCTAGGACAGATCTTTATGATCTTCTCTTCATCATTGGCCAAAGAACCTTCACAAATTGCTGACAGCTTCCTGTTCTTTACTATAGATCATTTCTTGAAATTTAATGTGCTTATAATGTTTGAATATTACTACGTTGCACTCAGCATGGGTACCAACACTTACCTTTACAGTCAGTACTGGTCTAGGGATCTCTTTGCCAAATCAAGTGCTCTGCCGTACTTTCTTTGCCCTCTAAACCCGAGTCGACGATGGCCAGCGTTTCGCGCTGCTGCTTCAGAGTCTCGGTGGCACTATCTATACGCCTCACCGAGCATAAAAGTTCTATACAAACTGCGAAAATCAGATTGCCCTTAGTGGCACATTGTAATCAGCATCAACGTATCGATTTGAAGACCTCAGATGTGTGGTCTTACAAGCAGTGTATTGTTCCCCACATGGAGGGGATTACCGTCGAGTCCTTTTACAACTAGAGCAAAAATGGATATTTAAATTGGGCGCTCTGGAACCACATGGTTTGAATTCCCACGTAGAGTGGTGTCACTTTTTCTGAGTTGCCGATTGGTAGATTTTCAGACAGCGTCTGACGTCACAATTACATGCAATGAAACTACAGTGTAGTAAATTTAAAACAAATTGGAGAAATTTTTCTTCACCCAATGCATAATTAAACTCTGGAATTCGTTGCCAGAGAACGTGGTGAAGGCGGTTAGCTTAGCAGAGTTTAAAAAGGGGTTAGACGGTTTCCTAAAGAAAAGTCCATAAACCACTACTACATGGACGGGAAAAATCCACAATTCCAGGAATAACATGCATAGAATGTTTGTACGTGTTGGAAGCTTTGGTCACTGTCGTGGATAGGATGCTGGGCTCGATGGACCCTTGGTCTTTTCCCAGTATGGCATTACTTATGTACTTATATATCATGTGCTAACTGCTGGGAAAGAACATAGTCCAAATGCAACATCAAACTAAACACTGTTTTCTTGAGTTTTGTGCAAATTAGCAGTAATACACATTCTTGTTTTAAGACCACCTGTAGCAAATGGTATTCGTGTAAGTTTCAGCCACACATTCATACCATTTTTGAAAAATGAAGCATAGGATAATTCTCATTCATAAAAGCATGCACCACTTGCAGACATAAAACAGGTATGCAGTTTAAAACTGTGGATGAGAGAATGGAACACTAGTGTACCCTGGAATTGCAAGCCCAGGCCACAAAAAAAGGTCCGGGGGGGGGGGCTCAGAAATATGTATAAAAAACAGAAATGTGTTACAGCTACCCATTCACTGTCATATCCCTCCACTTTCTTACAGTTAAGGAATTTAGACTATATGGGGTCCTTTTACTAAGGTGCGCTGAAAAATGGCCTGCAGTAGTATAGGCACAGGTTTTGTGCACACGCAGAATCATTTTTATGCGCACCTGTAAAAAAAAAAAAGGCCTTTTTAAAATTTTTGCCAAAAATGGACGTGCAGCAAAATGAAAATTGCCACGCATCCATTTTGGGTCTGAGACCTTACCGCCAGCCATTGACCTCGAAGTAAAGTCTCACATGGTAACCAGGCGGTAATGTCCTATGTGCGCCAAATGCCAGTGGGCATGCATCCGATACGCGTGGCAGAAAATTATTTTTCGGCCGCGCGGCAAAAATGAAATTACCACAAGAGCCACGCGGTAGCCGTGTAGTCACTTCATTTTGGCGTGTGTCGGGGGCGCATAGATGCTTACGCGGCTTAGCAAAAGGTCCCTATATGATTCCGACAATGTTCAGAATAGCAGTAGCTGAGTTAGGTTAACTACGTCATTTCTTGTGCTTGTCCGCAAGCACAGGCAAATTCTTTACGGCAAATTGCAATAACATTTGCCTTCTAGCATGCAAAATGAACCAATTTTCCTTGTATGTAAGCCTTTTGCTTTGTTTTGTTGTTGCTGTTGTTATTTTTTTGAGGGGGGGAGGGAACGTCTTTATGGTTTATTCAGCTTGATATATCACCAATCATGAAAAACACAGCAAGACGGTTTACAAATATAAACAAAATTAAAACTGAATATGTTAGGTGACAAGTGTAACAGTATTCAGAGGCCATTTCGTACAAGACAGAGATGCCTTACACTTTTATTAGCCCGTGAGTTGCTGTCTGGCTCATGAATGTCCTCTACATATGGAAAATGCTCTAGTAGCACAGGGAGAATATTTTTATTATTACACAGTATATTAATAACTTTGGTACCTGTAATATAAGAGACTCCTTATCGCCTTCCAAACGTGTCAGTCTTTCTTGATAGGTTTCATTATTCACTGTCGAATGATTTGCCTGCAGATATCACAAACAATTTGGTAAGAATACAATCCTGATAACAGTGGTGAAGGCATGTGGGGGAGGGGGGATGGAGAGGGTATAAATATTCTGGTGAGTTACAAATGAAGGCTAATGGCACTGTAGCTCCAGTTTTGGTTGAGCAGGAAAAGCAAAAGGAGCATAAGAAAAGTGAAAAAGCCCCAAACCCCCCAAAACTATCAAAGGTTAGATTTCAAGACCTAATATAATCAGACACAGGAATCTTCGTAAGCTTTGAATACATGGGACTTCTTATATTATTTTATTTGTAATCAAAATTCAGGAAAAAGAGCATTTCACTAGAGGAGCCGCTTGAGGAAGGTCCTGAATCCTGCCCTGTGCTGAAGGGCTCTGCTGAAGAGGAAGAGCTGCCAGATTGGTGTACATGGGACAGACTAAATGGTGATGTCATTAGTATGTGCCAGAAAACAAATAGGCAGGGGAAGGGAAGGAAATGGGACTTGATATACTGCCTTTCTGTGGTTGTTGCAACTACATTCAAAGTGGTTTACATAGTATAGTCAGGTACTTATTTATACCAGGGGCAATGGAGGGTTCAATGACTTGCCCAGAGTCACAAGGAGCTACAGTGGGAATTGAACTCAGTTCCCCAGGATCAAAGTCCACTGCACTAACCACTAGGCTACTCCTCCACGGCAGTCTGCTTGTTCAAAAAGGAAAGAAACTGTTGAAGCAGACACGGTTGGAAGATTGAAACAAAAAGTTTTATTAGTACTTAAATTAAAATGATGCCCCAACATGGCCGTGTTGGATGGGATATGATTGTTAAACACCATAACGCATGTTTTGCCTCTGAAGCAGCCCATGCTGGGCGAAACATGGCTGCATCGGTCATCATTTTAATTTAACTGCTAATAAATGTCTTGTTTCATCTTCCAACTGGTGTCTGCATCAACAGTTTCCTTCCTATCAGTATGTGCCAGTCAGCACATTTAAGAGGTAGGCCTACTGTGGGGCTGCAAGCAGGCATCTGAAAGGATGTGACCAAAGTGGTTCACCCTATGGCATGTAGCTATGGAGAAGTGAAAGACTACATCACAGGCAGGAGCAGCTGGAACCCTTGGAGACGCACAGGGGTCCCTGGACCATCCTGTACACTTCTCATCAATGAAACAGATCAGGCACATTAAAAACACAGGCAGCTGAATCCTTCCAAATGTCTTGGCATCCCTGATCCCTGATGTTAAGGATCTATTGCAACTGAAAAATGATTGGGCTTTACTGTCCTGATGGTGACGTACTCTGGGGGAATGTATCAGTTTCCCCGCTATAGATATGTCTTTGTTGGCAATCTGCTACACAGTATTCTGTACTCTCCATCCCCACCCTGGGTTCCCCATTCCCAAAAGTTGTCACATTGCTCTTGGCAAAAAGGAGGGCAAAAGGGGATGTGGTGCTTCCTACTGGGAAAATATATCCTTAGTAAATATTTGGAAAATGTAATTTACAAGCACATTTATATTCTGCTACCACCCTCGTGAGCTCAGGCCTTAATAAGTTCCTGCTCCAGGGAGTTAAGACACTATTGGTTACTATTTCTACTACTACTACTACTACTACTTAACATTTCTAGAGCGCTACTAGGGTTACGCAGCGTTGTACAGTTTAACAAAGAAGGACAGTCCCTGCTCAAAGGAGCTTACAATCTAAAGGACGAAATGTCAAGTTGGGGCAGTCTAGATTTCTTGAATAGAGGTAAAGTGGTTAGGTGCCGAAGGCGACATTGAAGAGGTGGGCTTTGAGTAAGGATTTGAAGATGGGCAGGGAGGGGTCTGGCGTATGGGCTCAGGGAGTTTATTCCAAGCATGGGGTGAGGCGAGGCAGAAAGGGCGGAGCCTGGAGTTGGCGGTGGTGGAGAAGGGTACTGAAAGGAGGGATTTGTCTTGAGAACGGAGGTTACGGGTAGGAACGTAAGGGGAGAGGTAAGGAGGGGCTGCAGATCGAGTGCATTTGTAGGTTAGTAGGAGAAGCTTGAACTGTATGTGGTACTTGACCGGAAGCCAGTGAAGTGATTTGAGGAGAGGGGTGATATGAGTATATCGGTCCAGGCGGAAGATAAGACATGCATGAGAGTTCTGAACGAACTGAAGGGGGTATAGATGGCTAAGTGGGAGGCCAGTGAGGAGTAGGTTGCAGTAGTCAAGGCGAGAGGTAATGAGAGAGTGGATGAGAGTTCGGGTGGTGTGCTCAGAGAGGAAAGGGCGAATTTTGCTAATGTTATAGAGGAAGAAGCGACAGGTCTTGGCTATCTGCTGGATATGCGCAGAGAAGGAGAGGAAGGAGTCGAAGATGACTCCGAGGTTGCGGGCAGATGAGACGGGGACGATGAGGGTGTGATCAACTGAGATAGAGAGTGGAGGGAGAGGGGAAGTGGGTTTAGGTGGGAAGACAATAAGCTCGGTCTTGGCCATGTTCAGTTTCATGTGGCGGTTGGACATCCAGGCAGCAATGTCGGATAAGCAGGCCGATACTTTGGCCTGGGTTTCCGCAGTGATGTCTGGTCAAGTCTAAAATTCAGGACCACAGGTTTGGCAAAGTAGAGGCCTGTACATCTAAGCTTCATGTTTAGATATTGGTTCTGTACATTGCTAGTTTGGCCAACATTAAAGTTGGCTTAACTACACATCATCAGCTTGAAGCTGTGCTTTTTAAAATCTATAAGAGGTGCCTATTTGGAGCTTCTTCTATAAAGGAAAATAAGGACCATTAATCCACACATCTGTACAATTTTGATTTAAGAAAAAAATAAACTTTACATAGAGTAACTTGGGAGTAAGGTATAAAGGATTAGAAACAATTCTAAAAAAACTATTATAATGATATTATTTTCATGATATGCACAGTTTTAACAAACCAGCAATGTTACTACAAAAAAAAACACTCCCAACTTTTGAGGTTTATGGTTTATTGCTTTTTCCTATACCATCTTTCATAGGGTAATTGAAAAGCCCTATTCTAATACTAAACCAGAACAATCCTAGTCTGAAAAACAAGTTAAAAAGTAAAGCAGACCAATGGCACCACTGTTTATTATGTCAACTGTGGTATCACTAACTCTGAGAATGTTACATTGTAACAGCAATCTAGTTCAATTAGCATCATTAGTTTTTAAGTTGAGGTGAACCTGGTGAATCCCTTCACAAGCCATAGTTTGCATATTTTTAATAGAACAATGGTTACTGTCCAATAAAGACCTTGTAAAAGCCAAGCAAACATTATTCTTAGCTCTGTTTCAAAGCAGTGACTTATCTGTGAGCTGTTAGCTCTGCTTGGATTTCCAAAGTAAACTCACTGCTCAGGGCAGATAGGTAGAAATAAACAGCAAAATGTAATACTGTCACTGTCATCTCTGAGTCACAATCAATCCATTATATGTTTCAAGAATGACCAGAAAGAGAACAAAGCCTGAAGCCTGTGATGACCCTGAAACAAATACAAAGTTGGAGGCACTTATGGGAAACCCATTTGGAAAAAAAAAATCTCAGTGAATTCATTACAAGATATGGTTTACAGATTCAGTACATTATTTCAAAGGGATTTTTGCTCAAACTAAAAAGGAAAATATTGCAATAAAGGAAACCTCACAGATAATTCTCGGAGTTACAATCGACCGTAACCTCACGCTAGAGAACCAAGTGAACGCAAAGAAAATGTTCCACTCAATGTGGAAACTCAAATGAGTGAAACCCCATGGGAAATATTTCGCAACTTGATACAATCAATGGTATTAAGAAACAAGATGGCAAGCGATCCGCAAAATCCAACGTGGAGACAAACAAAGCAGACCAATCAGTGATATGGTTCAAAACTTTATTTTCAGAGATTCGCCCGACACAGACTGTGTTTCGCCCACAAGGGCTGCGTCAGGGGCTCTACAAAAGCAAATAAAATCAAATACAATTAAAAACATATATATTTGTATAATACTATATCATAAAGCGTTAATAATGAAAAAGAAACCATATCAGATATATAAAATCAATCAAACACTTGGAAGGAGAAATCAAATATCGTTGAGGAAATAAACATAAATACTTGCATAAACCTATGTTTACAAACATACAAATTTAAATAACACAAATAGCTATCTAAATCAGTTATCTCTATTTCAGATTATTATCATATGCATAACAGAGAATTTATGGTTATGTCTTATTTGTGTTATTTAAATTTGTATGTTTGTAAACATACTGTAGGTTTATGCAAGTATTTATGTTTATTTCCTCGACGATATTTGATTTCTCCTTCCAAGTGTTTGATTGATTTTATATATCTGATATGGTTTCTTTTTCATTATTAACGCTTTATGATATAGTATTATACAAATATATATGTCTTTAATTGTATTTGATTTTATTTGCTTTTGTAGAGCCCCTGACGCAGCCCTTGTGGGCGAAACACAGTCTGTGTCGGGCGAATCTCTGAAAATAAAGTTTTTAACCATATCACTGATTGATCTGCTTTGTTTGTCATCAATGGTAATAAGCCATGCAGCCTACTGCAATGGAATCTATGTGGGATGCAAAGAACAAATCATAAAGAGACTTATATTTGGAAAAACGCGATTCGAAAGCGCCAAACTCCTACGAGAAAAACTGAACTGGCTCCCAATCAAAGAACGTATTGCGTTCAAAATCTGCACCATGATTCATAAAATTATCTACGGCGAAGCCCCGAGATACATGACAGACCTCATTGACCTACCAACCAGAAACATAACAAGATTAACACGAGCTTACTTAAATCTCCACTACCCAAGCTGCAAAGGGCTCAGATACAAATCAAATTATGCATCCAGCTTCTCCTATATAAGCACACAACTATGGAATGCATTACTAAATGCCGTGAAAACAACGTATGACCACCTAAACTTCCGGAAATCACTAAAAACTAACCTGTTCAAAAAGGCATACCCTACAGATCCAACTTAAATGCTTGAACCCTGCAACACAACGAAACCAAAGCTCGTACTGGACATAACTTAACTCTTCCTCCCTACAATTAACTAATGTGTCTGTTACACATGATCTTTATTCTACCACAGCATCACTTTGTATTTGTTCATACCAGAATTGGCGATCGCCATTACGGTACTATGAAATCCACATTGAGCCTGCAAATAGGTGGGAAAATGTGGGATACAAATGTAACAAATAAATAAATAGGGCATAATGGTTCATCTACTAACACGGGGTGAACAAACATTTTGGCCAAACTGGGCCACAGACAGCAATTCCCATGTCTTCATGGGAGGTCCAACAAAAAGATTTTATTGAAGATACCGTGTATGAACAAATCGCCCGACACAGGCCGTGTTTCGCCCACCTAGGGCTGCATCAGGGGCTAATTTGAAACCTTCGTAAAGGGGCAAATATGGTGCATAAAAGTCAAGAAAAAACCAGCTAAAACGGGAATCCTGTGGTCTCTAGCATACACAAATGGACCCACCATTATTGAAGCTGGAAAAACCTGTGTCGGGCGATTTGTTCATACACGGTATCTTCAATAAAATCTTTTTGTTGTGACATTGATCTGCTGGCTTTCTTTCCCATATTGGATTTTGCAGATCGTTTGCCTTGTTGTTTTTTGGGACCTTCATGGGAGGTCCAAGCAGCACTGACCACCGCCACACCACTGCCCAATTCTAACAGACCTGAATCACCACATTCTCAGTTCCTACTTTTTTTTTTTTAATTTGTACCCCGTGCTTTCCCACTCATGGCAGGCTCAATGTGGCTTACATGGGGCAATGGAGGGTTAAGTGACTTGCCCAGAGTCACAAGGAGCTGCCTGTGCCTGAAGTGGGAATCAAACTCACATCCCAGAGTAATTTTATAAAACACCTTGCTTTTCTGTGCATAAAACAGGGTTTATCTGCAGAGAAACTTTTATCCCTTTCATGAATATACACCTGAAAGTCCAATACCCTGTATTATGGGCATGCAAAACCAGAGACATATGTAAGATTTTGGCACCAATAGGCAAGACCAAACAGTAAACTCCAGATAGTCAGAGGAAAGGGGTGTCAGATATCCCAGTAACTGGAGTACCAGAAGATATGCAGAGGAAAGCAAGAATGCCAGTGATGCCCCCAGTGGCGTTCCTTGGTCGGCTGCCACCCGAGGCAAATCACCGCTGCGCACCACCCCCGGGTGCCGCATCATTGTTTCCCCCGGGTGCAGCACGACACCCCCCCTCAGGTGCAGAGTCCCCATGGCACATCACCTCTAAACCCCCCTTCCCCCGGGGTGCATTCTTCTTACCTACTGGGGTGCTGGGAGCAGTCGCGCAGCTGTCAGCTCCGCTGGTTCCCTGCTTCCTCTGCCCCAGAACAGGAAGTAACAGCAGAGCGAGCAGGAAACCAGCGGAGCTGACAGCTGCTCCCTGCACCCCTCCTGCAGCATGCAACCGGGGCGGACCGCCCCAGTATGCCACTGGATGCCCCTTTCAAGCAGCACATGCACAAGGACCCAAGCAAGCGAGACCTCACTTCTCTTTAGTCTGGGTGTTTGCCTTTGAAAAATGCCTTCCTCATCACAGATTTATTTTAATAGCATTCTAAACTTACCCTGGAATCTGAAATACAAAAATAGACATTTCACTGATGGGTTGCAGTCATGTGACTGCATAAAATCACAGAGAGGACCAGAAGATGTAAAGCAGCGGTATTCACTCCAGTCCCTGAGGGCACAGAAAGGGTCAGATTATCATGCCATCCCTATTTAACATACATGAGAGAGATCCGCATACAGTGAAGGCAGTATGCATACAAATCTACTCCATGTATATTCATTAGGAATATTCTGAAAACCCAACCCATTTTTGACCTTCTAGGACTGTTAGGGGTAAAGCGTTGGTTAGCCCAACACGGGCTTACTGAAAGCTAAATTGGGACTACTGCCGGACCAACGTGGCCACCAGCGGTAGTTCCATGCACAGTGAGTGCCACTTCCAGGGGAAAAAGGAAACCCCTGAAATGGCTTGTGCAGCATTAACTCGGCAGTAATCAGGCATTGCTACGCGCAGCCCAGTTACCACCGGGTTACTGCGGGAGCCCTTATCACCACCTCAAATAAGGGCTCAAGCCACATGGCATGCCATGTTTGACTGGGGTCTTTTTACTTGCTGCGGTAAAAAGGGACCTGGTGCACAGGAAAAACGGCTCCCGCAGGGACCTTTTTCCTGCAGCTTCGTAAAAGGACCCCTTAGTGAATATGCTGACCTAAAGAGGTTTTCCAGTTTATGTCCACAGGCAAATATCCTTAGCTCATCTGGCTCAAAGTGTGTGTCAAAAGATATGTAACCTCAATTCTGGAAAGGGATGAAATACTGTGTAAAAATCCAGCTTATGGTTCCTCATCAGCAAGCTCCTGCTAACCAGCACAGAACACTTGGAGACCTATTTACTAAGCTGTTAGCTATTAATGTGGCAGTTATCATGGAAGGTATGGAAAACAGGTGTGAGGATGTTGTAATGCCGTTGTATCGCTCCACGGTGCGACCGCACCTTGAGTATTGTGTTCAATTCTGGTCGCCGCATCTCAAGAAAGATATAGTAGAATTGGAAAAGGTGCAGCAAAGGGCGACTAAAATGATAGCGGGGATGGGACGACTTCCCTATGAAGAAAGACTAAGGAGGCTAGGGCTATTCAGCTTGGAGAAGAGATGGCTGAGGGGAGACATGATAGAGGTATATAAAATAATGAGTGGAGTGGAACAGGTGGATGTGAAGCGTCTGTTCACGCTTTCCAAAAATACTAGGACTAGGGGGCATGCGATGAAACTACAGTGTAGTAAATTTAAAACAAATTGGAGAACATTTTTCTTCACCCAACGCATAATTAAACTCTGGAATTCATTGCCGGAGAATGTGGTGAAGGCGGTTAGCTTGGCAGAGTTTAAAAAGGGGTTAGACGGTTTCCTAAAGGACAAGTCCATAAACCACTACTAAATGGACTTGGGAAAAATCCACAATTCCAGGAATAACATGTACAGAATGTTTGTACGTTTGGGAAGCTCGCCAGGTGCCCTTGGCCTGGATTGGCCGCTGTTGTGGGTAAGATGCTGGGCTCGATGGACCCTTGGTCTTTTCCCAGTGTGGCATTACTTATGTACTTATATTTAATTGCAAAGGTGCCATGCAGTGGAATATCTAGTGTATTTGATATCCAGGGCAGATCATTTTTTTAACACCCCCAATCAATGTTTTTTGGCAGATTGCCAAATAGCTCTCAGTCTTCAGCTCTGCTGGCCTTTAGTTTACTACTGAGTTACTAAACATTAGGTACAACTAATACAATGTTAGAGCAGCAAACTGAGAACCAGGACAGCCAACATACAAATCCCACTGCCGCTCCAGCTTTGTTATGGCATTTTTATTCTGTTAGGGAGTCTTTTACTAAGTGGTGGTAAACCCAATGTGCATAAGTACATAAGTACATATAAGTACATAAGTAATGCCATACTGGGAAAAGACCAAGGGTCCATCGAGCCCAGCATCCTGTCCACGACAGCGGCCAATCCAGGCCAAGGGCACCTGGCAAGCTTCCCAAACGTACAAACATTCTATACATGTTATTCCTGGAATTTTGGAGTTTTCCAAGTCCGTTTAGTAGCGGTTTATGGACTTGTCCTTTAGGAAACCGTCCAACCCCTTTTTAAACTCTGCTAAGCTAACTGCCTTCACCACTTTCTCCGGCAACGAATTCCAGAGTTTAATTACACGTTGGGTGAAGAAAAATTTTCTCTGATTTGTTTTAAATTTACTACACTGTAGTTTCATCGCATGCCCCCTAGTCCTAGTATTTTTGGAAAGCATGAAAAGACGCTTCACATCCACCTGTTCCACTCCACTCATTATTTTATATACCTCTATCATGTCTCCCCTCAGCCGTCTCTTCTCCAAGCTGTATAGCCCTAGCCTCTCTTCATAGGGAAGTCGTCCCATCCCCGCTATCATTTTAGTCGCCCTTCGCTGCACCTTTTCCAATTCTACTATATCTTTCTTGAGATGCGGCGACCAGAATTGAACACAATACCCAAGGTGCGGTCGCACCATGGAGCGATACAACGGCATTATAACATCCTCACACCTGTTTTCCATACCTTTCCTGATAATACCCAACATTCTATTCGCTTTCTTAGCCGCAGCAGCACACTGAGCAGAAGGTTTCAGTGTGTTATCGACGACGACACCCAGATCCCTTTCTTGGTCCGTAACTCCTAACGTGGAACCTTGCATGACGTAGCTATAATTCGGGTTCTTTTTTCCCACATGCATCACCTTGCACTTGCTCACATTAAACATCATCTGCCATTTAGCCGCCCAGTCTCCCAGTCTCTTAAGGTCCTCTTGTAATTTTTCACAATCCTGTCGCGATTTAACGACTTTGAATAACTTTGTGTCATCAGCAAATTTAATTACCTCGCTAGTTACTCCCATCTCTAAATCATTTATAAATATATTAAAAAGCAGCGGTCCTAGCACGGACCCCTGAGGAACCCCACTAACTACCCTTCTCCATTGTGAATACCACTCACTAATCCGGAACTACCGCCAGCCCAACGCGGCCGCCAGCGGTAGTTCTGGCTGGAGCATGCACTATTTCCGGCATTCTGGGAAATTTTTTTTCCTTAGCGCAGCGCTAACCCGGCAGTAATCAGGAATCATCGCATGCTGCCTGGTTAACAACAGGTTACCGCGGGAGCCCTGGTAGCAGTAAGTGCTCCCCGCCACATGGCCACACAGTTAAGGGTTATCTTACCACGTGGCCAATTGGTGGGGGGGAGGCTTTTTTACCCATTAGGGTAAAAAGGGTCCTGGTGTGCAGAAAAAGGCCCCCTGCTACTACCAAAGGGCCCTTTTTCCCACAACTTAGTAAAAGGACCCCTTAACCCCCTGAAGAAGCCATCAGCGAAACATTTATTTATTTATTTATTTATTATTAGGATGTATTCAGAATAATAATAATTTATTCAGAACATGGATCCATTCAGAATAAACAGACTTTGGGAATACAAGAAAATGTTTATTGAGGACATTTTTCTACACGCATGAGCCTAGCAGAAACAGGGATTATCATCAAACGCAGAACAATAAAAGAAGAAAAATGATAATAGAAGATAAGCGACATCATTTTTCACTTTGGCTTTCATATTGTGTGTAATGATAGAAACTGGTTGCCTACCTATGCTTATACACACTGGGCACAAAATGAATTTTTCAGCATACTTTACGCTTATATTTGAATAGTTAGAGATATATTGTGTTGATAAAAAAAAAGTTAAATAAAAATCTGAACTTAAAATTCTTCTAGTCTACTTGTGGGTAAACAGAATAAACTCATGATCTAATTATTTTTTTCAGGAACAACTGGTTCAAACTGTGCCAGAAAACTGGCTTGTGGGCTCTTATTTTTTCTTCCCCAACTCTTAAATCTACCCCTAAAACTGTAAATCCCCATCCATCACTGAAAAGAATGATGGCATCTTGGATCAAACAACATTAGAACATTTCTCTTGTTATACCATGGTTAATGGTGTCCTTTTAGTAGTCCTCTGCCATAGCTGGATCATTTCCTTTCTTCTACAGGTCAATGTAATCAGTTTCTAAAACCTGGCAGATACATCACACGTCTCTGTTTTAACCATATACCCTATATGCACTTCTAAACACTTTTTTTTTAACTGTTGCCAGCAGACCAATCACAGAGCCTCCTGCTTCACTCCCATTTAAAGAAGAAAAAAAAACTTTCAGGCGCCGTTCACAGCAACATGCTGTCTTTTAAACTAGCACACTGCAATGTCTGAGCACTACTGTCTAATTATTTTCAGGCTCCTTCATACCAGTTTCATCAATCACACACCCTCTCTCCACTCCAAGCCACACTGGTATGGTGGTATGGTGCTTTACAAATGGTCTGCTATGTGTCCAGCTGTGAGAGTAGAAAAGAAATATGCAGCTCTCAGCAATAAAGCAGGTGCTAAAGTCTGGCTGGATTATGTTTGTAAAACTGGAGGCTGAAAGCAAGTATTTCAGGTAATTCCCCTCCATAAAGTATCTGCTTTCTGCTACACTTTTGCTATAATAAATCAGAGTATCCTGGACCTTTAGTAAAATGCACTGGTGAGTGCTATGCTTTTTGGATTTCCTATTTTGGGTTTGTTTACTGATCTCCTTCACAGTCCCAGTCTCTCCTTGGGGAAGCCTACACTCTGCTGGCTCTTCTTCCCAGCTCCTGCCACAAGAAACAGTTCCCTAGATCAGTGGTTCTCAATCAAGTCCTCATGATGCACCCAGCCAGTTGTGTTTTCAGGATATCCATAGCGAATATGCATAAGAAAGATTTGTATACTAAGGAGACTGTGCATTTAAATTTCTCCTGTGCATATTCATAGTGCATATCTAGGTGTATCCCAAGAGAACCAGTGGACTAGAGGATCTGGCAGTACAGAGATGCTGAGAATGAACAAGTATACTCTCCTCATTCTCTTGTGCCTACATCTTTTTTTCACCTGCTGAAAGCACATATGGGACAAGGTGTCAAGGAACAGAAACGAACTCTGTCTGCTTGTCACTGTTCTGCTAATACCTATCTGCACTGCCCACAGCCCAGGTGGTAGGTGGCAAGGACCTGTGAGAACCAAAGAGGTGAAAAATGAAAAAGAAGGTCATACAGAGATTGCACTCAACGTGAAATTAAACTCTAGAATTTGTTGCCAGAGAATGTGGTAAAGGTGGTTAGCTTAGTGGGGTTTAAAAAAGGTTTGGACGGCTTCCTAAAAGAAAAGTCCATAGACCATTATTAAAATGGACTTGGGGAAAATCCACTGCTTATTTCTGGGACAAGCAGCATAAAATGTTTTGCACTTTTGGGGGATCTTGTCAAGTGTTTTTGACCTGGATTGGCCACTGTTGGAAATACGATGCTGGGCTTGATGGACCTTTGGTCTGTCCCAGTATGGCATGTACTTATGTCAGCTGAACTGATCAGAAATACTGTGCGCTTAGACTCCCTTAATGGGATTCTATTCAGACAAATGGAGGAAGAGGTGAGGTAACTAAGTCCTTACAAATGTTCGGCAGCAGTGATCTTCAGAGGGTGTTTTTTTTTTATGTAAATGCAAAGGAGAAGTAATGCCATCATAAAACACTCCAGCTCTGGATTTCAAATAGCGAAGTATCTCAAGGAAGCTGGCATGGCAAGAATGTACAGGCAAAGTAAAAGAACAGTGAGGTAAATGAAAAAAAAAAACTTTAAAAAAGGTAACAAATGTATGTTAAAGTAAATAAAAGTAAGAGGGGAAAATAACAATATGTTTTTCAAAAGATAAGACTAAACAGAAAGAGCAAAGAGAATAGCAATCACAAAGTACAGGGAATCAATAGGAAAGAAAATCTGATAAAGCTGGAATAAGCAGGGAAAGGAGTCAGGATGGCAAAAGCATAAAGGAAAGAAAACAGCTAAAAAGAGGAAAAGCAAGGCAACAATGGGTATGTCAGAGTACAATAATATGTACATCAATGTAATATGCCAGGTATGTCAGTGAAAGAAGGAAAGGCAGAAGTGGTGTAAAACTGAAAGGTGAAGAGGATGGGGGATAAGGAGCACATTGTGGCAAAAGGGAAGATATGCTAAGCAATAATTGTTGCAGTTGTCCGGGTCTTGCTGGGTATACGTAAGTGAAACTGACATTTCAGCCATCATGCTCTGACTTTCTTTAGACCTCACAGCATACCCTGAAGAAAGCCACCATAACATGACGCCAGCCACAGAAGCCTAAGAGAACAAGCTAAGCAATAATTTTGTTTGGTATTCACTGAAAAGGGACTGGAGGAGGACAATCAATGCTCTGCAGTGGTATATATAGTGGTGAACCAGCTGCTGAACTATTTACAGAAGAAAGGACTTGCAAGGAAACAGCAAACCTCCAGGAGAAAGCTATGAGGCTGGATAGGATACCTCTTATGATGTTATAGGAGCTCAGAAAGGGTCTGTTCAGTGCACTGAAGGACCTGTTTAATAGATCATTAGACACAGAAGTTCTGTAGGGCTGGAGAAGTGTAGATGTTGTCCTTCACAAAAGTGGTAACAGAAACTAGGCTGGAAACTACCTAACTGCCTAGCACGCCATCTCACTCACTATGGGGGTCATTTACAAAGGCAAGCTAGCGTTTTCAGCAAGTGCTAAAAATAAGCACGTGCTAAACATCAGAGACACCCATATATTTTATGGGTGTTACTAGCGTTTAGAGTGTACTAATGATTAGCGCGCCTTTGTAAAAAGACCCTTATGTTCCCGCTCTTAATCAAAATTGTTTATATATGTCCATTCACAAGGAAATTATTCACGAACATACCAGAGATTTAATCATCTCAGTGCAAGGCTCCTTCTTGTGGAACTCATTGCCCTTCATGGCCAGTCTTAGCAAGTGTGGGGCCCTGTGCAGACCAATTTGATGGGGCCCCACCCTAGCTCCACCCCTCCAAGCTTCAGGGCCCCCTCCCTCTGAGCTCCAGGGCCGTCACCCCTCCCCTCTGAACTCCCTCCGAGCTCCAGGACCCCCTCCCTCCCTCCCAGCTCCAAGGCCCCCCTCCCTCTGAGGCCTCCCACCGAGCTCCAGGGGCCTCCTGCCCTCCCTCCAAATTTTAAAAATCATCTTACCTTGTCGGGTTACAGCGGCAGGCAGCAGC
Source organism: Microcaecilia unicolor (assembly GCF_901765095.1). NCBI lineage: Eukaryota > Metazoa > Chordata > Amphibia > Gymnophiona > Siphonopidae > Microcaecilia > Microcaecilia unicolor. Next base: position 170,291,099 of record NC_044034.1, on the reverse strand, counting down.
AGTAAAAAGCGTGTGAGCTCGGCGCTTCAGGAGCCTTCCTTTCTCTCTGTCAGCTCTGGTCCCGACTCCCGCCCTCATTTCCTGTTTCCACAAGGGCGGGACCAGAGCTGAGAGAGGGAAGGGAAGGCTCCTGAAGCGCCGAGCAGCTCACACGCTTTTCACTGCTGCCGCCTGCCGCCGTAACCACGACGAGGTAACTTAGATTACTTTTAAAATTCAGAGGGAGGGGGACTGGAACTCGGGTGGTTGGGGTGGAGTTCAGGTACCCCATGTGGGGCCCCCTTGAGCGCAAGGCCCTATGCGGTCGCCTCGCCCTAAGACCGGCCCTGTTGCCGTTCACCTGCAGACATCCCTCAACTGATTAATTAATTAATTTGGATTTATTTACCGTCTTTTTGAAGGAATTCACTCAAGGTGGTATACAGCAAGATGGTAAACAAGCCATAATAAAATAATACTTGCAAAGCAGGAACATTAGAAGGCTAAGTCTTGTATGGCTTTTGATTGTTGTAGTTATTGTTACTATAACTTCATAAGCTGTCATGATAGGCTTCAGAAAGATGGCATATAAATCCAACTAAATTATTCACTTAAATAAAATAAATGAAACAGAATAAATAAAAACTGAAGCCAAGGAAAAGGAACCAATTCAATCTTCTGAAATATCTCTAGCAAATCATACACTAACAACTGTAGTGGAGCCTACTTTGAACCTCCTTTTTTTTAGCAGCTGAAACAATTTGATTTGGTTTGGGTCACAAGGGAGATGGGGGAAACAGACTGATTTGATGATTTTTTAATTCAAGGATGCTTTCCTCTGATGACTTTGCCCCCCATTGCCCCTCTCATCCCGAGCAACAGCTGAATTACACCAGTGCAACCTCTTGCGTGGCCCCTGCCCACCTTTCCTATCATTTATTGCAGTTGTGCCTTGTCTCTCACGTTTCAATGCACTCCTCATTCCTTACTATCTAGTCTGTAAGCCAACTAGAAGGCATGTCCACTGAGCAGGATAGAAAGTGTGAATAAACTTGAAACGACAGGCTATCAGTCTCATCTAAGTGAAGGGAAAATGGAGGCTTTGATAAAGGAAAGGAAAGTGACATTTCTAGTATTCGATGGCTTGCAGGATTACAGGCAGTAGACTAACAGAGGCAGACCGTGCCCAATGAATATGATCAATTCCTTGAATTGGGTGACTAGAAAACTGGATCAAGAGGATGTGTTGGATGTGGTTTGCTTGGATTTCAGCAAAGGTTTTGCTACAGTCCTGCCCAGGAGGTTATTTTTGAACCTCCTGGACAGGACTGTAGCAAAACCTTTGCTGAAATCCAAGCAAACCACATCCAACACATTCTCTTGATCCAGTCTGGGGTTGGGCTCCAAGGTGGCAGTGGGATACATTAGACACTGATTTGAGTACAAGACAATAATGGTAAAGGCAATTCACTGCGGGAAAAGAAAGATGATTAGTAGAGAGCCTCAGGGACTGGTCCTGGAGCCAGTCTTATTCAATACCTTTTTGCAGTGCAATTCACTATTTTGTCTTTTGGAAGACACTAAGAATTTCAGCAGATTGAACACACCTTCAAAAACATAAACAGGATGGAGTCAGTCTAGAGGGCAGCTACAAAGTTGGTCAGTGGTCTTCATCATAACCGCTTCTTCAAGGATGAACCCCCTCACATTTAGCCAGACACCTCCTGCCAACTCAGCTGAGAAACAAGAGTCAGCAGGAGGTGTCCTTGAAGAAGCAATTGCGAAACATGGGTCATGTCAGACAACATACCACTGAGCCAACAACTAAGATAACTGCATAAGAATTCAACTCTACTTGATTAAGAATTAGACATAATTACAAAATTAGATATTAAAAAGACCTATGATGACACCGATGCAGAAGTCTTAGTCTTTACATTTAACTTAGTAAATGCTTTTGGAAGCTTGACTGTAATTCTGAATGGTGAACTGTATTCTATAAAGGACAGTAGGTGCCTACAATCCTTTACAGAACAGGTCCTACCAGCTGCCCAGTTATGGAATTACTCCTTAACTTTCTGAAAAGATGCTGGGTATGCCTTCAACGGTATTAGCAGAGGTTTTGTAGTTATTATGTATTAATTTTTTGCAACACGGGATATCTTCACTGCACTTTAAGTAAAAAGGTCCCTAAGTGAGCTGCATCTATGCAAATTCACACAAAACCACAGCCAACAAGCAACTTTAGATTTTGGTACTAGTGGAATACATGGAGTCATCCACTTGTCACTATCAATCATTGTTAAATTCTCTAATTCTGATTCACTTTGAGGGGCATTTTCGATAGAACGTCTAAATCAGAATTTGGATGTTTTACACAAAACTTCCAAATTCTAAACAGGGAAGAAGGTAATTTTTGAAAAAGATACACATCTATCTTTTGTGTACGAAAATACTATGGACGTTTTTGGTTTTTGGACATTTTCGAAAAAAAAAAAAAAAAAACGTCCACATGCAAAACATCCAAAATCAAGCCATTGGGACGGAGGAGGAGCCAGCATTTTTAGTAGACTGGTCTCCCTGACATCCCAGGATAGCAATAGGGCACCCTAGGGCAGGGGCGTAGCCATGGGTGGGTCTGGACGGCCCCACCAGCCACTTTCCTTCGAGGCCCACCCACCCAACATCCCTCACTGTCGCTGACTTTTCTCCAGTGGCTCCGGGTACGGCCGTCTGGAAGCATTCAGCGTTGCCTGCGTGCCTACCTGCCATGAAATTCTTCTCCTCCCCACCACTGCCTTGGTCCCTGCGGCATTTTTTTTTCACCCATCGCCGACAGAGCTGTCATTCACACAGGCAGCTCCGCTCCCCTTTGCCGCGTCCATCCGGCCCTCTCTGATTCACTTTCTGTTCATGTAGGGCCAGATGAACGTGGCAGGGGGGAGCGGAGCTGCCCGTATGAATGGCAGAGCTGCCGGCGATGGGCAAAAAAAAGAATGCTGCAGGGACCGAGGCAGCAGCAGGGAGGAGAAGAATTTCAGGGCAGGCAGGCACACAGGCAACGCTGAACGCTCCTGGACGGCCGTACCCAGAGCAGTGGGAGAAAAGGCAGCGACAGGGATGTTGGGTTGGGGCAGGATCAGGAAGGCAGAACTAACGTGGGGGAAGTACAGGGGAGGGGGGTGGAAGGAAGCGATAGTGCTGCCGGACTTGTGGGAGGAAGGGGATTGGAGGGAAGGGAGAGAGCTGCTGGATGTGGGAGGAAGAAGAGGAGGGGGTCTGAATGGAAGGGAGAGAGTTGCTGGAGGTGGGAGGAAAAGGAGGAAGGGATCTGGATGGAAGGGAGAGAGCTGTGGACATGGGAGAGAGAGGAGGAAGGGGCTGGAGAGCTGCTGGACCAGGGAGGAAGAGGAAGAAGGGACTGGAGGAAAGGGAGAGAGCTGCTGGACATGGGAGGGAGGAGGAGACTGGATGGAATGGAGAGAGCTGCTGGAGAAAGAGGAGGAGAGGATCTGGATGGAAGGGAGAGAGCTGCTGGATGTGGGAGGAAGAGGAGGAGGGGTTCTGGATGGAAGGGAGATCTGCTGGACGTGGGAGGAAGAAGGGGAGGAGAACTGGAGGGAAGGGAGAGAACTGCTGGTACAGCACAAGGAGGGAGGGAAGGGAAACAGAGATATCAGACCAAGAAGATAAAGGAAAAGGGAATAAATACTAAACCTACAACATGAGGGAGGAAGGGAGGGCAGGATGGGAGGGTGGGCAGGCAGGGAATCAAGCAACCAAACCAGATGCTGGAAAGGGGAGGGAGTGAGAGGGAGAGAAGCTGGATGGGGTAGGGTCAGAGAGGGTAGATATATATTGGCACTGGGGACAAAGAGAGGGGAGAAGCTGGGCAGAGATTTATAGGGACACAGAGAAAGGGAGATACTAAACAAGGAGGAAGATAGAGGTACAGAGATGGAAGAAGATGGATAGTGGATGTGGAGAGAGAGTAGAAATATCAAATGGACATGAGACCTTGGTGAGTGAGTTAAGAGAAGAAAGGAGGATGTAGAAACCAGAGCCTGGGACCAACATGACTTGAAAAATAAAATGAGCAGACAACAAAAGTTAGAAAAAAGAATTTTATTTTTCTATTTTGTGACTAGAATAGGTCAGATTTGAAATGTACATCCTGCTAGATATGGCTGAGACCCAAGGCAGACATTTGGGAGGGGACACAAAAGCTTATCAATAGGCTGCACCTTCTTCAGCTTCCAGCTGGCCTGGGGTTCTCTCTGGCTAGGGGGCCAAATGCAGTTGCCCTAGTTGTACCTCCACTAACATTGTCTCTTGCATGTGCTATCATATTTTGCACAGTATAGGAGAAAATGCATCTCTTTGTATTTCTCTGTGCTGTGCTACATGCAAGGTCTGGCCTCTTGGGATTTTGATTTAATTTGTTTATGGTTTGCGGTCACTTATTTTGTATTTGGCATCTGTGTTCTCTGTGTGTGACCAAAGTATTCTGTTAGCATCAATTCTCTATGTAGTATTCTATAGTACTTTGGCTTGTTCAGTTTTCTTGATATATATATTGATATTTTAGGGCCCCACTGTAATATTTAGGGCATATTTGGGGGAAGCATATGTGTGTTGGAGGACCGTGGCTCAGTGGAGGATGAAGAGTGCAGTGCACCCTCTTATATTTCCTCTAGCTCTCAATGTGGCCTGCAGCCACTGAGGCCAGCACTGCTACTCCCATTGAAGTTATTGGGAGTGGGGTAGGTGTGCGGTAGGAGTAGGGGCATGGGCAGGGCATATCAGGTGGCAGGTGTTTCTCTAGTGCCCATCCATCCAACCTGTTGGCCCACCTAAAAATTGCCTTCTAGCTACACCACTGCACTAGGGGGCACTGCAGTGGACTTCATAAACTGCTCCCAGGTACACTTCCCACCATTTCTCCCTTACCTTGTGTGCTGAGCCCCCCCAAAACCCACCACCCCCAACTGTACACCACTATCATAGCCCTTACGGATGAAGGGAGCACCTACAGTGGGGGAAATAAGTATTTGATCCCTTGCTGATTTTGTAAGTGTGCCCACTGACAAAGACATGAGCAGCCCATAATTGAAGGGTAGGTTATTGGTAACAGTGAGAGATAGCACATCACAAATTAAATCCGGAAAATCACATTGTGGAAAGTATATGAATTTATTTGCATTCTGCAGAGGGAAATAAGTATTTGATCCCCCACCAACCAGTAAGAGATCTGGCCCCTACAGACCAGGTAGATGCTCCAAATCAACTCGTTACCTGCATGACAGACAGCTGTCGGCAATGGTCACCTGTATGAAAGACACCTCTCCACAGACTCAGTGAATCAGTCAGACTCTAACCTCTACAAAATGGCCAAGAGCAAGGAGCTGTCTAAGGATGTCAGGGACAAGATCATACACCTGCACAAGGCTGGAATGGGCTACAAAACCATCAGTAAGACGCTGGGCGAGAAGGAGACAACTGTTGGTGCCATAGTAAGAAAATGGAAGAAGTACAAAATGACTGTCAATCGACAAAGATCTGGGGCTCCACGCAAAATCTCACCTCGTGGGGTATCCTTGATCACGAGGAAGGTTAGAAATCAGCCTACAACTACAAGGGGGGAACTTGTCAATGATCTCAAGGCAGCTGGGACCACTGTCACCACGAAAACCATTGGTAACACATTACGACATAACGGATTGCAATCCTGCAGTGCCCGCAAGGTCCCCCTGCTCCGGAAGGCACATGTGACGGCCCGTCTGAAGTTTGCCAGTGAACACCTGGATGATGCCGAGAGTGATTGGGAGAAGGTGCTGTGGTCAGATGAGACAAAAATTGAGCTCTTTGGCATGAACTCAACTCGCCGTGTTTGGAGGAAGAGAAATGCTGCCTATGACCCAAAGAACACCGTCCCCACTGTCAAGCATGGAGGTGGAAATGTTATGTTTTGGGGGTGTTTCTCTGCTAAGGGCACAGGACTACTTCACCGCATCAATGGGAGAATGGATGGGGCCATGTACCGTACAATTCTGAGTGGCAACCTCCTTCCCTCCGCCAGGGCCTTAAAAATGGGTCGTGGCTGGGTCTTCCAGCACGACAATGACCCAAAACATACAGCCAAGGCAACAAAGGAGTGGCTCAGGAAGAAGCACATTAGGGTCATGGAGTGGCCTAGCCAGTCACCAGACCTTAATCCCATTGAAAACTTATGGAGGGAGCTGAAGCTGCGAGTTGCCAAGCGACAGCCCAGAACTCTTAATGATTTAGAGATGATCTGCAAAGAGGAGTGGACCAAAATTCCTCCTGACATGTGTGCAAACCTCATCATCAACTTCAGAAGACGTCTGACCACTGTGCTTGCCAACAAGGGTTTTGCCACCAAGTATTAGGTCTTGTTTGCCAGAGGGATTAAATACTTATTTCCCTCTGCAGAATGCAAATAAATTCATATACTTTCCACAATGTGATTTTCCGGATTTAATTTGTGATGTGCTATCTCTCACTGTTACCAATAACCTACCCTTCAATTATGGGCTGCTCATGTCTTTGTCAGTGGGCACACTTACAAAATCAGCAAGGGATCAAATACTTATTTCCCCCACTGTATATATGGGTACAGTCGGTTTCTGGTGAGTTTTGGAGGGCTCACAGTTTCCTCCACAAGTGTAACAGGTAGGGGGAGGTAGGAGCCTGGGTCCACCTGTCTGAAGTGCACTGCACCTACTACTAAACTACTCCAGGGACCTGCATGTGTTCCAATGGACCTGAGTATGACATCTGACGCTGGCCTAGAGGCTGGCAAGCAATTTTCTTCATCACAATTTTTGGGGGTGGGAGGGGGTTAGTGACCACTGGGGGAGTAAGGGGAGGTCATCCCTGATTCCCTACAGTGGTCATCTGGTCATTTGGGGCACCTTTTTGTGCCTTATTCATAATAAAAACAGGTCTAGCTCAAAACGTCTAAGTTTTAGTCCTGGACGTTTTTGTTTTGTTCCATCTGAAAGACGTCTAAGCCTTAGGAACGCTCAAGTCCCGCCTTGAACACACCCCTCACATGCCCACTTGAGATTTAGACGTCCTTCTGACGGATTTCAGAGAAAAATGTCTAAAAAGAGGTTTCAAAAATACTGATTTAGACGTTTCTGTGAGATTTATGTCACTTTTTGGATGTTTTTCTCTTTTGAAAATGAGCCCATGTTGGTGTTTGCAAATAAACTTTTCTCCTAGAGTCCTTTCTGGCCTTTTGTGGTTTGTGATAGCCATTGCTATTCCCTACTTTTTGTCTGTTTGACTATTAACCATGAACCTACTTCAGATGCAGTAGGCCAGGAGAACTGGGTCAGTCCAACAAGACCCTTCATCCTGGAGCATCAGGTTCTATTTGGGTGCTAGGATGGAAGGATGGGATCAGGCACTTTACATATTGTTTTCAGGCACAGGGAACAATACTCCGTGTGAAGAATTCGGCCTATATTAAGCTGTGTGTTGCTACTGCTGGTAGTGCAGATGTATTACTATCAACAGTGATAACACACATTATGTACTGCAAAACATAAGATTTAACATTCTTTAGCATAGTGGGTACTTAACACAGTGAACGGGAGAAGGTAATGCCAGAGTTAAAAATCAGCTGTTAACATGCAGTAATGGATGGTTTTAACATAGCACAGCACATTCGCTCCTACAGTTAAGCCCAAGCTCATGTAATCCTCCTAATTCTATAAAAGTTGCAAAAAATTGTATGTGCAATTTAATTGATTGTGCTAATTAGCACCAATAATTGTCTTTTTAACAAGCAATTATTGGCACTAATTAGATTTAATTGGAATTTACCCACCTAAATTTTATGCACAAGTAAAAAAAAAAAGGCGTGGAAATAGGAGGGTCATAGGCAGAATTAGAGTGTTCCTAAAATTAACGCATGTAGTTATAGAATAAAGGGGAAATGTGCCTAATTTAGACACAAAGATTTGCACCACATTTCAGTTGGTGCAAATGGATGCGCCTAGAATTAGGTGTGATTCCTGCGTGTAAGCGCTATTCTATAAACCATGCCTAAATTTAAGAGCAGCTTATAGAATAACGCTTTTTTCAGCACCATAAGTAGAATTCACCCCAATATGCAGATCTAAGTTTTATGTATTGCTGACTCCTTCCCCCAATATTTTCTTTAATGGACAGAAAAGATGAAGCATGCTAGACTGTACCCCAGGAAACACTAATGAAAAGTTTCAACTACCCTCTTAAGCCCTGTTCCCTGCAGAGGAGAGTCAATGCTTTTATTACTGGCCAGAGTATCATATTACCACTGCAGTTTCTGAAATCCTGACATACCATCTCCTCTGGTGCCAAGCAAACAGCATAACACTGGGGAGCCCAGAGCATGAGAATTAAATAAATCACATAGATTTTGTCACTTATCAAGGGAATTCTAGAGCACAGAGGCTGGAATTTGGGGGGAAACTCTGGAAGTTTGCTGCTCTTAACATCTCCTCCTAATTTACCCTCCAACCAAACTCAAACAAGCTTTTTTAAAGATAATTATTGGAAAAGGACAACAAAAATAGTCACTTAAAAGGCAGATTTCAGAGAAAAAAAACCATTAAATGCAGGCTACAAATCCATTAAAATCATCTCCTTATTCTGACATGGAATATACATGTTAAAATTATCCAGATTTGTATGATAATATCAAATTTAATCTCAGAAATTTTGAAGAAATATTCTCCTCAAAACCTTCAACACTACCCTTGAGCTTGCGGTAAGTTTTCAGTTAAGGCCAGTATTTTTTCTGCGCTCTTGTCTGAGCATTAGGAGGGAATACCGAGTAACCTCATTAACATCCATTTTAATATATTTAAAGGTTTAATTAGATAGGAGACGGCATGACGTCAAAAGGCTGAAGCTGTCTCTCACGCAGCTGTTATATTTTGTTAGTCTAATGAATTTGTTAGTCAAACACATACTCAAGGAGTGAAGGGGCTGCACATACTGCAGCAGGACATGTTTATCCACTCCTACCCTAGCTGAGATAATATTTAATCACCTCTCTGACCTCATGTGCAACTTTCTTTAAATTAATCCCTTTATTTTCTCTTATTCTCTTATCTATTTATATGTTCCATCTTTGCTTATAATCTACGCCGTCTATTACACATTTATTTATTTATTAGGATTTATTTACCGCCTTTTTGAAGGAATTCACTCAAGGCAGTGTAATATATAATAGAACAGTATGTGCAGCCCGTGTTACTCCTTGTGTGTGTGAGTGAGACCAATAAGTTAGTTACTTCTTCCATTAAAGGTTTGGTTGAAGAGCCAAGCTTTCACCTGCTTCCTGAAGTAGAGGTAGTCTTGTGTTAAGCGCAGCCTTTCAGGCACTGCATTCCAGAGTGTGGGGGCTACCCCAGAGAAGGCTCGCTTGCAGGTATCACATCATGTAATGTCTTTTGGATAGGGTGTGGTTAGTGACAGTCCTTGTGTTGACATTGTAAATAGTATACTATACTATGCCATGCTTTGTGTTGTTTTTGAATACTTTTCCTGCTGTAATTGTCTATTTCTTATGTTTGATTTATTCTTACTGTATATCGCCTTGAGTGAATTCCTTCAAAAGGCGGTAAATAAATCCTAATAAATAAGAGTGGCCTAGTGGCCTAGTGGTTAGGGGTGGTGGACTTTGGTCCTGGGGAACTGAGAAACTGAGTTCGATTTCCACTTTAGGCACAGGCAGCTCCTTGTGACTCTGGGCAAGTCACTTAACCCTCCATTGCCCCATGTAAGCCACATTGAGCCTGCCATGAGTGGGAAAGTGCGGGGTACAAATGTAACAAAAAAAAAAATAAAGCATTCAGTAACACACTTCCCATTTCTGGCACAATTCCATGGATTCTACATAGCGTGACTTAAATTGCAAGCGCAAATCTGGTTGTATTCTGGATTTGCGAGTGCAACTTAATTAGTTAACAAGCCAATTGGTGCCGATAATTGCCAATTAAAAAACAAGTGACACTAACTGGCATTAATTAGAATTTACCCACACAACTGTCTAAGCATATTCTGTAATGTGATGTGTGTAAACTCTGTCCTAAAAAACTAGCACCGAAAAAAATACACTTAGGCATAGTCTATAAAGTACACCTAAATACAAGCGTATTTTATAGAATAGGCCTAAATTTCTGCACGGTTTACACAATACACCAAGCAGCCACCTACGCAACTAAATTTAGTCACGGGCACTTATACCAAGTAAAACTTGGTGTAAGTGCCAACGCCTAGATGTATTTTTTTCAGCACCAGTTTTTTTACGCGTGATATATAGAATCTAATCCAATGTGCCTATCTACGCTACTCAATGTTACAGCACCATGTTGTTCTGCCAACAGGACTTCCAGCCTTCTGAAACTAAGAGGCTGAACATTGCATTTCATGTGATTTTAATAGGGTGAGTTCTTTTCCTACACTGTTTAAAAGAAATCAAATTTGCAACAATTTAATGCTACTGCATCAGATTTTATTTAAAGAACATTTTTTGTAGTAAAATGCCAGAGAAACAAATATTGAAGAGTGATTCACTTCAGAAACTGCATATGAGATACATCAAAGGAGGAAACCTCAGCATCAAAGCGGTGGTTTGGTATCACTCTTCTCTTTAAAACATTGTTTGCATACTGGCAATATTGTTAAGGATCACACACTGCTGCTGGTTGTAAAGATCCCATTGGTGCTGCAAGACCCTTTTCCCTGAAGCACATTTTCCAGAGTTATTTTACTATCTGATCCTAAATTTATAAGTTACTTTCCAGTCAGTGAACTCAGATTTATACATTATTCACTGTCCCCCATCTACACATATATCACAGATTTACATGTGAATATACTAATCTAAATGTTAATAGTAATTTGAGACTTTGCCTTTGATCAAAAGGTCACCATTCAACATGATGAAAGCTATATTGTTAGTCCAACAAAAAAGTATCACCTACAATTTTGTGAGCTTTTATTTCTAAATATCCAAGTGGACTAATATAGCAACCATAATTTTCTGCAAAAGAAAGAAAGGCCCGAAAGCTTGTCTCGACGGGCCCAGTTAAACGAGGGCTGGGCCCGTTTGAGAAGGCTTTGAACAGGAAGGAGGGAGTGCGTGGGTGGGGGGGGGGGGGGGGTCAGTGTTCTTGGCTGGAGGGCTCACGTGATTGGTTGGCTTAAAAGAAGCCGGCCAGCCCTTGAGCACGATTTTGGCATCTGATTGGTGGAGAGGTTGCCAGGGGCGGGGCAGTTGGGAGGGAATAAGGGCTGGGATTCCTCCAACACTTAGGCTGTTTCCTGATCATCAGAGGCGGCTTTGCCCTCCCTCCCATTGAATTTGTGGGGGCAAGGCTTCCTTTGTTGTGTTGTGGAATTGTTTTTTTTTTCAGGTGAATGGCGTTGGAGTTGTCGCAGCGGCAAAAACCCGAGCTACAGGACCAATGGCTCATGGGGATGAGCCAGGTCAATAAAGGCGGGTCGGGCGACCCAGGATAAATGTGTGGAAGAGGAAGAGTTGGGGTGACAACAGGAAGCGGAAGTTGCTGCTTTGCTATCATGGCGAGTGGCGGGGGGGCAGCTGTTGATGTTATGCTTTGACAACTGTAGCTCGTGGGTGGGGTTATCCTTTACTGATGTTAATTGAAAGTTTAAATATTAATAAATCAAGCTGCGGCCTATGGTTATCCCACAATTATGTGCAGAAGAGTTATTGAGCGATGAGGTATGGGGGGAAGCAAAGGTAATTGGGGGAGGGGGGTATGCCGGGTCGAACGGGTCCCGGCTCCAAGGATTAGAGAATTTCACATTTCTTTGTACACTTGTCATGAAACAAAATTGCACTCAAAATTCATACATAAAATATTCTATCATAAAAAAAGAATGTGAATTGAAAGCACTGACTTCTCTGAACAAAACATGCTAGAGGAAGAAAACCAAAGGCCTTTTCTAAATAATGTCCACAGTACCAGGTACAAATACTAAAGGTTTGATTTTATAACAGGACACCTTTGTGGGAAGTCCAAAAAGGCACCCATTCCCATTTTATAAAGACAACATAACCTATGTACCATTACAAAATAAACTCCCACAGATCCAGCCTCGAAAGTTCACAAATGCTGATGAACAAAGTTCTGTCGGTTACATAAAGGCATATTTTCAAAGAACTTAGCTTTACAAAGCTACATAGCGGGGCATTTTCAATATGATGTCTGTCCGACTTTGGACATTTAAAAACATCCAAAATCTGAACAGGAAAGGTCATTTTCAAAAAAGAAAAACGCCTTTTTTTCCCAAAATAGTGTTTTGAACAAGGTTTTGTGATTTGGAAGGTTTGTTTTTTGGTCCAATTTGGAAAATAAAAACGGCCAAGTGCAAAATGCTCAAAATCAATCCATTGGGAAGTAGGAGGAGCCAGCATTTTTAGTGGACTGGTCCCACAGACATCCCAAGACAGCAATAGGGCACCCTAGGGGGCACTACAGTGGACTTCATAAAATGCTCCCAGGTACACATCCCATCATTGCTCCCCCCCATCTGTACACCACTACCAAAGCCCTTACGGGTGAAGGGGGCACCTATATGTGGGTACAGTGGGTTTCTGGTGAGTTTTGGAGGGCTCACAGTTTCCTCCACAAGTGTAACAGGTAGGGGGAGATATGGGCCTGGGTCCACCTGTCTACAGTGCTCTGCATCCACCACTAGACTACTCCAGGGACCTGCATGCTATTCTAATGGACCTGAGTATAACATCTGAGACTGGAATAGAGGCTGGCAAGTAATGTTTGAAATCATATTATTGTGGGGTGGGAGGTGATTAGTGAGCACTGGGGGAATAAGGAGAGGTCATCCCTGATTCCCTTCAGTGGTCATCTAGTAATTTAGGGCACCTTTTTGTGCTTTATTCATTATAAAAACAGGTCTAGCTCAAAACAAATTAGTTTTTGTCCTGGATGGTTTTGCTTTGTTCCATTATGGCTGAAAAATGTCCAAGTGTTAGGAATGCCCAGATCCCACCCTTAACATGCCCGACACGCCCCCTTGTGATTTGAACACACTTCTGGCGGACTTCATAGAAAAACATCTAAAATTGGTTTTGAAAATACCAATTTGGACGCTTTTGTAAGAAAAACATCCAAATGCAGATTTATGCCACTTTTTGGACGTTTTTCTCTTTTGAAAATGAGCTCCATAGTAACATATGGAACTTTGTAAATCTAAGTGCTTTGAAATATGCCTCAATGTGACTTTATAAAATAGAAGTGAAATCCAGCAGAAATAGTACCTAAATTGAACCTAAATGTCTGTGCATAGAGTACACAAACACATGCATGGATTCTTATATTTTATAAACAATGCGAGTGCTTTTTGACTCCACCCGTGCTCCCAGCAATGCTTACAATAAAAGTAGTGTGTTTGTGCCACACACATACTTTTATGCCTGACCTAATTTTATAAATTGTTTTTTTGCTTGTATACATTGCCACATACATGCTAAAATGTCTTTATAAACTTACCTCCTAAAAGGTAAGTAGAGACTTATTTTCATTAAAGAATACTAGCATAACAGGTAAAATACATCACTATGATTTAGGCATGAGCGTTTACACCAGACATAGAGCTGGTATAAGTGGTTGTGCCTAAGTGCCAGAGATACACACATAAGTGTGAGTCCATCCAGACTCAGCTCTTCTGTACACCCACCTGTAAAATACGTTCTATGTAAGATATGCGTGGCTTTTGTAGAATAGCGCTTAGGCTGAATTTTGTAATTTACAAATACACATGTATATGCTGTTATTCAAATCATTTACCCACATATTTGGTTCATAAATGTTAGCACCCACTTTATAGAATATATACAATGCTCCCCCCCACCCCCATTCTATAAACTTGTGTGGCAACGTGGCTAGCGGACAGGCATGGGCCCTTAATAAACACAGGATTAAATGTAAATCAAAATAATTTATTTTCACGCAGAGGAATAGCTGATCTGTTCCCTTCACAGATCAGGAGAAAACAGACATGTAAAATTACTCCTTACATTCATAGGTTCTCTCCTGTGGCCTGCTCCTGAAGGCCCACAGCATGTACTTGTCTGTCCCTCCAAAAGACAGCCCAACCACCTTCTCTCTATCCTGGAGTCACCAAAGTTCAAGTCCTGTCTTTCAATACTTATCACAATGGGGCCCGGATTGGCCCTGATTTCCAAAGACACAGAGTCAGTCAAGTTCCAAGATAAACTTGGCCTACCTCAAATAAGCTTCTAGCAAATACAGGCAGAAACATTTATTGAGGTGACACTACTCTTCCCAGGCTCTCTTCAGGTACTGCAGCTAGCAACAACACCCCAGGAGGACTCTTTCACTTGGGGGGGGTCTCCTTATCCTGTTCTCCCAGAGGGATTTTACTCCATGCTCTCCTCTTGAACCCCCCCCCCCCCCCCTCCTGGCCAGATAGCTACCACACTTGTTCTTAAGGTGGCCTTCCTTCGGTGAGGGAGAGTTCCTAAGGAAACCTGACATTGTACCACCCACTCCCTCACAACTTGCATGCCCAATTTTGCACTTAGCATGAAAAATTGCACAAGTTACAGAATAGTGTTAGTTACATGTATAACTTAATAGACTAATTTGCTACTAAACACCATTGTAAGGTCTGTGCCAGAGCCGGTGGTGGGAAGCGGGACTGGTGGTTGGGAGGCGGGGATAGTGCTGGGCAGACTTGTATGGTCTGTGCCAGAGCTGGTGGTTGGGAGGCAGGGCTGGTGGTTGGGAGGCGAGGATAGTGCTGAGCAGACTTATACAGTCTGTGCCAGAGCCGGTGGTTGGGAGGCGGGGCTGGTGCTGGGCAGACTTATACGCTGTGCCAGAGCCGGTGGTTGGGAGGCGGGGATAGTGCTAGGCAGACTTATACGGTCTGTGCCCTGAAGAGCACAGGTACAAATCAAAGTAGGGTATACACAAAAAATAGCAAATATGAGTTATCTTGTTGGGCAGACTGGATGGACTGTGCAGGTCTTTTACTGCTGTCATCTACTATGTAATTAGTCTATAATTGGGGTTAATTGACACTAATTATACAGGAACCTTGAGGTGATGTTATCTGAGGATCTGAAGGCAACGGAACAGTGTGACAAGGCGGTGGCCATAGTCAGAAGGAAGTTAGGCTGTATAGAGAGAGGTGTGACCAGCAGAAGAGAGGAGGTGCAGATGCCCCTGTACAAGTTGTTGGTGAGGCCCCACTTGGAGTATTGTGTTCAGTTTCAAAGGTCATATCTTGGTAAGGATGTAAAAAGACTTGAAGCGGTCCAGAGGAAAGCAACAAAAATGGTATGGGGTTTACGCCAAAAAGCGTATGAAAAGAGACTGGAAGATCTGAATATGTATACCAGAGAGAAGGGACAGGGAAGATAAGATACAGACATTTAAATACTTGGAAGGCATTAATATAGAAACAAACATTTTCCAGAGAAGGAAAAACAGTAAAACTAGAGGACATGAATTGAGGTTACGGGGTGATAGACATAGGAGTAAAGTCACGAAATTCTTTTTACAGAGAGAGTGGTTGATGCCTGGAATACTCTCCCGAGAGAGGTGGTGGAGAAAAAAAAAACAGTGACAGAATTCAAAAAGGTATAGGATGAACGCAGAATTTCTCTAATTAGAAAATGAACGGTATAAAAAAAAAACCAAAAATGGTTGTATGTGTATTTGTATGTCAAGTGGTGCTTAGATAGCAACTCTGGCTGTGAAAAACTAAGGCCAAAGTTGGGCAAGCTTGTACAGTCTAGGTCCCGTATATGGCAAACCGGTTTAGGAAGGGCAGGAGGGGGCTTTGGAGGAAATTCCAGTAATTTGGAATGTGAGGACAGGGCCAGGCAGACTTTTACGGTCTGTGTCCTGCAAATGACAAGACGGATTTGGATAGGCTGGAGTGGGCTTTGATAGCAACTTCAGTAGTTGGAACCTAAGGACAGGGCTGGGTGGACTTCTATGGTCTATGTCCCAGAAATGAAAAAAACAGACAATGATCAAGTATTTTATATCACATTCATTGTTGGTATAATCATGACTTGATGAGTGTGACTGTTGGGCAGACTGGATGGACCGTTCAGGTCTTTATCTGCCGTTATTTACTATGTTACAAAGTCCGGTGTTCTATAAACTGTGTCTGCAAAATCTATAGGGCATAACTGCAAGGGGGGCACGAACCTGGGGGAGAGGCACATCTGTGTCAGGGGCGTGCTCAGCACTTGCATGCAAACGGTATACAATAATATCAGCATTTAGACTCTAGCATTTACACCAGCCTTTCAGCTAACATAAGTTAGGCGCTTACAGTTAGGAGCATAACTGCAGACTTATCTATAATAGCTATTACATGCCCAGTTGCCTTTATAGACATCCCACCACCTAACTTTTGGTACACTTTATAGAACTGTCCCTCATGGGCCAATGATCAGAAGCCCCACACTGTTCCAAACAGCACTCTAAAAATAATGCTGGAACAGCGTGGGGCTATAACGTCCCTATGATCAAAACTAATAGCATGCAAATTTATGCAAGCTATTAGCTCTGATCATAGGGGTACTTCTGTGGGAGGATTGTGCCTAGGCATGCGCAGAAGTTGTTTGACAGCCCAGACCTGTCAAACAGCAGAAGAGGTTTGACAGGTCCAGGACTCTGTCAAACCTAAGTCCACCCCCCACCCAAACACAAGACCTGGCGGTCCGGTGGACCTCCAGGCCCCCCACCTCCAAAACACAAAAACCCTGGTGGTCTAGTGGGACTGCTAGTTCCCCCCTCATCGATCACAAATGCCCTGGTGGTCCAGTGGGACTGCTATCTAGCTAGCCTGCCCTCCCCTCCCAGGCGGCCTACCTCTCTGTAGTAGTAGTAGTAAGTGGTGGAGGTAGGGACTAACACTCCCTCCCTCCTCTTTGGGCACCTTCCCAAAATGGCGGCGTCCTGCCCTGCTCAGTGCATCCTCGGATACGCTGAGTGGGGCTTAACTTCCATATAAGCAGGGCGAAACATTTTGGGAAGGCACCCAAAGAGGATGGACTTGGTCTCCCTCATTCCTCCCTCACTGGCAAACTGTAACGCCAGCTCCAAGCTAGCACTGGGTTTGCAGCAGTAGCAGCACCCTTGTTTGGCACGCTGCCTGCTGATCATGAGGGAGGAATGCAGAAGGCCCTTATTTGCATACATTTGCATGCAATTAGCATTCGGAACCAGCAACTACATTATTACACGTGCTTGCAGGCTCTGATTTTCAGGCGGGAGCAAACGTAGGTGCTAGTATGGCCCTATTGGCCTCTAGCGCCCGCATTTGCTTCTGATCGTTGGCCCCTAAGTGCCTTTGTTTCCTCCTTCCAAGGTATAGATACCACATTAATTTAAATTTAAAAAGTAAGAGCAACTCTGGGTTCAATGCCTGTCTGAATAATATGGAGGCTTTAGCATTTGAGCCTTAGAACTACAGAATAACAAACAGTAACCAAAAGACACCTTTGATAGGTTCCACATGTTCTGAACTTTGAAAGTTTCTCTCCCTGCTACCCCCCTCCCCCCCCAAAAAAAACACAACTGGAGAAATATCAGGAAGGGAAAGGCAAAGAAATAAAGCATGACAGCACTGCAGAAGAGATGGTCCTGTGCTCTTATTTGACACTGATGATGCAATGAGAAAACAATGAAAAGCTCAGTGCAGGCATTTTGTAAACAGTTTCTTCTGCAGAAGAAAATTACAGTCACTCTTTGGAAGAAAACCAAAAAGCACATTCATAAGTGAAGCTCATTTGCCTTTTGCCAGAAAAGGGGTTAATTAGGTGAGCTGCTTATGGAAATAAAATAAATCAAAAATTAACTGGAGGAACAGAGCTTACATAGGGCTCCTTTTACAAAGCCACGCTAACGATTTCGGCACGGAAAATGCAATGAAGTCCATAGGAATTGAATGAGCTTCATTGCATTTGCTGCACTGGAATCACTAGCGCAGCTTTGTAAAAGGAGCCCATAGTAAGTTACACTTAAAAGACCTGACTTCTGGTGTCCTTTTGTTCAAAAGCTGCCTCTATGCTAAAAGGGAGCTTAATTGCAAAGGCAGAAAGACAACTGCTTTCAGTCCTCATGAGGTATGCCTATAATTAGAGTCTCATGAAGAACTTGGCAATAGTCGAGGTCTGATGCATGAATTATACTTCCCTCATAACGCTACGGTCGTCTGAAACCCTGTTTCTAAGACAGCTTTAAAAACAGACAGCACCGTGCAACACGTACTTACCCTCTTCAGCCACGTGAAATGTTTGTAAATATCAATCTCACCATCCATGCTTTAGGCCCATCTCAGCCTTTGTTGAAGAGTAACTTTGTTTTGGGGTTTTTTTTTTTCTTGCATGTATTTTGACTGAAGCAGCGGTTTTGTCCAGCAGAATTTATTGACCTATTTTTCCTTCTCTTGGAATACCAATCTTGGTTTATATTAGTGTTAATGCTTCTCCCCCCCCTGCTGCCCAAACTCCTTTAACAGAAGCAAACGACCAACTGCATAAACTTAAGGCTGTGTGTATTCCAGCGTGATCCCCTCGGCATCTGGTTCCCAGTCAGTGCAAGCTCCAATATCAGTATAAAGATTTCAAAAGACACATTCTGCCAACTGTTCTCTTAGGAGAGAGAAGAAGAAAATAAAGAGACATCCATGCTTGTTTAAACCGACCATAGCTGCGCCTTCTTGCTTATAGTGAAAACAACAACCTAAAATTGCCAGGCTGTCATAGAGGAACTATTTTGCAGTAATGCCTTCCACTGGCTTTCTGTTTCAAGACTGGCTGGAACTCATTACAGAAAGACCCCTACTTCCTGTCTCTCTTTTACTCCCTGTTTATTGTAACACTCTTCATCTTCTGGCAGTTTCCTTTAAGCTGGCATATTCAGAAAAATAAGCCTTGCACTTTGACTTCAGGGTTTTACATTTTTTTCTCTCTCTCTCATTTTTTCGGCCATCAAAGGGATTTGGTCAAGCTGCCTCCTATATTCTTCCTTCTTTAATGAGCTATATTGCTGCACAGATGTTCAGAATGCAATTCTGGCACCTTCTAATAACTCAGTTCAAGGTGAGATATTTGAAAAAAAACAGTCCTGGATTTCTGACAACCCCACCCTGATGCATTATGGTACCTGCACAACTGTTTTCAAATAGTAGAAACAAATGGATAGATATTAGCAGTCAGTGTTTTTTAAGATGCTTCCAGCCATGGGCTGAATTAATCCCAGATATCAATGTTCAGCTACATCAGGGCTCCGGCATTAATTATCCAGGTATGGGCGATCACTCGGAAGTTAACTGGGCACTGGCTGATATTCAGCCCTGTGGTTGGTTAACTCGATGGAAAGTTAAGACAGCCTTTTTGCTGTCCTAACTTTATCTGCTTACATAGAGGCGTATTTTCAAAGCACTTAAACTTACAAAGTTTCATAGGGACTCATTTTCAAAAGAGAAAAACTTCTAAAAAGTGGCATAAAGCAGAATTAGGACATTTTGCTTGCCAAAATGTTCAAATCGCTACTTTCAAAACCTATTTTGCAGACATCTATGTGTTTTGTCTGCAGTGAATCCAAACCACCAGGGGCTGTGTAGGGGGCGTATTGGGGGTGCGATTAGGGCATTCCAAACACTTGGACCAGTGGTTACCAAACCTGACCCTGGAGGCACCCCAGTTAGTCGGGTTTTCAGGATATCCTCAATGAATACTGTGAGAGAAGTCTAGTGGTTAGGGTGGTGGACTTTGGTCCTGGGGAAATGAGGAACTGAGTTCAATTCCCACTTCAGGCACAGGCAGCTCCATCTGACTCTGGGCAAGTCACTTAACCCTCCATTGCCCCATGTAAGCCGCATTGAGCCTGCCATGAGTGGGAAAGCGCGGGGTACAAATGTAACAAAAATAGAATCTCTCATGAATATTCATTGTGAATATCCTGAAAAGCTGATCAGGTTTGGGAACCACTGACGTGGACGTTTTACTGCCATAATGGAACAAAACCAACACATCCAGGACTAAAACTAAGATGCTTTGAGCTAGACCTGTAATAACTAAGTCACAACGAAGTACCCTAAATGACCAGATGAACACTGGAGGAATAAAGGAATGACCCCCACTTACTCTCCCCAGTGGTCACTGAAACCCTACCACCCCCTTAAAAGATGTGAAAGAAACAGTACATACTCACAAATGTCACAAAAAAAGTGTGGCTCAGAAATGCTACCACCTCATTGCTCAGTAAGATGCCATCCTCGGGCATTAGCTAATGAACAGCGTCTTACTGGGCAATGAGGTGGTAGTATTTCTGGTCCACACTTGACAGAGTTGAGACCATCTTTTTTGTGACATTTGAGAGTTTACATTCATATATTTGACCCCTGACACAGGTGCTTAGTGATGAAATACAGTCCGTGTCGGGTCAATGAATAAAGAACTACTTCTATTTCAACCTTGAAGGTCCCTGGTGCTGTTTTCTCTTTGCTTTTAATTACTTTTATATAATTTTAGTGTAAACTGCTTTGACTTGACTGGCAAAATAGGCGGTATATCAAATGTAATAAATTATAAACGATATTAACTCACACTGAAACCATTACTGCAGACTGCATTAAAATGCATTGCATTTTGTGTTAGAAAATTTAGGCACGGATGTTATAGAATAGTGACTAGGGCAGATGTGGGCGCAAAAGCAAATTGTTGCCAATTAACTCCAATTACTGATTAACACCTTGTTAACTAATTAATCTGCATGTGCATCTGCCCTGCACGCTCAAATTTGGGCACACAATTTTGGTGACCTATATAGAATCCGGGTGCTTACGCAATTAGTACCTGGGCAGTCTTGAGGGCAGAATCAGGGAGGATCTGCCAGTTATGCAGGCATCAGCCATATTCAGTGCTGGAGCATTCAGAGCATTTTATCTGTAAGGCAGATCATTTTGAACATGCTACATTTCTCTTGCGCCATTTACACTGGCTTCTAATTGAGTTTCATGTCAAATTTAAGATTCTTATTATGACCCATAAAATACTGTATGCCAATACACACAATTCCAGAAATAACATGTATAGAATAACATGTACAGAATGTTTGTACGTTTGGGAAGCTTGCCAGGTGCCCTTGGCCTGGATTGGCCGCTGTCATGGACAGGATGCTGGGCTCCATGGACCCTTGGTCTTTTCCCAGTGTGGCATTACTTATGTACTTATGTAGTATCTAACACAACAAAAAATGGGGTGGAGAGGGCCCAATGTCAAGAGATCAGTCGCCACGATGCTCCAGAAAAACCTTTATTTGGACCCAACACAGTCCGTGTTTCGGCTATATCAGCCTTCTTCAGGGGTCAATCGATGAATATACAGTGATATATCGATTGATGGAGCATTTAATGATCATTAATAAGAATCACAGAAACCTTGACAAGCACTTCATGTAATGCACTGTATATTCATCGATTGACCCCTGAAGAAGGCTGATATAGCCGAAACATGGACCGTGTTGGGTCCAAATAAAGGTTTTTCTGGAACATCTTACCCTTGTGTGTGGCGACTGATCTCTTGACATTGGGCCCTCTCCACCCCATTTTTTGTTGTGTTCGATTGCTGTGGAGAGTGTGAACCCCGCTTTGTCTTTCTGCTTATGTAGTATTTGTCATCACTCATAATACCATATATTCCTACAGGTACTTTGTGTTCTCTTAATGCAGTGGCGTAGCCAGATGGCAACTTTTGGGTGGGCCAACAGGTTGGATGGGTGGGCACTAGAGAAACACCTGCCACCTGATATGCCCTGCCCATGCCCCTACTCCTACCGCACACCTACCCCACTCCCAATAACTTCAATGGGAGTAGCAGTGCTGGCCTCAGTGGCTGCAGGCCACATTGAGAGCTAGAGGAAATATAAGAGGGTGCACTGCACGCTTCATCCTCCACTGAGCCACGGTCCTCCAACACACATATGCTTCCCCCAAATATGCCCTAAATATTACAGTGGGGCCCTAAAATATCAATACATCTATCAAGAAAACTGAACAAGCCAAAGTACTATAGAATACTACATAGAGAATTGATGCTAACAGAATACTTTGGTCACACACAGAGAACACAAATGCCAAATACAAAATAAGTGACCGCAAACCATAAACAAATTAAATCAAAATCCCAAGAGGCCAGACCTTGCATGTAGCACAGCACAGAGAAATACAAAGAGATGCATTTTCTCCTATACTGTGCAAAATATGATAGCACATGCAAGAGACAGTGTTAGTGGAGGTACAACTACGGCAACTGCATTTGGCCCCCTAGCCAGAGAGAACCCCAGGCCAGCTGGAAGCTGAAGAAGGTGCAGCCTATTAATAAGCTTTTGTGTCCCCTCCCAAATGTCTGCCTTGGGTCCCAGCCATATCTAGCAGGATGTACATTTCAAATCTGACCTATTCTAGTCACAAAATAGAAAAATAAAATTCTTTTTTGTTGTCTGCTCATTTTATTTTTCAAGTCATGTTGGTCCCAGGCTCTGGTTTCTACATCCTTCTGTCTTCTGTCCATTTGATATTTCTACTCTATCTCCACATCCACTATCCATTTTCTTCCATCTCTGTACCTCTATCTTTCTCCATGTTTAGTATCTCCCTTTCTCTGTGTCCCTATATTTCTCTGTCCAGCTTCTCCCCTCTCTTCGTCCCCAGTGCCAATATATCTCTACCCTCTCTGACTGTACCCCTTTCCAGCTTCTCTCCCTCTCACTCCCTCCCCTTTCCAGCATCTGGTTTGGTTGCTTGATTCCCTGCCTGCCCTCCCTCCCTCCCTTCCTCCCTCATGCTGTAGGTTTAGTATTTGTTCCCTTTTCCTTCATCTCCTTGGTCTGGTTTCTCTGTTTCCCTTCCCTCCCTCCTTGTCCTGTACCAGCAGTTCTCTCCCTTCCCTCCAGTTCTCCTCCCCCTCTTTCTCCCACGTCCAGCAGCTCTCTCCCTTCCCTCCAGCTCCCTCTTGCTCCCACTTGCTCCCACATCCAGCAGCTCTCTCCCTTCTATCCAGATCCCCTCCTCCTCTTCTTCCCACATCCAGCAACTCTCTTTCTCTCCAGCCCCCTCCTCCTCCCACATCCAGCAGCTTTCTCCCATCCAGATCCCCTCCTCCTCTTCCTCCCAGGTCCAGAAGCTCTCTCCCTTGCATCCAGATCCCCTTCTCTTCCTCCAGCAGCTCTCTCTCCCTTCCATCCAGTCTCCTCCTCCGCCTCTTTCTCCCAGTCCAGCAGCTGTTTTCCTTCCATCCAGCCCCCTCTTCCTCTGAAGTCCAGCAGCTCTCTCCCTTCTCTCCAGCCCCTTCCTCCTCTTCCTCATTTGTCTAGCAGCTCTCTTCTTTCTCTCCAGCCTCTTCCTCCTCTCCCTCCCATGTCCAGCAGCTCTCTCCCTTACACTCAGATCCCCTCCTCCTCTTCCTCCCACATCCAGCAGCTTTCTCCCTTCCCTGCAATCCCCTTCCTCCCACAAATCCAGCAGCACTATCCCTTCCCTCCAGCCCCCGTCTTCCCCCCACAAGTCCAGCACTTCTACCTTCCTCCAATCCATTCTGCCCCAATCCAACACCCTCGCTGCCATAGGCGGTCGGTGACTCAACTGTTTGGGGAGGCTAAAATGGGTGGGGCTAAATAGTGGGTGGGGTTAAGGTGGGGCCAAGGTGCGGTTGAATGAAGTGTGATTGGGAAGGTTAAAATCCTTAGTGTAGAGAGTAGCCCTTAGATTGTAAACTCTCCAGGGACAGGAAAATACCTAATTGTATCTGAATGTAACTCTCCTTGAGCTACTGCTGAGAAAGGCGTGATCTAAAATCACATCCAGAAGACTAGTACCACACATAATAAAGTGATATAAAACACAAAAAATGTCACTTAGGACCTAAAGAACAATTCTACAATACCATAATAGCACTAACTTCCAGGAGTCACACAGCAAGGGCAGCAGCGTAAACAGTGCCATTGGGCACTAGAACATCAATACTGGAAAACTAAACAAGCCGGTTTAGAACAGATCAGCCCTACATAGACATTCAATGTTAACAGAATACCTAGTTGTTCACACACACAGAACACAGATAGACCCTCACCAGGTATAGAACTAAAAATAGAAATATGTAGATAAAAATACAAATACCTATGGATTACAGCAATATAACTAGGCATACCTCAGATGTATAGTCATATGTAAAGTATTTCAATTTTCTTCAACCCATATTCTTAAAAATACACTAATATGATTTTAAGAACTTCTGAAATTAAACCAAACCCCAAGAAACTAGACTCTCCAATGCAACACTAAAATATATGCCAAATGTAAAGATAGCAGATGTAAATTTTAAAATATGACATATTCCAATCACATTACAAA
The DNA here is from genome assembly GCF_901765095.1 of Microcaecilia unicolor. NCBI lineage: Eukaryota > Metazoa > Chordata > Amphibia > Gymnophiona > Siphonopidae > Microcaecilia > Microcaecilia unicolor. Next base: position 170,266,646 of record NC_044034.1, on the reverse strand, counting down.
TTAACAAAAATAAAGCAAAAAAATAGAAATAAGGCAATATCTTTTTATTGGACTAACGTAATACATTTTTCAACTAGCTTTCAGAGGCCAAAACTTCCTTCCTCAGATCAGGACAGTATGCTGCTGTTATGGTATACTGTTCTGACCTGACGAAGGAGGCTTCGATCTCCAAAAACTAGTAAAAAAAAAAAAAAAAAGTATTAGGTTAGTCCAATAAATGGTATCATCTTATTTTCCATTTTTTGTTTTATGTTTATAAGAGTAGAATAACATTACTACCACACTACTTTATCCTAAATTAAAAATACATTTTTTCTACCTTTGTTGTCTGGTCGTTTAATTTTTCTAATTGTGTTGGTCGCAATTTCTGCATTCTGCTTTCCTCTATCGTCCTTTTTCTCTCTTCTCTTGTCTTCACATCCTCCACTACATCCATCTCCAACATTGATATTTTCCTCTCAGCTTCCTTCCATTTATTTTTATCCATTTTTCATTCATTCTTACTAGAGTCTTCAATTTTCCTCTTTTTACTGAATCTACCTAGAGCTTTCCATCTTTTCCTTTCCTTTTATTTCCCGGTCTCATTCTCTATTCTCTCCCCTTCCAACCAGCATTTCCTCTTTCCCCCTTCCATCTAGCGTATCCCCCTCTCCCCATTCATCCAGTGCCCCCCCACTCTCCCATTCCAACCAATGTGTCTCCTCTCTCCCCCTTCCGAGTATCTCCCTTTCTCTGTCTCCCCCTTCCATCTAGCATGTCCCCACTCCTCCCCTTCCATCCAGCATGTCCTCTCTCTCTCCTCCATCCAGCTTCTCCCCTTCTCTATCTCTACTTACATCTAGCTTTTCCCACCTCTCCCATCTTCCATCCAGCATGTCCCATCTCTCCCCCTTCCATCCAACATATCCTCTTTGTCTCCCGCTTTCAACCAGCATGTCCCCTCTCTCCCCTCCTTTTAGCTTCTCCCCTCTGTCACATCTTTCATCCATTGTTTCTCTCTTTCTTCCCTCCATCCAACATCTCCCACTCCCTCCCCCTTCCATTCAGCGTTTTCTCTCTCTCTCTCTATCTTTCCATCCAGTCTCTCCCCTGTCTCTCTCTCTCTCTCTCTGATTGTATTTCCTCTCCCCCTTCACTCTACCGGTCAGAACTTAAATGGCTCAGGCTGCTGCATTTCGGAACTAGCCGCGGAACAGGCATTCTGCATAGGCGCGACCTCCGACTCTACTGTTCTTCTCAGTCGCCGGGAGAGGAAATGACGTTGGGGAGAGGGCGAGGCTGGCAAAGTCGTCACGTCAGATGCGTGAATATAGGAAAGTGTGACCCCGCCGCTCTCTTCTCTTTTACTGTTGCTCCTCTGAGTCTAAACCGTCAGTAGTGGCAGTCAGTGTTAGCAACGGGAGGAAGGTAGTCAGAAGTCATGGTTGGGGCTGGGGAGGCTTAGCCTCCCCAAGCCTCTTATACCGGGCGCCTATGCTCGCTGCCTTTTCTCCCACGGCTCCGGGTCCAGCCGTCCAGGAGTGTTGCCTGCCTCAAATTCTGCTCCTCCCCGTAGCATTCTTTTGTTGGCTCATCGCCAGCAGCATGCGATTCACACAGACAGCTCCACTCCCCTTTGCCGTGTCCATCTAGCCCTCTCTGATGCACTTCCTGTTTACACAGGGCCAGATCGCAGAGCTGCCAGCAATGGGCCAAAAAAGAATGCTGCAGGGGCCATGGCAGCGGCGGGGAGCAGCAGAATTTGAGGCAGGCAACGATCCCAGATGGCCGGACCCGGAGCCGCGGGAGGAAAGGCAGCGACGGATGTTGGGTTGGGGGCTAGTTAGGGCAGCCGGGCGGGCCTCTAGCAAAAGTGGCTGGGCCTGGGCCCGTCCAGGCCCGCCCCTGTCTTAACGATAATACATTGGTTATCTCAAGTCCTAATAGGGCCTGGTGGGAGTGCACAAAGGCACATGCTTTTTAGAAACATAGAAACATGATGGCAGATAAGGGCAAAATGGCCCATCCAGTCTGCCCATCCTCATTAACCACTAACTCCTCATTTTCCCAAGGGATTTCACGTGCTTGTCCTATGCTTTTTTTTTATTTTGACACAATCTTTGTCTCCACGACCTCCACTGGGAGGCCATTCCACACATCCACCACCCTTTCCGTGAAAGAGTATTTTCTTAGATTCCTCCTCAGCCTATTTTCTCTTAACTTCATCCTATGCCCTCTCATTCCATAGTTTTCTTTCAACTGAAAAAGGCTCTCCTCCTGCACATTAATGCCATTGAGGTATTTAAACATCTCTATCATAGCCCCTCTCTCCCGCCTCTCTTCCAGTGTATATATGTTGAGGTTCATAAGCCTTTCCTTATATGTTTTATGGTGGAGACCGCTTACCAATTTGTAGCCACCCTCTGGACCGACTCCATTCTGTTTTCTTTCTTGCACCTGCATTATGGAATTCGCTTCTACAGTATCTCTGGCTGGACATCTCTTATCTTTCATTTCATAAAGCGCTGAAAACATATTTTTTTTTTTACTTTTGGGATTTGAGGTTGGTCTGTTCCTGTGGTGGGAGACTGCTTTTAAGATTGGTGGGAGATTTTTTTTTTAACTAGGATGATTTAATATTATACTTTGTATAAATGGTGTGTAAGACTTAGAACACTATAGTATGGGTTGTATGCTCTGTGTGATTGGTCTTTTCTATTGTAATTAATGACGTTCCTTTCTATTTCTTGGATTTTGTATATGTAAACTGCCTCGATTTGCTTGCAAGGCAGGCAGCATATTTATCTTTATTTTATTTATTCATACTTGTATCCCACAATTATCCAAAAATGAGTTTCGGTTCAAGGTGTGAACAAATCTAAATCTAAAATATGGCTTACATTTAAGAGTTGTTAGAGATTGCATTGATTCAATTACATTTACAAGGTTGTATGATGCTGTGTTTTACAGTGGTTGACAAGATAACTATTTGTGCGTATGGAGTAGTCATTGGGTTTCCAGTGACATGCCAAACAGTATGAAATGAATAAACTATAAACGACAGATAAGCGAACAAACAAGAGTGCCTTTTGTGTGGTCCTATCTGCCTATTTATTTATTTTTGTTACATTTGTACCCTGCGCTTTCCCACTCATGGCAGGCTCAATGCGACTTACAGGTATTTATTTGTACATGGGGCAATGGAGGGTTAAGTGACTTGTCCAGAGTCACAAGCAGCTGCCTGTGCCTGAAGTGGGAATTGAACTCAGTTCCTCAGGACCAAAGTCCACCACCCTAACCACTAGGCCACTCCTCCACTCCACTTCTGCCTATGCAGGTATGAGAGTGTTTTTTGTCTCCCCCAAAAGCAACATTGGCAAGAGATATCAGACTGTGACAGCTTCAGGAAAAATACACGTGGTTGTTTCAAATATGACTGACAATCATATGTGCCGGTCCATACGTGTTTATGTTGACCCCACTGATATTTTAGACATTTAGGGGTAGATTTAGTAAATGGTGCCTACAAAATCATTGCTGAAAAAAAATGCTTAAGCATTATTCTATAAGCCGCACCTAAAGTTTGGCATGGTTTACAGAATGATGCATAGACGCAACCATTTGTACCAACGAAAATGTGGTGCACAAGCCTGTGCCTAAATTTACAAATGGACCACTGTTATTCTGTAAATTACATGTGTAACTCAAAGCCACGTTCCTGCTCCGCTCTGAAACGTCCATGACTGTCCCCTTTCCTGGGCCACGCGTAAAGTTTAGGCGTTGATCCTGCGCCTAATTTTATGAGCGTGACACCAATTAAATCTAATTACTGCCAATAATTGCTTGTTAAAAATCCAATTATTGGTACAGTTCGGCTTGTTATTCAATTAAATTTGTGTATACAATTTTTGGCGACATTTACAGAATCAGGGGGTTCAGGCTCTTTAAAAGGGATGCTCCTACTGCACATAACTGGTGGAGGAACATTCATTCCTCTGTGTATTTTACAGCATTGGCAGATCCTGTTCTAAAATATTATCCGAACTTGAGACGTCCCAGCCTGGACATCTCAATTCTGATTTGTATGTCCTTTCTAAAATACCAATCTACATGCTCAGGCAGGGCCAGTGCAAGGTTATTAGGTGCCCTGGGCAAATCTTCAACATTGCACCCCCTCAACTCACATCAAGGGCCCTTAGGCACCCCCTAAAAGTTTGATAAACTCAACCATCATGATCACTTCAATGTTACATCTCCCAGAACAGTCCTATAAAAATGCATAACTAGACATCATGCATTTAAATCTTACATTTTATTATATGCCTAATAAGGATAGTTTCCAAAAGCTATGTATATGGATAAATGGGCTACTTGGAAATTCCCATTCTCCCTGTGTACAGTATACAACGTGATGGTTCTCGTGAGTTTGTATGGTTGTCAGGACTGTTTTGCTTTGACTGCAGCTGCTCTTTGTTGTCTTCCTCTAAGCCTCTGCTTTAGGCGACTTGCCTAATGGTTGGGCTGGTCCTGTGCTCACTAGGAAGCTTCTGAAAGGTTCTTTTAGAATATGTATTAAAACTTTGGTTGCTTGAATTACACAATGAAATGGATGAGATCAGGGCCATCAAGCACAGAGGCAGCTTCTGCCCTCAGTCAAGCAAGAGGGCCTGGAGAAATAACCATTCTGTGGCCCGAAATTTGCTTGACCTAGGATCCAAAAGAGCTTTCAGTGTCCCTGGCTTAGATCAAAAGAGATCAAAGAAGATGGATAAATGCTTGTAATAGATGTAGAAATTAGAGGGAACAGCTTAAAAACACTACAGATGTTTAGGAAAGAAACCAAAACTTTTACCTAAAACTAAATAGCTTACTTTCCAGGGTGTGCCCACTCACAGGCCACATATATTTATAAAACTGGAAAGTCACCCCTGTCAGAGGCCTCATACCACCCCCACTGGATATGTCTTGACAATCTGGAATGACCGGGACACACACCCACAAAAAAAAAAAAAAAAGAGATTAGGCAACACCCACTCACAACTGTCACAAGCCTTCTTTTCCTTTGGAAAGTTTCCTAAAAAGCTAACATCAGATATGACAACTGTAAAAGTATTTAAAGGAGAACATATAAATTTGTTCCCCACCCCACCCCCCAAAAAAACTATAAAAGATAGTTGTCACGAAATGCCTAGCCATCCACCTGGGGTTACCCCAAGGCCACTTAGAGGGTCTATCCCTAGCACAGCTCAGGTCCGCCTGCACCTGCCGCTCGTGCTCTACATGAGCACCCTCCTCCCACCGACTGGGTCACAACTGCCTATGGGCTCTCAAATTATCCCCAGTGATTTCTTGGTTACTGGAGGCCACACTCCCAGTGGTCCCCAGAAAGCACTCACAGCCCCAAACACAAACTACCAGGATTCTTTAACAGTCCAGACAACTAAATTGTTTATTGTCTTTAAAAATTGAACAGTGTACAAAACAATGTGCAATCAACAAACAATAATAGGTAACTGAAATATGGATCAATTATAACACTAATTAAACATTTGTATACTGTCTTAACAGTACCTGGGAAGATCAGGACATATAGCTGCTCACAAGTTATCAAAAATAACTGTTTTACAGGGAGTTAGCAAAGAGATCCTACTCTCTTTTCTTCCTGGCTAAGATTGAAGCAAAAGCCCAGAAAAAGAAAATTTCAAACATATACTGCTTCTTACTTCCTGTTTGGGTGCTAAAACTAAAGAAAACAACATTTGTTTCCTGTAACAGCTTTACAGCAAAGAAACACCACCTGCTGGTCAAATAAGAGAAATACACTTCAGGACATAATTAATGAAGGAAAATATCCAATACATTTTACAGGCTTAAAACACACTGTTTCTTCACACCTCCCCCCCCTTAAGAGAGAGACCCCAGGCTGCGGCCTCTATAGACCACTGATCGGGTCTCGATAGTCCAGTGTCAGGGTGGTTCTGGCTCTTCCTTTCTGGAGAGGCCATCAGCGTTACCATGTTCACTGCCTTTCCGGTGTTGTATGGTGAAGTTGTACATTTGCAGGGACAGGTTCCACCGGAGTAGTTTCCCATTCTCTCCTGAGACTCTCTTAAGCCAGACCAATGCATTATGATCTGTGATGACAGTAAAGTCTCACCATACATATATGGTTGTAACTTCTTGAGGGCCCACACTAAGGCCATATACTCTTCTTCAACAGTGGCATAGTCTACCTCTCTGTCAAGGAGCTTGCGACTCAGATACACAACGGGATACTCCTCCCCTCTTCTATTCACTTGACTGAGTCCAGCCCCAATGCCATATGCTGAGGCATCAGTCTGTACCACAAATCTTTGTTGGTAATCAGGTGCAGCTAGTACTGGATAGGTACCTAATGCTGTCTTTAATTTTCAGAAGGCCGCGTCACAATCTGGCAACCACATAACAATTCAGGGGAGTCTCTTTTTAGTCAGGCCAATTAGGGGCTTGGCTATGGTGCTGTAGTGAGACACAAACTTCCTGCAATACCCCGCTGGTCAACACTTGCTTTTTAGTTTGGGGAGTGGGCCAAGTTTGTACAACTTCCACCTTAGCTGGTTCAGGTTTCAGCTGTCCACCTCCCACTCTGTGCCCTAAATATGGCACTTCTGCCATCCCCATCTGACATTTGCTGGGTTTTATAGTCAGGCAGGCCTCCCTGATCCGATCCAGTACTCCACTCAAATGGGTCAGATGGTCATCCCTAGTCCGAATGTATACAGCAATATCATCAAGATAAAACCTAGCATGCTCCTGGAGTCCATCTAATAGATAATTCACTAAGGACTGAAATGTACCAGGGGCATTTTTTATTCCAAAAGGGATTACAATAAACTCATAAAGACCAAATGGAGTAATAAATGCTGATCGCTCCTGAGCAACAGCTGTTAAGGGATATGCCAGTACCCTCGGCTAAGGTCCATTGTAGTCAGGTACTGGACCCCAGCTAAATGGTCTAGTAACTCATCCATCCAGAGCATCAGACAGGCATCAGATACAGTACATTCATTAAGTCTCCTGTAATCCACGCAGAAGTGGGTTGTGCCATATTTTTTTTAGGAACGAGAACAACAGGAGAAGCCCAGGGACTAAGAGACTTCTTTACAACACATAGGGCTAGCATCTCATCAATATGCTGCTTCATTTGTCTTTCTACCTCAGCACATACTTGATAGGCACCCTGCTTCAGTGAGTCATGGCCACCCATTTACATTGTGATTAGCCAAATGGCTAACTCCTAGTTTAGTGGAAAACACATCAGCATACTTTTGCATTACTGCTTCTAACTGCTGTCTCTGGGTTGGGGTTAATTGCTCCTCCACTACAATTTCTATAACCACTGCCTTCAGGAATCTCCAAGTCGTCGACCCCCCTACCCTATCCTCTCACATCTCCAATCTCTTCCCTTCCATCTCGTCTTCTGAATCTGTTGACAAGGCTGTCTCTACCTACAATGAAATTCTCTCCACTGCTCTGGATACCCTAGCACCATCTGTCTCTCGCCCCACTAAGCGCATTAATCCTCAGCCCTGGTTAACCCCTTGCATCCAAGCCCTGGTTAACCCCTTGCATCCGATACCTTCGCTCCTGCACCCGATCTGCTGAACGACTCTGGAGGAAATCTCGCACCCTGTCAGACTTCTCCCATTACAAATTCATGCTGTCCTCCTTCCAGTCCTCCCTATTCCTTGCCAAACAGGAATATTATTCTCAATTAACCAATTCTCTTGGCTCCAACCCTCGTCGCCTCTTCGCCACCCTCAACTCCCTACTTAAAATGCCCTCCGCTCCCACCCACCCCTCACTCTCTCCTCAAACACTAGCTGACTACTTCCACGATAAAGTGCAGAAGATAAACCTTGAATTCACTTCCAAGCCTTCTCCTCTCTGTGACTTCTTAACCCACTCCCTCAACCAACCTAACCTGGCCTCCTTCTCCTCCTTCCCTGAGATCACCGAAGAGGAAACTGCTCGCCTTCTTTCTTCCTGTAAGTGCACCACCTGTTCCTCTGATCCCATTCCCACCAATCTGCTTAACAACATCTCTCCTACAGTTAACCCCTCAATCTGTCACATCCTCAACCTCTCTCTCGCCACTGCTACTGTCCCTGACACCTTCAAGCACGCTGTAGTCACACCACTTCTCAAAAAACCATCACTTGACCCCACCTGTCCCTCCAACTACCGCCCCATCTCTCTTCTACCCTTCCTCTCCAAATTACTTGAACACGCTGTCCACAGCCGCTGCCTTGATTTCCTCTCCTCTCAGGCCGTCCTCGATCCACTTCAATCCGGCTTTCGCTCACTACACTCAACAGAAACAGCACTCTCTAAAGTCTGCAATGACCTGTTCCTTGCCAAATCCAAAGGTCACTATTCCATCCTCATCCTCCTCGACCTATCTGCCGCCTTTGACACCGTCAATCATAATTTACTTCTTGACACACTGTCCTCATTCGGGTTCCAGGGCTCCGTCCTCTCCTGGTTCTCTTCGTATCTTTCCCAACGTACCTTCAGAGTATTTTCTAATGGCTCTTCTTCCACCCCCGTCCCGCTCTCTGTTGGGGTTCCTCAAGGATCTGTCCTTGGACCGCTTCTTTTCTCGATCTACACCTCTTCCCTGGGCTCGCTGATCTCATCACATGGTTTCCAGTACCATCTCTATGCTGGTGACACCCAGCTTTACCTCTCCACTCCCGACATCACAGTCGAAACCCAGGCCAAAGTTTCGGCCTGCCTTTCAGACATCGCTGCCTGGATGTCCAACTGGCATCTGAAACTGAACATGGCAAAGACTGAGCTCCTTGTCTTTCCACCCAAACCCTCTTCTCCTCTTCCCCCACTTTCCGTCTCTGTTGACAACGCCCTCATCCTCCCCGTCTCTTCAGCCCGCAATCTCGGAGTCATTTTCGACTCCTCCCTCTCCTTCTCTGCCCATATCCAGCAGACAGCTAAGACCTGTCGCTTCTTCCTCTATAATATTAGCAAAATTCGCCCATTCCTCTCTGAACAGACCACCCGAACCCTCGTCCATTCGCTCGTTACCTCTCGTCTTGACTATTGCAACCTTCTTCTTGCTGGCCTCCCGCTTAGCCATCTATCCCCCCTTCAATCTGTCCAAAATTCCGCCACACATCTTATCTACCGCGTGAACCGATACTCTCATATCACCCCTCTCTTCAAGTTGCTTCACTGGCTCCCGATCCGTTACCGTATACAGTTCAAGCTTCTCCTATTGACCATCAAGTGCACTCAATCTGCAGCCCCCCATTACCTCTCTACCCTCCTCTCCTCGTATGTTCCCACGCGTAACCTCCGCTCTCAGGACAAATCACTCCAATCTGTACCCTTCTCCACCACCGCTAACTCCAGACTCCGCCCCTTCTGCCTCGCATCACCTTATGCCTGGAACAGACTTCCCGAGCCCATACGCCATGCGCCCTCCCTGCCCATTTTCAAGTCCTTACTCAAAGCCCATCTCTTCTCCCTTGCTTTTGGCGCCTAACCACCTTCCCCATTCATGATACCTACACTGACTACATAGTTTGTAACCTTTAGATTGTAAGCTCTCTTGAGCAGGGACTGTCCTTCCCCATGTTTAAACTTGTACAGCGCTGCGTAACCCTGGCAGCACTATAGAAATGCTAAGTAGTAGTAGTAGTATAGATCTGTCTGGTAAGGTCTCTGCTAGGAGGTCAGGTTTGGGCTCACTATCCTGACACTCGCCTGGTAGGCTGCACACAGCTAGCACCATAGCTGTGTAATTTGCATAGGCCTTTAACATATTTACATGAAAGGTACACTGCTTTCTGTCTTGAGAGTCCATAGATATAACATAGTTTGTATCTTTTAGGCACCTTGTGACTGTGTAAGGTCCTGCCCAATTAGCCTGAAGTTTATTCTGACATACTGGGACTAAAACAAGTACCTACTGGCCCTCATAAAACTCTCTATTCCAGGCCTTACAATCATACCAGGTCATTAGTTTAGTCTGGGCTGCCTGCAAGTTATCTATGACAAAGTCAACCAACAAGTTCTTCTAATCTCTGCTGCATAATAACTACATATTCAATTACAGCAGTGTCAGAGGTGTCAACTTTCCCCTCCCAACGTTCTCATATTAGGTCAAGGGGCCCTCTCACCCTCCAGCCGTAAAGCAACTCAAATGGGGAGAACCCTATAGAATCCTGAAGTATTTCTCTGTATGCAAACAGTAGGTAGGGCAAGTATTTTTCCCAGGCATGGTCCCCTGTCTCTACTAAAGTCTTTAACATATGCTTTAAGGTTACATTAAATCTCTCCACCAACCCATTAGTTTCAGGGTGATATGGGGTAGTACGTACAGATTTCAATCCACAGTGTGCCCCCAGATTCTGAATCAGCTCAGACATAAACTGTGTCCCTCGGTCTGAGAGTATTTCTCATGGATATCCTACCCGGGAACATATTTCTAGCAGGGCAATGGCAATTTTATCTGATTCTCTGTGGGCTAAGGCTACCGCTTCAGGATATCTGGTAGCAAAGTCCACCACTGACAATATATATCTTTTCCCATCCGGCTAGGGACAGCTAGAAGCCCCACTATATCCACAGCTATTCTCTCAAAGGGCTCACTGATAATGGGTAAAGGTTTCAGGGGAGCTCGAAGGTGATCTTGGGTCTTACCCACTCTTTGGCACGCATCACCAGTTCGACAATAGTCAGCTATGGCTCGAGATACTCCCGGCCAATAGAATTTCTGGGTCAATCTATTGCTTGTGAACGTCACCCGCTGATGTCCTGCTAGTGGAATATCATGTGCAATCTATAGGAGTCGTTCTCTGTATGCCCTGGGCACTATAAGCTGTTTGCCTGCTGTCCAGGGCCTATTAGGATCAGCAGGATCAGTCTCTCTGTACAACAAGCCCCCTTTTCCATAGGATACAATCTTTGCAAGTCTCACTGGTTGGTTGACCAGCCCTCTCTGCCTCAGGGCTTCCAGGTCCGGGTCAGAGTGCTGTGCTTCCTAAAAAGCATGTCTCTGTCCTATATCAGTATCCATAACAGGAAGGGTCTCTGCTGGTGACTCTGACAAATCAGGGTCATCAGTCTGATCAATAGGTGTGTCAGTTAAGTCAGGCTGTTTCATACTCATGGCTCCGGTCACCTCTGGAACTGGTGCTGCTAGAAGCAATGGAGCACCTCCTCCTGTCACTTGGTCAGCTGGTCCCACCTGGACTGGCTCAGAATCTGGAACTGGAGAGGTGATCTCTGCTGCTTCTGTTTGTTGGGCCGCCCGGGCCTGACTACAGGTCACCATAGCAGCAATGCTGACTCCACTATCAAAGGTAATGTTCATTGGACCCATGTCAGTCCCACACAGCATTGGTACCGGCATGTTTTTCATTATGCCTACTTTTCTGTATCCAGGCTTGGCACCCCAATCCAGGAATACTTGAGCAATGGGTACAGTCTCTCTGGATCCATTGGCTAGCACTACCTCCGCAGTGCGCCCTGGTAGAATAGCATCTTCCGGCACTAGCTCTGGTTGTAACAAAGTCATGCTAGAGCCGGTGACCACAGGCCCATCTACCTGAGTCTGATTCACAGTTACTGGAGTAATGTAGTGTTATGGAAACCCATCTGTTTCTTTGTTTGATGAATGGCTAGTAACTTTTTGTGCTGTGACAACTTTATGGGTCTCCTTTGTGGGACTGGAGCTACCCATGAAAGTCCTTGGTGCAGGAACTGGATTTCTCTTTAGTGCAGGCTCGGAATTAGCTGGGCAAGCTGCTTTGAAATGTCCTGTATGCCCACACTGATAACAATGACGTTCATGCCTAAAGTCTTTAGGTTTTTGGGGAACACTGGAGGGATTGCTGGCAGTCTCTGATATTTGGCTTAGAGTCCTGGCTGCCCCTAGGTACTGGCTGCTACAGATATGGACAGCTTCTCTTTGCCAACCAGGGACAATTAGCCATGAAGATGTCAGCCAACTCAGCCGCTTTCTCTGGAGTACAGGGCTGGTGATCTTGAATATGTTCCCTCACCCCTGGACAACAACACTGAAGAAACTGCTCCAGGACCATCAGGTTTTGCAGTCCTCCAGGGTTTTAATCTCAGCTCCACTGAGCCATTGCTGATGCTGGTATCTTAGCTGAATCACAAACTTGCTGTATCATCCACCCCCTTTTGCAAAGGCTGGAACTTTAGTCTGTAGGCCCGATCCTGTCTCAGGCCTTGGTGCAAGGATTGGGCTGGAGCTTTGGAAATGAGCCATTTTCATCTCCATCTTTAATTTCTGCAGCTGGAACTCCCGTTCCTCATGCTACTGTTGCTCTTCCCGTTACTCTTGCTGCAGATGCTGTTGGTCTAGCCACCGTTGCTCTAGCATGTAGATCTGCCAGATCTCAGCTGGTGTGGCATCTGGCCCTGCCAATGCATGGGGTCTGCTCTCCCCACAGAAGAACTCTGCATAGGCAGGTCCTCCAGCTTCTCCCCTCTGAGGTCATTCGGTTGCTCTTTTATTAGGTCAGGCATCTCCAGCGTCTACTGGCCACTGCCAGTTGCCATCAGCATGCTGCTAATCTCCTAACACTACCAAAAAAAAAACTGAACAGGAAAGGAACCCTGTTACTGCTAAACTTGTTCAATGTGCTCTGTGTCTGGTGGTTACAGATAAAAAAAGACTCTGAACCATTCAGTAGAGGCTACCCTTATGCCACACACTGAGCCCGACAATCCCATCCATACTGCCACCAAAAAAGAAGGACTAAAGGTCTGTCACAAAATGCCTAGCCACCTGCCTGGGGTTACCCCACAGCCACTTACAGGGCAGTGGTGTAGCCAAGGGTGGGCCCAGGCCCACCTACTTTGAGCTCAGGCCCATCCAGTAGCAGTACACCTATGATGTGGCTGGCAGGCATTCTTCCCAAGCCCCACCAGCCGAAAACTTCCAACAACTGTCCCTCCTGCATACCTTGTAAATAGATCTTCACCTGCATCAAGTAGCGACTGATACATGCTGTAGGGCCAACATGAGCAGTGTGTATTAGTTGCTGCTCGCTGCCGGTGAAAATCTATTTAACAGGTATGCGGGGGGGGGGGGGGGGGATCTTTGAAAGACCATATGGTATGCAGGCGAGAGAGGGAGAGACCAAATCACTTGTGGGACAAGGCGGAGTTCTGCCCACCCATCTTGGGCCTAGGCCCACCCAAAATTGGGTGTCTGGCTACGCCCCTGTTACAGGGTCTATCCCCAGCACAGCTCAGGTCTGCCTGTACCTGCCGCTCGTGCTCTACACTAGCCCCCTCTTCCCACCGACTGGGTCACAACTACCTATGGGCTCTCAAATTATCTCCAGTGATTTCTAGGTTACTGGAGGCCACACTCCCAGTGATCCCACAGTTCCCATAAAGCATTCACAGCACCCTCCTCCCACCAACTGGGTCACAACTGCCTATGGGCTCTCAAATTATCCCCAGTAATTTCTAGGTTACTGGAGGCCACACTCCCAGTGGTCCCACAGTTCCTAGAAAGCATTCGCAGCCCAAAACACAAAGCACCAAGATTCTTTATCGGTCCAGACAAAGAGGCAAGAAACTAAATGGTCCCCAGAAAGCACTCACAGCCCCAAACACAAACTACTAGGATTCTTTAACAGTCCAGACAACTAAATTGTTTATTGTCTTTAAAAATTGAACAGTGTACAAAAAAATGTGCAATCAGAAAACAATAATAGGTAACTGAAATATGGATCAATTATAACACTAACTAAACATTTGTATACTATCTAAACAGTACCTGGGAAGATCAGGACATATAGCTGCTCACAAGTTATCAAATATAACTGTTCTACAGGGCCTTAGCAAAGAGATCCTACTCTCTTTGTTCCTGGCTAAGATTGGAGCAAAAGCCAGTACTTTCCAAATGAAAATGAGCTCCTGGGCCAATCAGAGCTCAGAACAAGAAAATTTCAAACATATACTGTTTCTTGCTTCCTGTCTGGGTGCTAAAACTAAACAAAAGAACATTCATTTCTCTGTAACAGTTTTACAGCACAGAAACACCACCTGCTGGCCAAATAGGAGAAATACATTTAAGGACATAATGCAGAAAAATATCCAATACATTTTACTAGCTTAAAATACACTGTTTCTTCACAATAGCACTAAAGGGCATCTGGTAAGGTTCTGGAATATTCTACTATTATTTAATTTAGATGTCTTCCATGGGGGATTTTAAGCATAATTGTGACATTTTCACATGCTAAAATACCATTCAATGGACAGTTATACAGAAAGAAAACTGAACAAAATAGATAACACTTGATTTGGGATGAAGCCATGTATATATCAAAATCATAGGATTAATAAAAATGAATGTGTTACATCACAGAATACAATAGTATAGACAGCATCAGAAATGTGCATGTAGATAAGTTATTTTCAAAACCACTTTTGTAAATAAAGAGAGTGTCTTTTACTAAGGCGCGCTCACGTTTTTAGCGCGCGCTAAAATTGTGGGCAGTGGGCACACTAAATGTTAGAGATGCCAATAGGAATGCATTAGCGTCTCTAATGTTTAGCACGCCTACAATTTTAGTGCGCCAAAAACGTGAGTGCGCCTTAGTAAAAGACCCCCTTAGTTAAGTTATATTGTAGGATCACAAGTCCTCTCAGAAAAATGAAGACTAAAATATGAGGTACATATAGAGTAAAAAAAAATTATTTGTAAATGGTACCACTATGATTTTTGCTACAAGAGCTAGATTTTAAAATTCAGAAGTTCTGCAGTGCTTTCTAGCACAATCTTTTCCTTGTCAAATTTTTTCTCCCTTTCCAAAAGCTGCAGGAATTAAAACCTTAAGTCATTATTGCCCTGTTTCAAAATGTTCAAACATTTGTTTTGTTTCTTTTGGGGGGGGGGGGGATTGTTGTTTTTTTAAATCTTTTGTTTAGTTTTGCAACAGTGCCACAGGTAGAATATTTGTTTATCCAACTCCAAAAGACCTCCTTTATTACTTCTAGGTAATAATTCTTTTCAGAGTCACTATTCTATCTTAACATCAGTCCATTTTCCTACCTTGCTTCCATTCTTTTATTTGCTGGGTACATTTCTCAGCACAGGACCCCAGCCTTGCTACCAGTCCTTTTCCTGGTTGAAAGGCTTTTGCCAGCTCAGAGTGAATTTCTTACTATCTCACTTGAGTCAGCACCTTATCCAGCAGGAATGTTGAAACCATGCATTTCTAATCAGCACATGACAGCCAGCAACCTATCACCTCAATAGGGGCCTCTTTTTCTACTTTGAGCTTTGAACTTCAAAAGAAAAAATTGCCATATGAAAGGAAGACAGGAGTGTGCCAACACATTGTTAATGGTTTATTGCCTTGATTCAGTCAAAAACTGTGGTGCATTAGAATGCAAAAGAAAAAACTTTTAGGACATCCCACATAAAATCCAGAAAAAATTACAATGGCAAAAGAAGACAGAGGTATGCAGGACTTAAGGAGATCCATACCATTCCTCCCTTAAAATTTGTTATAGTTCAAAGACAAAAGTCATTAGGAGGACATCCTTCTTATTCCATCCCTCCTCTCCCACCTGCTCATTTGCAGTCTTTGCAGTGGAGGAGTGGCCTAGTGATTAGAGCAAGGGCCTTGAAATGCAGAGGTGGCCAGTTCAAATCCTACTGCTGCTCCTTGTGATCTTGAGCAAGTCACTTAACCCTCCATTGCCTCAGGTACAAGCTTAGATTGTGAGCCCTCCTGGGACAGAGAACTATCCAGCATATCTGAATGTAACTCACCTTGAGCTAATACTGAAAAGGGTGTGAGCAAAATCTAAATAAATAAATAAATAAAATTTATGAGCTAGAAAAGGCATTCCAAAATGTACAAATTCAAAATTAATATCTGGATATTTGCTTCTATAAAATCATTTGACTGCCCAGTAAGAAAAAGGCTAAAAGATACAAACATCTAGCCCATCCATAATCAGGACACAGACCATAAAAGTCTGCCCTGTTTTTTGCCATGTTTGGGACACAGACCATAGAAGTCCACCCATTACTGTCCTTACTTCTCTACTACTGGAATTGCCACAGCTCTCACCAAAGTCCAACCCTGGGAGCATCTACTGTACAGAAAAGCTACAAAAATGGTATGGGACTTGCGCTGCAAACCATACAAGGAGAGACTTGCCGACTTGAACATGTATACCTTGGAGGAAAGGAGAAACAGGGGTGACATGATACAGACGTTCAAATATTTGAAAGGTATTAATCCGCAAACAAACTTTTTCCGGAGACAAGAAGGTGGTAGAACTAGAGGACATCAATTGAAGTTGAAGGGGGGCAGACTCAGGAGTAATGTCAGGAAGTATTTTTTCATGGAGAGGGTGGTGGATACGTGGAATACCCTCCTGTGGGAGGTGGTGGAGATGAAAACGGTAATGGAATTCGAACATGCGTGGGATAAACACAAAGGAATCCTGTTTAGAAGGAACGGATTCACGGAATCTTAGAGAAGATTGGGTGGCGACGCCGGTAATTGGGAAGCGAATCCGGTGCTGGGCAGACTTCTACGGACTACGCCTGATCATGACTGAATAGATAGGGATGGGCTTGAGTGTAAATTTTAAGGGGCTTTGACATTAGCTTCAGAACGTTTAGTACAAGAAGAGTGCTGGGCAGACTTCTATGGTCTGTGCCCTGAGAATGGCAAGGACAAATCAAACTCGAGTATTCATATAAAGTATTGCATACCATGTAAAATGAGTTTATCTTGTTGGGCAGATTGGATGGACTGTACAGGTCTTTATCTGCCGTCATTTACTATGTAATAGCAGGCACAGTTTTTTGGTGTACCTCATTTTACATGCATATACCTCCACACAATTTTATAACAGCCATTTTCTGCAGGAAGAATATGCAGAAAACGGTTCGTAAAATGACTTATGTGAAGAAAATTTATCAATATAGCTAACAGGACTTATTAAAGAAAATCACTTACGCAATCAGCACAGTATAGACCACATAACCGGTTCTGAATAACCATTCAGTGGCTATGAAATTTTAAATCAAAACTTTACAGTATACTTTATTTGCATAACTAATCACTGTTACTACAACACATATTGTTGCGTCTAATGTACTTCTAAAGAAAAACAGTTTATTTATTTTTGTTACATTTGTATCCCACATTTTCCCACCTATTTGCAGGCTCAATGTGGCTTACATATAACCGTGAAGGTGTTCACCAATTCCGGTATGAACAAATACAAGGTAATGACAGGTAGAATAAGGTTTGTATGTGAACAGACACATTAGGGAATCGTAGAGAAGAAGAGTTACTTTATATCCATTGCAAGTTATAGTTTCGAAGAAAGGAAGAGTTATTTTGTGTTTATTCCGAGCCTTGGTTTTGTTGTGTTGCAGGGTTTAGGCATTTATGTTGGGTCGGTAGGGTATGCCTTGTTGAACAGGTTTGTTTTGAGTGATTTCTGGAAGTTTAGGTGGTCAAATGTTGTTTTCACGGTTGTTGGTAATGTGTTCCATAGTTGTGCGCTTATATAGGAAAAGCTGGATGCATAGATTGATTTGTATTTGAGTCCTTTGCAGCTTGGGTAGTAGAGATTTAAGTATATTCGTGATGATCTTGTTGTGTTCCTGGTTGGTAGATCTATGAGTTCTGTCATGTATCCCGGGGCATTACCACAGATAATTTTATGAACTAGGGTGCAGATTTTGAAAGCAATACGTTCTTTGATTGGGAGCCAGTGTAGTTTTTCTCAGAGGGGTTTGGCACTTTCGAATCGCGTTTTTCCAAAAATAAATCTGGCTGCCGTGTTTTGGGCAGTCTGAAGTTTCTTTATGATTTGTTCTTTGCATCCCGCATTCCATTGCAGTAATCTACGTGGCTATAATTTATTTAGGAAGGATAGAGATGGTCGTAAAGGTGGAGGAGTAGCTCTGTATGTGAGAAATGATATTGCAGCGACTGAAATGACAGGGACTTGGGGAAAGGAAGAAGCGATATGGATCACCTTAAAAAGAGATGATAGAACCTCTGTCCACATGGGTTTTGTCTACAGACCTCAGACACAATTGGAGGAACTAGATAAAGATCTGATCGCAGATATTCAAAAGTTGGGAAAGAAAAGAGAGATGCTGTTGCTGGGAGATTTCAATCTGCCGGATATAGAGTGGAAGGTTCCGTCTGTGGAATCGGAAAGAAGTAGAGAGATTGTGGATGCTTTCCAAAGTGCTCTGCTCAGACAAATGGTGACGGAACCCATGAGGGAGGGAGTGATGCTGGAGCTGGTGCTCACAAATGGGGATAGGTATGTCAAATGTCCGAGTGGGTGCCCACCTGGGCAGCAGTGACCATCAAACAGTTTGGTTTGATATGACAGCTGAAGTGGAGGGTGGCCACTCAAAGTCCAGGATTTCAAGCATGCTGACTTTAGTAAAATGGGGAAATACCTGAGGAAGGAGCTAATGGGCTGGGAGGACAAACGAGAAGTGGAAGGACAGTGGTCCAGGCTGAAAAAAGCTATAAATATGGCCACAAACCTTTATGTAAGAAGAGTAAATAAAAGCAAGAGAAAAAGGAAACCGATATGGTTCTCCAAGCAAGTGGCTGAGAAAATAAAGGCTAAAGCGTTGGTGTTCCTGAACTACAGAAAAACTCAAAAAGAGGAATACGGAGAGGAATACCGGATGAAACTGAAAGAAGCCAAGAGAGAATGCGAAAGCGCAAGCGGAAGAACAAATGGCTAGAAATGTAAGGAGGGGTGACAAAAATTTCTTCAGGTATATTAGTGAAAGGAGGAAGACTAAAAAGGGAATTGTGAGACTGAAAGATGCTGTGAACCGCTATGTAGATAATGATGAAGAAAAAGCAAATTTGCTAAATAGATACTTTTGTTCTGTTTTCACAGAAGAAGATCCTGGAGAAGGACCGCGATTGACTGGCAAAAGTACATATGAGAATGGAGTGGATATAGCACCGTTCACGGAAGAGAGTGTGTATGAACAACTTGAAAATCTAAAGGTGGACAAAGCCGTGGGACCGGACAGGATCCACCCCAGGATATTGAGGGAGCTCAGAGAGGTTCTGGCAGGTCCTCTTAAAGATTTGTTTAATAAATCCTTGGAGACGGGAGAGGTTCCGTGGGATTGGAGAACAGCAGACATGGTCCCTCTTCACAAAAGTGGTGATAGGGAAGAAGCTGGAAACTACAGGCCGGTAAGCTCACTTCGGTTATTGGAAAAGTAATGGAAGCGATGCTGAAGGAAAGGATAGTGAATTTCCTGGAAGCCAATAAGTTGCAAGATCCGAGACAACATGGTTTTACCAAAGGTAAATCATGCCAAACGAATCTCATTGAATGCTTTGACTGGGTGACCGGAGAATTGAATCAGGGACTTGCTATAGATGTAATCTACTTAGATTTCAACAAAGCTTTTGACACGGTTCCCCACAGGAGGCTCTTGAATAAACTTGACAGGCTGAAGATAGGACCCGATGTGGTGAACTGGATTAGGAACTGGTTGACAGACAGACGCCAGAGGGTGGTGGTTAATGGAATTCGCTTGGATGAGGGAAAGGTGAGTAGTGGAGTGCCTCAGGGATCAGTGTGAGTGACATTGCCGAAGGGTTAGAAGGTAAAGTTTGCCTTTTTGCGGATGATACTAAGATTTGTAAGAGAGTGAACACCCCAGAGGGAGTGGAAAACATGAAAAAGGATCTGCAGAAGCTAGAAGAATGGTCTAAGGTTTGGCAATTAAAATTCAATGCAAAGAAATGCAAAGTGATGCACTTAGGGAGTAGAAATCTACGGGAGACGTATGTGTTAGGTGGTGAGAGTCTGATATGTACAGACGGGGAGAGGGATCTTGGGGTGATAGTATCTGAGGATCTGAAGGCGATGAAACAGTGTGACAAGGCGGTGGCCGGAGCTAGAAGGTTGCTAGGCTGTATAGAGAGAGGTGTGACCAGCAGAAGAAAGGAGGTTTTAATGCCCCTGTATAAGTCGTTGGTGAGGCCCCACCTGAAGTATTGTGTTCAGTATTGGAGGCCGTATCTTGCTAAGGATGTAAAAAGAATTGAAGCGGTGCAAAGAAAAACTACGAGAATGGTATGGGATTTGTGTTACAAGACGTATGAGGAGAGACTTGCTGACCTGAACATGTATACCCTGGAGGAAAGGAGAAACAGGGGTGATATGATACAGATGTTCAAATATTTGAAAGGTATTAATCCGCAAACGAACCTTTTCCGTAGATGGGAAGGCAGTAGAACTAGAGGACATGAAATGAGATTGAAGGGGGCAGACTCAAGAAAAATGTCAGGAAGTATTTTTTCACAGAGAGAGTGGTGGATACTTGGAATTCCCTCCAGCAGGAGGTGGTGGAGATGAAAACGGTAACAGAATTAAAAAATGCGTGGGATAAACATAAAGGAATCCTGTTCAGAAGGAATGGATCCTCAGAAGCTTAGCGGAGATTGGGTGGCAGAGCCGGTGGTGGGAGGCGGGGATAGTGGTTGGGAGGCGGGGCTAGTGCTGGGCAAACTTCTATGGTCTGTGCCTGAAATGGCAGATACAAATCAAGGTCAGGTATACACATAAAGTAGCACATATGAGTTTATCTTGTTGGGCAGACTGGATGGACTGTGCAGGTCTTTCTCTGCCATCATCTACTATGTTACTATGTATCATGTTGGGAAATGTTTCCCTCGGGAATAATGGTTTCAAGCGTTTAAGTTTCCACATTGAGTGGAACATTTTCTTTGTTGTTGATTTCGCTTGGTTCTCCAGTGAGAGGTTGCAAGAATTTTCAGGCTATCTCAGATTGAGAGGGCGCAGCCTGGGATGTTTATATTTTTGGGTGTGTAAGTATTGTATTGGGATGAGATGTTGAGGCAATGTGTTTTGTCTGTGTTGAGCTTTAGTTGGAATGCCTTTGCCCATGAGTTCATGAGGTTCATGCTGAGCTTGATTTCGTTGGTGATTTCTGCTAGGTCATGTTTGTAAGGGATGTATATTGTGACATCATCTGCATAGATGAAAGGATTGAGGCCTTGGCTGGATAAGGACTTGGCTAGTGAGGTCATCATTAGATTAAAAAGAGTCAGTGATAGTGGTGATCCTTGAGGTACTCCACAATCTGCTTTCCAGGGTGATGATATTTTTGAGCTCGATTTCACTTGATAAGTTCTAGTTGTTAGGAAGCCCTTGATCCATTGAAGTACGTTTCCACTAATCTCAAAGTAGTCTAGGAGTCTTAGAGGCATATTTTCAAAGCACTTTGGGAGGCTAAGTTCCATAGGTTTCTATGGAACTTTGGGAGGCTAAGTGCTTTGAAAATATGCCTCTTAGTAGTATTTTATGGGTTACCATGTCAAACGCACGGACATGTCGAATTGGAGGAGTAGTATGCTTTTGTTTGTTGCTATTTCCTGCTTGAATTTGGCTAGGAGAGTAATTAGTACTGTTTTAGTGCTGTGTAGGGGGCGAAATCCTGATTGTGATTCGTGTAGTATTGTGAATTTGTTTATATAGTCATTGAGTTGTTTGTTTACTATGTGTTCCATCAATTTGACTACCAGTGGGATGGATGTTACTGGGCGGTAGGGGTGAGTAGTGTCATGACTCTTGGAGCTTGGTAATTAGAAGCCCCAATATCATGGAGCATAACCCTGGCGCAGCAATCACCTGAAGTCTCTATTATTTTATAAAGTCTCTTTTATTGAATAAATCACAGATAATTTACTCACAGATAGATGTTCAGGATACAGAGACTTCTTAATCTGGAGGCTGTGGGAGGTGGAGATCTGAAGAGAGGTAGTTATATTGCAGGGGGAGGGGAAAGTAGTTGAACAGGTAGAAATAGTCCAAAGCTGGGTGACTGCAATGTGCGATATCTCATTTGGAAGAAGATATTTACAGGGTAAAAAATCCAGGTTCGTTACAGGGATTTTCAGCAGGACAGAGCTGTCTGGAGCGAGATGGTGTTGGCTCCATGTCCCTGGCTATAATGGAGGAAGAAGCCCCACGTGGCTGAAAGGACAAAGAAGTGGTGGGGCTTCACACAGGGAAGAGCAGATAGAGACCAATGGGGACAGAGCCTGCTATCGGATAGCAAGGGGTAGTCCTAGAGATAGGAGGGAAAGGTCATACCTGGCTGACCTCTGAGGACAGATAGTAAGACTGAACAGGAAGACAAAAGAGCCAAGCTTGGCAGAGAGAGAGGGAGAGAGAGAAGGTCTGAGCAGCCTCACAACCAGTGATAGCAGTTCTTACACAGCCAAACAACTGTGGTTGCACTGCCTGTGAACTACATTACCCACAGTGCATTGCTCATGTATTTTTCCAGTGGGGAAACTGCAGCAATGATAGTCCTTGGGACTGAGAATAACAGTAAAGGCATTACACACATTTTAGGATCACGTTATAAACTAGTGCGAGGCTGTCGGAGGACAGAACAAGTAGGATGTTGCCGTTTTGCTTGGGGAAGAGACCATGTTGAAGCAAGTAATTTAATATAGTAAATACTTATCTCAGTAGCCTACATTTAATCCCAAAAGCAAGTAAAATATGCATAATTTGGAACTGTAAGTGGAATTACAGTAGCAGTACACTTTACCACTTGTTATGTAAACCTGGCTTATGAAAAGCACATCAGGGCCACATTTCCATGTCTACATGAAAGCCAAACTCCTCCAGCAGGTGCAGACAAGTCTAGATTTATCCCACTTGTGGATCACATTATACTAACTAGGCTCTCTCTGGAATGAACTTGCCTGAACTATGCTGGTGGTTGCTTTCCCTGACAACAGTGAAAGGAATGTTGCCACTTCTCTGGTATTCTAAGGGAATAAATCATCTGTTATTCTCAGCAAAGTCATCATTTATCTTTAGGTTAAGGAAAATTACAGCAGGGTCAGAAGCAAATGCTCCTCTCCACATTTATAAATGTGCAGAGGTGTCTATGGAACAAACTGTATTTGGCAGTCTCATCCCTAGTGGTAATACCGTGAGACTATTGCTAGGAGTGAGAGGTGGGAGTGGACAGGGCAGGAGTGACTGAGGATCACTCCTGCCCCCACCCACTAGACATCAGGGGTATCCCCCTGGTATGTGACAGGGAGGGATCATGAGGTGGAGGATACATTATCAGGCCTTTGGGAGTGGAGAGGGTTTGTTTTAAGTCAAAGACCCATTTAAATGTCTCCCCAGGAGTATCAGCCCGTGCATTAGTGGAGAGGAAAGATAATGCTAGTTCACAGCTGATGTTATCTTTCTACAAGCTGGCGTTATCTTTCCAAGAATAACCAAGCTTGTGAGGTCAAACACAAGATGTGTGATATTCAGTTCGCATTTGCATTCTTTGTATCTCAATATTATTTTGCTTGCTTTACGCTGCTAAAATGTGTGCTAAGGGCAAATAAACGACACATACATTTGTCATTTAGAAGGAAATTCTATAAAGGGGCCTCTAGAGGGCGTCTACAGTGATTGGAGCTGATTCTATAAAGAGAAGCTTGCTTTCCTTTACAGGATAATAGTGTAACAACAAAAATGTGCACTTATAAGTTAGGCTCGAGTATTGATGCCAGCCATAGAGCTAGTATAGGTGTATATGTCTAAATTCTAGTCATATGCATGTAACTTACAGTATATTCTGTAAATTATATGTAAATATGTTCCACCCATACTTCACCCATGGATGGATAAGGGAATGGGGCATGCATTTGATATACTCCCTGTCTGTGGTACAACCAAAGCAGTTTACATATTATTTACAGGTGCTTTCTCTGTCCGTAGTGGGCTCACAATCTATCCAGGATTGCCTAATGCCCTCCGCAAAATGTTCAAGGGTAAGTGCAAAAAGCAACAGAGGCAAAGGACAACCTCAGAGACAGTCGGTGGCCCAACTGTTTGGGGAGGCTAAAGGGTTAGGGGTGGGGCCAGGGGCGGAGCTTACATCCATAATTGTCTGACAACACACAGAAAAATATAAGTAAAAATAAAATAGTCACAATTAATATCTTTTATTAAATTTAGATATTAGATATGTATCATATGTCCAAGAATAAAGTGCTTGCTCAAAGCATATACTAACCACAATCGCTCAACTGCAAAACACTATGAACAACTTTGTGCAAAAACACTCAGAACCTTACTGTACCATAAATATTACACTGGGCAGACCATAATACACCAATATACCACCCATACGGAAAATGCAGACCATCAACAATTTGAAACAAGGGATCATAATATCACAAATCTCATGTAGAGCCACAAAACACCCTTTTAGGGTGGATAGTGTTCACAATGAGCTCCTTTTATTAATGACCATATGTAGATCCTTCAAGAGGTAGTGTGTCATGATTTAGGCTCTACACCCTTTCTGATGTTTTGGTGCCACCTCAGTAAGGCCAACACACAATTTCTCCACTGAAAAACACAAACTTATGCAAAACACACTCATAACCTTACCAAACCATAACAGCACTAATTCCAAGGACAGGATGAGCTACAACCTTATGCGTGGAAAGGCAGCACTATAATCACACCGGGCTCTAAAACACCAGTACACAACCTAGTGAAACAAAAACAAAAAGGGCTGCAAATACTGCACGCTAGCAGAATACTGTATCTTGATCACACATGAAAAACACATGACACAACAGATATGAAGGCAAAATAATGAACTGGAAAGTTACCACAAGAAGTCAGACTCAGCATGCAGCAATACTAGAAAAATTGAAACTTGCATGCAAAATATCACAGATGCACATTTCCAAAAGCTGACATATTCCAATTAATAAATTCTGAATAAAAAAATGTTTTCTACCTTTGCTGTCTGAACACTTAGTTTTTCTATTAGCTTTGGTCCCAGTGTCTTCTGTTTTATCAGTGTCTTCTTTTCATTTCATATTTTTTCTCTCACCATGTCCACCATCCTTCTGTGTCCTTATGCATCCTGTCTACCATCTGTAGCCCTGTCCCTATCCTTTCTCCAGTTTCAACATCTGCCCTCAAAGTGTTCCAATCCAGCCCTTAAATTCAGCAATTCCCCTCCATCCATATCCAGCATTTCTCCTCACTCCCCTCCCCTCCATCCATGTGCATCTACTTCCTCAGTCTTCCCTCCCTTCCATCCATGACCAGCATTTCTCCTCTCTCCCTTCCACTCCATCCATATGCATCTCCTTCCTTTGTCTTTCCTTCCCTCCATCCTTGTCCAACATTTCTTCCCTGTCCTCAAGTCCATTCATGTCCAGCATTTCTCCTCCCTTTCCTCCCCTCCCCTCCATCCATGTGCATCTCCTTCCTGACTTCCCTCCCCTCCATCCATGTCCAACAACTCTCCATTCTCCCCTGTCCTCCATCCATCCATCCATATCCAGCAAATTTCCCCTCTCCCCTGCCCCCTCCATCCATCCATCCATCCATGTCCAGGAATTCTCCTCGCTCCCCTGCCCTCCCCTCCATCCATCCATGGCCAGCAATTCTCCTCTCTCCCCTGCCCTCCCCACCTCTCCAGCGATCTCTTCTCTCCCCCTGCCCCCCCTTCTCTCCCCCTGCCCTCCCCTTCTCTCCCCTGCCCTCCCCTTCTCTTCAGCAATCTGTTCTCTCCCCTTGCCCTCCCCTTCTCTCCATGTCCAGCGATCTGTTCTCTCTCCCTGCCCTCCCCTCCTCTCCAGCGATCTGTTCTCTCCCCCTGCCCTCCCCTCCTCTCCAGCGATCTGTTCTCTCCCCCTCCCCTCCTCTCCAGCGATCTGTTCTCTCCCCCTCCCCTCCATGTCAAGCGATTCTCCCTGCCCTCCCTCAGCTCCCCGACAGCCCCCCCCCCCCCCAAGCGTTTAACCCTACTGTCCATGGCAGCGACATCAGTAAAGAAGAAGGCACTGCGGGCTCGCCTCCAACTCCAGCTTCTCCCTGCCCTCTTCACACAGTATCCCGCCCTCACGGAAACAAGAAATGCATCATCGCAGAAGGCGGGACACTGTGTGAAGAGGGCAAGAAGAAGCTGGAGTCAGAGGTGAGCCCACAGTGCCTTCTTCATTGACGTCGCTGCCACGGAAGGTAAAACACACACACGCACAATGGGGGGGAGAGGAACGGAGAGGAGGAGGAGGGCTGCCGGTCGGGGAGCTGAGTCGGGAGGGCTGCCGGGAGCTCAGTCGGGAGGAAAGAAGCCCTGCGCTTGTGGGGGCAGCAGGGGAAGGTCACGGTTGGGCTGCCTTCTTGTCAATGCAAATACTTATAGATGGGGGCAGGGGTAGCCCAAGGCAATCTGCCGCCTAAGGCAGGGATGAGATGCTGACCACCCCCACCCCTGGTCTAACATCTCCCCCATTCTAGTGTTTAACTTATTTTTTTCCCAAAAGGCAGCAGCGATTCCCATAGGCTGCCCTGCCACTGGCAACGGCCTCTTCGCTACTGCGTCCTGCCTCTGAGGAAACAGTAAGTTATGTGAACAGGCGGGCCGCAGTGGGAGAAGAGGCCAGTGCCGGCGGCAGGGCAGCCTATGGGAATCCCTGTCACTGCCTTCTTTTGAAAAAGAAACAAATAAGGTAAAGGGTTGAGGAAGGAGGGGAGATTGCCACTCCTGGAGTGTGCCATCTGTGGCCCCCACCTCAGGTGGCCTAATGGTAGGGCTGCCACTGGATGAGGGTAATTTTATAAGAGGTCCAGCGGAGTTTGCATACAAAAAATTATTCCTAAAATTATCCTCTTAGGACATTAGAGCCTGCAGTATTGAGCGGATACTGGGAAGGTAATATACAAAACTTCTGAATGATACCAATGCCACATAATGCAAACTGCTAGTCCTTGCCTTCAAATGCAGTCACTCTGCAGCACCTCATTATCCCTTTACTCATACGCCCCCTTCCCAAACTTCACTCTATAGGCAAGTTGTTGGTATTCATGCCCTTCTATTCCACTGCTAAATCTGATCTGAAGGAGAAGGGTTACCTTTGAAAGCTAATCAAAAAATGTATTACGTTCACTGTTAAATCTCAATGCCATGAATTCTGCCTTGCTATGCACATCTGAAATAGTTTATAGTTTATTAAAACTTGCTATATCACCCAAGCTGACTCACAGAACTGGGCAGTTTACAATCCAATAAAAAACATACAAATAACAGCGTAGAAAGGAACTACAAAATTTAATAGGAAAGAGGGTAAAGCAAACATACCAAGTCATTCTCAGCAGGACAGAGATAGCCAAAGGGCAAAAGAGAGGACCAGAGGAGGATGGAAGGGAAGGGAACCAGAAGTAGGCAGGGCAGGGAAAGGGAGGGAAGGCAGGCAGGCAGGAAATAGTGACAAGTAAACATACCCTGGATCACCCAATTCATCTTGGGGGGGGGGGGGGGGTTAACACCTGGTATCCTGGAGGTAACATAGTAGATGACGGCATCCCTTTCCTAATAATTCCTAGCAGTGGCGTTCCTAGGGGGGGGGGCGGTGGGGGAGGTCCGCCCCGGGTGCACGCCGCCGGGGGGGGTGCCGCGCACGTCTGCCCTCCGTTGTTCCATGCTTCTTCTCTGCCCCGGAACCTGAAGAAGCATGGAACAACGGAGGGCAGGCAGGCGCGCGCGGCACCCCCCCCCCCCCCCCCCCGGCAGCGTGCACCCGGCGGGGGGGGTTCTTTCGCGGGGGTGTCCTTTCGCTGGGGGGGGGGCGCTGCACCCGGGGGGCGGGGCGAATTGGCGATCCGCCCCGGGTGCCAGCCCCCCTAGGAACGCCACTGATTCCTAGCATCCTGTTTGCTTTTTTGGCCGCCGACACACTGGGCAGAAGATTTCAGTGTACTGTCTACAATGAAACCCAGATCTTTTTCTAGATGCTACAGGACACGAAAATTTCAAGGGAGCATGGTTTGGATGGGTCAAAAATTATATATGTGGGGGTTGATATTCAAAGCAATTTAACTAGCCAGAAACAGTTCCTGGCCAGTTAAATCACTTGTTTGGGGCTAACCGGTCATTTTCAGTGGTACTTCACTGGTTAGTGCTGCTGAAAATGCCCAGTTAGCATCTATCTCAAAACAGGATATTTTGGGGGCTTTCCGGGGGTGCAGTCAGTAGTTGGCCATTTAAGTGCTGATATTCTGCACATAATTGGCTAAGGTCACTGCACAAATAAGATCCCATACAAGTCAGTCCTATATTTAAGAGGTGCCCCATAGCCAGTTCAATGCTGAATATCGCACTTAACTGGCTATGGTGTAGCCAGCTCTGTAAACCCAGAAATTCAATGCCAGAACCTGGACATGGGCCGGCATTGAATTTCCAGGCTTAACACCGGCAGCTGTCAGCAAAACGCTGAGTGCCGCTGGCTGAATATTGATTCTATCATTCCCATTTTACATGGTAACACAGTAACATAGTAACATAGTAGATGACGGCAGATAAAGACCTGTACGGTCCATCCAGTTCGCCCAAGATAAACTCATTGTATGAGCTACTTTATATGTATACCTGACCTTCTTGATTTGTCCTTGCCGTTTTCAGGGCACAGACCGTAGATGTCTGCCCAGCACTAGCTTTGCTTCCCAGTTACCCGTCTTGCCACCCAATCTCCGCTAAGCTTCTGTGAATCCATTCCTTCCGAACAGGATTCCTTTGGGTTTATCCCATGCACTTTTGAATTCCATTATAGTTTTCATCTCCACCACCTCCCGTGGGAGGGCATTCCAAGTATCCACCGCCCTCTCCATGAAAACATACTTCCTGACATTTTTCCTGAGTCTGCCCCCCTAGTTCTACAGCCTTCCCGTCTCCGGAAAAGGTTTGTTTGCGGATTAATACCTTTCAAATATCTGTATCATATCACCCCTGTTTCTCCTTTCCTCCAGGGTATACATGTTCAGGTTAGTAAGTCTCTCCTCGTATGTCTTGTAACACAAATTTTACAATGGAAAACATGTACAAGATATTAAAACACTTTTGCGCCTGTTCAAGGCATGTGCAAGTGCCAGCACTTAATCATTTCCATTCCATCCAATTCCAACACTTACTGTATATCCTGCTTATATCCATAGGAATCAAAGCGGGTCACAATTATCAACGACCAGTGAAACAGGATAGCAAGAAAAAGAGCAGGCCAAATGAAATTTGCAGACTTTATTCACTACTTTAGCTCCAGCCCCATGTTTCACCCCTGAAGCAGCCCCTTTAGCGAAACTTGGCCATGTCAGGAGTGTACATATAAAACCTGGAAGCTAAAGTATTGAATAAAGCCTCAAATTTCATATGGTCTTTTCTTTTTCTTGCTACCCATATTGGATCTTGTAAACTGTTCACCTTGTTGTTTCTTGGACCAGTGAAACAGGGGGCATTGTGCTAAGCTCTGTGGTATCTAATGCTACCTCAAAATTCGTGAAAAGGGTTATTTCACTTAGTTCCTCTTGAGGGGCATTTTCGATATGATATCTAAATCCAATTTTGAATGTTTTGCTGAAAATGTCCAAAAATCAAGTGGCAAACATAGTGATTTTCAAACCAGAAAAATGTCTATCTTTGTTTCAAAAATGGTCATTTGCTAGATGTTTTTGTGCTCAGTGCGTCTATCTTTTTGGATCATTTTTGAAAAAAAAAATATCCAAAGGAAAAAATGCACAAAACCAAGCCATTGGGATGAATTGGGGGGGGGGGGGGGGGGGGGGGGGAGGGGGAAGCATTCTTAGTAGACTGGCCACATAGATATCTCAGCAAAGTAGGGGCAACCTAGGGGGCACTGCAGTGGACTTCACACAAAAGATCCCAGGTACACATCTCACTGTTATATTGTACAATGAGTCCTCTAAACCCTGCCAAAAACCTACTGTACCCAACTGCAGGGGCATAGCCAGACCTCGAGGTGGGAGGGGGCCAGAGCCCAAAGTGGGGGGGGGGCACATTTTGATCCACCACCCTGCTGCTCCCCCTCTGCCGCCGCTGTACATATCTTGGCTGGAGTGGGTTCCCAAACCCCATCATCTGAAGCATCGCTGCTGAACATACCTTGGCTGGTGGGGGTCCCCAACTCCCACCAGCTGAAGCCTTTGTCCAGGGCTGGTCTGTGGTGCCATTGCATTGCCAGCTCTGCTCTCTCTTCCCCTCATGTCCAGCACACTCATTTTAATGAATATGGTGTGAAGCCCTGCCCAGCGCATCCCAGGATACACTAGGCAGGGCTGTGCGCCGCCATTTTGCAGGTGGTGTCGGCGTTGAATGAAGAGGAGGGAGGCAGGCTACCTCCCTCCTCCAACTCAAGGTAGGGGGTGGTGGGGGTAGGGGGATTGACACTGGACCACCAGGGACCCTTGTTAATGCTAGGGGGTTGTGGGGTTGGAGACCCATTGGATTTCCAGCCCTCCTTGAACTATGTCGGGGGGGGGGGGGGGGAACACCAGGGACCTTTTAGAAATGCTGAGTTAGGGGGGGCTGGAAACCCACCGGATATCCAGCCCTCCTTGAACCTGAGGGGGGGATTGTTGGGGGGCAGCAGGAGGGTCTTCGATTCCAGGGGGTCCTTGGTTCTGGGGGGTTGCTTAATTGGGGTAATGGGGGCCTGCTAGCATGAAAATGCATGCTGGACAGGGCTCACCATTCCTCCCCAAAAGTCTGCAAACTCTAATGCCAGCTTGGAGCTGGCGTAGGGTTTGCCGCAGCCGGCGACCCAATCTTTGGTGCGCTGGTTGCTGATCATTGGTGATGAATAGGTTTAACCCTGTTTTGCATGCATTTGCATGCTAGTTGCGTTCAGAGCCCTCGAGCACGTTGTTTCACGCACTCGGGGACTCTGATCATGGAGTGGTAGCAAACGCCGGCGCTAGTATGGCACTAACAGCCTCTAGCGCCGGCGTTTGCTTCTGATCATCCGTATGCTGGAGCGGTTCACATATTTATTTGCAGGAGATTACACACACTTAGGAGCACCCAAGGGCTCACAGGCCTGGTGCACAGAATGGGTAGACAGTAAAACCATGCTGCACTACAGCTGTATACCTTTGTTCATAATCCTGCTCATACTTTTCACAGACAGCAGCATTACAATCTAGC
The DNA here is from genome assembly GCF_901765095.1 of Microcaecilia unicolor. Classification (NCBI taxonomy): domain Eukaryota; kingdom Metazoa; phylum Chordata; class Amphibia; order Gymnophiona; family Siphonopidae; genus Microcaecilia; species Microcaecilia unicolor. The sequence continues at coordinate 170,235,571 of NC_044034.1, read as the reverse complement.
ACCATGATTTTGCTACCTTGTTATTAGTGATTACCACTGATGAAAAGTGAACATATGAATATCCTAAGATGAGCTCTGTCACTACTACTGCCACTTAATCATCTTGAATAAACGCTAATCAATTAAGGAGGGTAGTTACTAACCTGTATTAAGAGAATAACACACAATATTTGCCTCTTAATGTGCCTTATAAGGCAAAATTGTGCATTCATTTACCATTATGCGCATTACAAAATAATGAGAAGCAAGTGCATGCAAAGCATGTTATTTTTATGCAAATCAAATAACTTTACAAGGTGCATTGTTCATGGAAAAATAATGCCAGCTTTAAGCCGGTGTTATTTTCCCTCCCTGGGATCATCTATGAAAAAGGAGTTTCTATGCAAGTTAATTGCCAATATCTGGTCAAATACAGAAAACGAAGGATCCAAAGTTTTCAGGTGAAGTTGCTTTAAGCAGTTTCTATGGTTCTTATTGAGGCTGAATCCTTTAACAGTATGACAAAGGATGGCTTCCTTGGAATGTTCTCATTAAACTTGGAGGAGATTTAACCATGAATATTAGAGTAAACTCACCAGATTACTTGCTAGCCATCCCAGTATGCACGTGGATGTGGCTCCTGGTATTTGGTTCCGTAGGATTTCTCTCTCTTCTGGATTCTCAAGCATCTCTAATGCCATCCTCAGCTCTTCCACAAGATTCAGGATTGACAGCGTGCCCAAGTATTCCACTGGAATAGGGGATCCAATGTCATAGCCTCCATTTGTATACTCTGTCACTGCTTTGGTGCCTACAGTAAAAAAGGAGAATGATGTACACTCTGTATTTCCTGTTACAGCAGTACTATGATCACAGCCATAGGTATTCCCTCTGTTTCCCCAAGAAGCTGTCCATCTCACACTATTTGAATTAAAGGAAAGCACTGTGATTTACTATATGTACAGCACTAACCAAGCTATCAGAACTCTACATACAGGGAAGTTCATCAGTTCTTTTCGTGTTGACTTCAAGTTTTTCCTTTGCAGCCATGAAAAAAACAGTCCCACAGAAGCAACCCTCCTCCCAACAGTGCTCCAGACTTATGGTGCAACAGAAAATAGACGGCTGAGGGGGGATATGATTGAGATTTACAAAATCCTGAGTGGAGTAGAACAGGTAAAAGTGAATCAATTCTTCACTCTTTCAAAAAGTACAAAGACCAGGGGACACTCAGTGAAATTACATGGAAATATTTTTAAAACAAATAGGAGGAAATATCTTTTCACTCAAAGAATAAAGTTTCAAGTTTCAAATGTATTAAGAACTTGCTACCCCACCCATCGGGAGTGCCTGCCAGCTGGGCAGCTTACAGACTACATAGTAGGAGAGAGGGCAGAGAAAGTAAAAAGAACAGACAGCCAAGAAGGAAAGTAAGGGGGAGGAATACATACTAGGTAAGGGAGTCTCCGAGGGTCCAAAAATTACAGTAGCGATAATCAGCGAAATGCCTCCTGGAAAAGATAGGTTTTTATGTCAACTTTAAAGCACTCCAGGGCTGTTTGGGTCCTGAGATATTCCGGAAGTTGGTTCCAGAGTTCAGGGCTTTGCCCTGAGAAAATTATTACTACTACTTAACTTTTCTAGCGCGCTACTAGGGTTACGCAGCGCTGTACAGTTTAACAAAGAAGGGCAGTCCCTGCTCAAAGGAGCTTACAATCTAAAGGACGAAATGTCAAATGCAGCACCTTATTTTTGCCTGGGTGACTTCACGAACTGAGGGGACAACAAACGAAGGGCAAGACATAGGGGAGGAGGAGACATGCTAAGAAGACAGGATCTCCTGTAGATTTAATTTTGAAGACTTGTAGTAAACGTTTATAGATAATGCATTGAGGAAGAGGTAACCAGTGTGAGGATAGCAGAAGGGGTATTAAATGGTCATACTTCCTAGCATCGTGTATTAATTTAATGGCTGTGTTCTGAATAAGTTGTAAGTGGTAGAGATCCTTGGACTTCAGAGATTTACTGTATATAGTGAGCTGCAGTAATTAAGTTGACTGAGGACTAAAGAGTGAATGAGGACTGTGAGCACAGATGGTTGGAGTAGATAGCAAATGGGGCATTAGGTTGTAGAATGACCGGCAAATGACAGCAGACAGTTGCTGCTGAAAGGATAAGGAATTGTCAAGGATGACTCCGAGAATACGCACCTAGGGGACTTGAGGGATTGGAACAACAGAGAGGAATATGAGTGAGGCCAAAACAGCATCATCATGACCACGAAAGAGGAGCAGCTTAGACTTCTTAGGACTGAGGATCAGTTTGTTTTCTAGGAACCAGTCAGTTATCTATGTGAGCTTTGAATTAAAGAGTGAAATTTCAAGTAAGTTCAAAGGATCAGCGGGACATGTTTATCCACTCCTCCATGTGCAATTTTCTTCAAATCAGTCACCTTACTTTCTAATTCTTCCTACTTTTTTACCTTTCTATATGTTACAACTTTGCCTTACCCTTCACTACCAATTATAATGTTCTATTACGTATTGTGTAGTCATTGCAAGTAGTATACCATGCCATACTTTGTATTGTTTTTGAATATTTTTACTGCTGTAATTGCCTATTGCTCATGTTTGATCTATTCTTACTGTACATCGCCTTGAGTGAACTCCTTCAAAAAGGTGGTAAATAAATCCTAATAATAAATAAATAAAGAGGATATAAGAGTTGGATGTCATCAGCGTAAACAAAGGTGGTGAACCCATGAGAATGTGTTAAAGTTAAAAGGGGTTCTAGGAAGATGTTGAAGAATAAGGGGGATAGGATAGAACCATGTGGTACACCGGAGGAGAGGCTGAATGGGGCCGGTTGAGAGTTTGAAGACTGTACAATGTAAGAGCGGTGGGCTAAATAAGAGCTGAACCAGGCATAGGTTGTGCCATAGAGCCCTGCCTGGTGGAGGCGACAAAATAAGAGTGGGTGATCTACTGAGAGGTCAAGTGAAAGAAAGAGAACAGAGTGAAACTTATCAAGATGGGAAACGATGTAGGTTATTAAACCAAGAACAGCAGTTTTAGAGTTGTGGTGGGAATGAAAGCCAGTTTGGTGAGGATGCAGAATCTGGTTGTGGGAGACAAGCTCTGTAGTTTGTTGGTGTACTATCGTCTCAGTGAGTTTGGCCAAAAATGGGAGATTAGCAATGGGACAGTAACTGGCTGGGTCCACGAGGGAATAGGTCTGGACTTTTATCTTGGGGTGAATGTACGTGGTTTTCCAACCATCCAGTACTGTTCACGTACAAAGGAAAAACATGGAGTAGATGTAGGGGAGGAATGCAGGTAAGAAGCACTTAACCAGGCTAGATGTGAGAGGGTCGTGTGGTGCTGTAGTTGGTTTCATAGATTGAACAAGCCTACCAAGCTCTGATTGGGATAGTAGGCTAAAAGAAGATAATTTGTTAGTGAAGATAGAAGATGTAGATGCAGCAGTAGCCTAGATTGTCAATGTAGGAAAGACTGAACAGCTGAAGCTGACAGTGTAGATGTTACAAAAGATGCACATAGCTGCAAGACTTTGTCTCCAAAAAATTTGCCTGTGAATGAGCATCTGGGATATTCTGAGAAGGTTCCTGTGGAATGTTGAAGGTAGTAAGTGATTGGAGAATTTGATATAGCTTTGCCTACATTGCAGTACTGGAAATTTGTTTAGAGTAGTAATCCTTCTTGTGCGACAATAGTGAAATTTTGTAGGAATGTACTCTTGAGTGGTATGGTTGGCGGTTGCTTTTGTTGTCGCAGATCTGCTGTGTACCAAACCGCATGAGGCTTTTGTGGGGTGTTAGGGTTACAGACGGTTAATGGTGCTTGAGTGTCAAAAGCAGAATGTAGTTCAGATTTCCAAGAATCCACTTAATCATCTAGAGGAAGTGTGGTAAAAGATGAAAGGGTAAATAGAGCAGCAAGCCAGAAGGAATTCTGGAGAAAGATGGCTGGTGTCCCTATGGAAAGGGACATAGGTAATGGAAATGAAAGAATGATCAGACCATGGAAAGGGTAGAACAGAGACAGCACTGACAGAAGGAGTAGAATTGGATGAAGAGAGGATCAGATCCAAAATGTGTCCTCACCGATGAGTGGGTTGATCTACATGCTGGGCCAGGCCCAGATCAGAGAAAAGTTTAAGAAGCTCAGGGGTAAAAGGGGAAGTATGGTCGTCAACATGAATGTTGTCCCCGAGTACAAGTAAACGGGCGTGGGAGGTAAAAAAAAGTCAGTAAGCAGTGTTTGAAGTAACTGGAAAGAGAAAGCTGTAGGCGGAGGAGGGTGATAGAGTACTAAGAAATGCAGAGGTGTAGATGAGGCCAGGCAAAATTGTAAGGTCTCAAGGGAACCCTGAGAAACACAGGTAAAACCTGAGATGACTAACTTGGAAGAACAGATTACAGCTCTAGAACTGATTGTCGGAGGATGTGGTAAAAGCAGTTAGCGTATCTGGGTTAAAAAAAATATTTGGACAAGTTCCTGGAGGAAAAGTCCATAGTCTGTTATTGAGATAGACATGGGAGAAGCCACTGCTGTCCCTGGAATCGGTAGCCTGGAATGTTGATACCCTTTGGGATTCCAGAATCTTGCTACTATTTGGGATTCTGCCAGGTACTTGTGACCTGGATTGGTCACTGTTGGAAGCAGGATACTGGGCTAGATGGACCATTGGTCTGACCCAGTATTGCATGTTCTTAGTATGCCCTCCAAAGTAGTCACACATTTACACTTTATCAGAATTTGAGGGCAGTGCTCAGAATGGCATCACAAAGCAAAGGAAGATTACCATGCTTAACAACAAAAATGTGTTCACCGTTTGGGATGAACAACTTTGTATAACTCTAAAACCTCTGGCCAACATATGGCTGCAAATACACTAACTGGCCACTGGATGTCATCACTATTTAATACAGCAAACTGGAAAACACAAGTGATACATTTAAAAAATGTACATATGATCAATACATTAGCAGTTTCTGTTTAATAACAATTCCATTTCTGTGGGAAATGCTGTCTGCTGTAGTTTACTAAACAGAAAATGAATTCAAATAGTAACAATTTTGTAAGTGATAATGTGGAAAGTTATTGGGAAAAGGTTTGCTTGTTACAGATGCCAAAATCTCTCTTTTTTTTTCAGGTCAATTACTGATGAGCGCATAATTTTTGCAAGTGAGTAGTGGGTGGTAAAAGGAAATCCCTCTCACCCTTGATCAACAATGGGTATATTAATGCTGGGGAAAATGTGGATGAGAGGATTTTCACCTGTAAAGAATGTTTTACAAACAGAAAAGGTTTTTTTTTTTTTTTTTTAGAAAATTGCATGACTGCATATACACATGCCAAGGGTCATTTTACAATGAGGCATCTAGTGAAAGCCTGTTTTCAGGTGCCTATTTAAGTCAATTTTACAAAGAAAAGTAGGCACCTACTTGTCTTGATAAAATAATTAGGGCTACATTTCACTTAAAATTTTTAATCACGATTAATCACACAATTAAAGGTACTGTATTTATTTTATTTATTTTCCACTTAAGCTCCTTGTGACTCTGGACAAGTCACTTAACCCTCCATTCCTCGGGTACAAAATAAATACCTGTATGATATGTAAACTGCTTTGACTGTAACCACAGAAAGGCAGTATATCAAATTGCATCCCCCTTCCCTAAAGGACAGATAACGTTCCTCTCTTCCACTGTTTCCAACAGTGGCCAATCCAAGTTACAAGTACCTGGCAAGATCCCAAAACAATATAATACATTTTATGCTGCTTATCCTAGAAATAATCTGTGGATTTTCCCAAAGTCCATTTTAATAATGGCTTATGGACTTTTCTTTTAGGAAGCTATCCAAATCTTTTTTTAAACCCCGCTAACTGTTTTTACTACATTCTCTGGCAATGAATTCCAGAGTTTAAATATACGCTGCCTGTGACCTGCTCTGAAGTTTTCCTTCTGGTCTGTCCTGCCTCCTGCAACATCCTGTTTCTGCATGGGCAGGATAGGTCAGAGGGAAAGCTTCAGAGCAGGCCACAGGCAGCGTATATACAATGCTGCCACTGCTGGGGACCAATAGAAGACCATCATAAGGTAGACTGGAGTGGGGGGGGGGGTGATGTTGAATCGTGGGTGAAGAAAAGAAGCTGGATCACGCTGAGAATAGGGGTTGGGAGTGGAAGAGATGATTAGAGGAGAGAGGAGATGCTGCAACATGATTTAAATTTTTAGTCATGATTAATAATTAATGCGTTAATCACAAAGTTAACTGCGATTGTCTTGTAGCCCTAAAAATAATAGCATAAGTGGTACAAATTGTGTCTACATTGCAGGCATAGACATTTACAACTATATATTTTTATAATCTACATGTCTACATGCGCTTTGCCCACACACTCTAATGAAATTCCATCAGTGGAAGAAAAAAAAACTAATCTAAATTACTGGTTGAAATAAGAAATCGGTCCTAGCTATTGCAAATTTTCTTCTAGAGTGGACTTTCAGCAAGCAGTTTGGATGCCGGAGTGCTCAGTCACTTCACTTAACCAGAAGAGACATGCATTATCCTGGAGGCAGTGTCAGTACAAATTAAGGACACTTCTAATGTGAGGATGCAGTAACCTCCAAGCCCTAAAGACCATATGGGATATCTTTTCATTGTGATGTACACATGACACATACCAGTAGTTCCCAGGCTCCAAAATATGTACGTTAAGATTTGTGAATCTGAATTCACAGCAATACAATATTGTATACAGGCCACCTGTCGGTGGGTAGTGTTTGTCAGCAGAAGGCAGGCCACCAATTTGGATTTCATTGGCATGACAATTTTACATGTGTTGCCAAAGTTTGTACTGGCTCTTGTGTAGGTCTAGCCTCAGATTCTTTACTTGGCATGCTTGAAGTTCCATAAGAGAGCAGAAGTTCTGGAGGGTATCACTTCTGGCTACCTGAGCACAGAAGCTATGCATTGCATTAAAAGTGAGGCTTATGCTAGCATGGCAGGAGATCTCTGAAAGTGATTAAGGATGAAGCAGCCTCTGCTTTAGTTTACTGTATTAAACAGTAACATTAAGCAGTTAACACGTGAATTAGTATGTGCTGTTAACATGCTGGCATGACAATGCACACTAATTTGTGCGTTATCTGCATGCTGGGTTAGGGGGCAGAAATTGGGTGGAGTATAGGCGGAGAATGGGACTAGACACTGCAGTTAGCACATGGTACTTATTATGTGCTTTCATTTGTGCAGTTAGCATGGAAGCATTAAGGGGCCCTTTTGCTTAGTGCACACTAATCTGGAGCTACCACCGGCCCAACGCGAGCGCCGGCGGTAGATCCACCCCCAGCATGCAGCATTTCCAACGCTAGTGGAAATATTCAAAATATTTCCACAGAGGGTTACCCGATGGTAATCAGGCAGCGCCACATGCTATCCGGCTAACACTGGGTTAGCGCAGGAGCCCTTACCGCCACCTCAGTGGGTGGCGGCAAGTGCTCCCCCCACATGGCCATGCAGTAAGAGCAATCTTATCACATGGCTACTACTACTACTTAACATTTCTAGAGCGCTACTAGGGTTACGCAGCGCTGTACAGTTTAACAAAGAAGGACAGTCACTGCTCAAAGGAGCTTACAATCTAAAGAACGAAATGTCAAGTTGGGGTAGTCTAGATTTCTTCAATGGAGGTATAGTGGTAATGTGCCGAAGGCGACATCGAAGAGGTAGGCTTTGAGTAAGGATTTGAAGATGGGCAGGGAGGGGGCTTGACATATGGCCATATCTTTTTTTGGCCTTTTTATTCACTGTGATAAAAAGGGCCTCAGCGAGCAGCAAAAACGCCCCCCACCACTAGCGCAGGGCCCTTTACATAAGTACATACGTAACCATACTGGGAAGAGACCAAAGGTCCATCGAGCCCAGGCATCCTGTCCACGACAGCAGCCAATCCAGGTCAAGGGCACCTGGCAAGCTACCCAAACGTACAAAAATTTTATACAAGTTATTCCCTAAATTGTGGATTTTTCCCAAGTCCATTTAGTAGCGGTCTATGGACTTGTCCTTTAGAAAACCGTCCAACCCCTTTTTGAACTCTGCTAAGCTAACCGCCTTCACTACGTTCTCCGGCAACGAATTCCAGAGTTTAATTATGCGTTGGGTGAAGAAATATTTTCTCCTATTTGTTTTAAATTTACTACACTGTAGTTTCATCGCATGCCCCCTAGTCCTAGTATTTTTGGAAAGCATGAACAGACGCTTCACATCCACCTGTTCCACTCCACTCATTATTTTATATACCTCTATCATGTCTCATCTCAAGCTAATTGTGAATCACCTTAACATACCATAAAGAACTTTCCAGTGTGGTAACTGCAGAATATATGCTGAGTATGCCCCCAACAGACACCACACAGCTATCATCCTTAACATGTGCTAATATTTGCTATTACTGTGCAAAAATGTATCACAGTTTAGAAAAAGAGCCCCGATGTTAATATATCTGAGCATAGACTAGTGAGTTGAAAAACAAGCAAAGCAGTAGAATTCTATAATGGTCAGGGAACTATATAACAACCAAAAGATATGCCTTCATGTATATCTGAATTGTTAATCCTAAATTACAGCTAATTTTTAAAGATGTGCTTTTCAATTGTTTTGTTTTGTTTTGTTTCGCGTGTGGGCTAAGTTTTTAGTTGGTTGGCCCCATTTACAAAAAAATTCACAAATTTCTCCCCATAAGGAAAACAATTTTGCATGAAATATAAAACATGTGAGATTTTACTAAAGTTCTGAATTAATTAGCTTGCTTATTTATTTACTTATTTAATTTTATTTTATTTATTTATTTATTAGGATTTATTTACCACCTTTTTGAAGGAATTCACTCAAGGCGGTGTACAGTAAGAATAGATCAAGCATGAGCAATAGACAATTACAGCAGTAAAAATATTTTAAAACAATACAAATTATGGCATGGTATACTATTTACAATGTCAACACAATACGTAATAGAACATTATAAGTGATAGTGAAGGGTAAAGCAAAGATGTAACATATAGAAGGGTATGAAAGTAGGAAGAGTTAGAAAGTAAGGTGATTGATTTAAAGAAAGTTGCACATAAGGTCAGAGAAATGGTTAAATGTTATCTTAGCTAGAGTAGGAGTAGATAAACATGTCCTACTGCAGTATATGCAGCCTGAGTACTCCTTGTGTGTGTGTGTGTGTGAGTGAGACTAACGAGTTAGTTTCTTCTTCCAGTTAAGGCCTGGTTGAAGAGCCAAGCTTTCACCTGCTTCCTGAAGTAGAGGTAGACTTGTGTTAAGCGCAGCCTTTCAGGCACTGCATTCCAGCGTGTGGGGGCTACTCCGGAGAAGGCTCGCTTGCAAGGTATCACATCATGTAATGTCTTTTGGAGAGGGCGTGGTTAGTGAAAGTCCTTGGGAGAACCTTAGTGTCCTTGGCGGTGTATGGAGGATCATCCTATTTTTCAGGTACTCAGGGCCATTTCCTTTCAGGGCCTTGAAGATCAGACAGAGTTTTAAATTTAGCCCTGTATTGTACTGGTAGCCAATGAAGTTTTTGCAAAAATGGTGTGATATCGTCACGTCGCTTGCAACCTTCTATGAGTCTTGCTGCTGCATTCTGAATCAACTGGAGCTGGTGCAGACCCTTTGTAGTCAGACCATTTTATAGTGCATTGCAGTAATCCAGTCTTGATGTTATCATGTACAACTGGGATAAGATTTACCTTCTCGATTGAAGGAGCGAGGCAGCGAAGCTGTCGCAAATAGTAGAAGCAGCTCTTGAAGGTTGCTTGGATTTGGGGAATCAAAGTAAGTGTTGAATCTAACTGTATTCCAAGGTTTCTGACTTGTGATTTGAGGGGGAGTTCATACTTCCCAAAAGGGATTTTGATGTCAGATATGTATCCACTTGTGTTAGGGACCCAGAGAAGCTCGGTTTTACTTGGGTTCAGACAAAGTTTGTTGTGTTTAGCCCATTCTTGAATTGATGTTAGACAGGTAAACAGTTTATTCAAGGCTGTAGGTAAGTTAGGTTCAATGGGTATGAGTAGCTGCACATCATCCGCATAGATGCAGAACTGAGTGTCCATTGACCGAATCAGCTCAGCTAGTGGTTTGAGGTAGATATTAAACAGAATAGGTGACAGTATCGATCCTTCTGGTACCCCGCAGGTCAGTGTCCATGGTGGTGATGAGTTGCTGCCAAACATTATGCATTGTTGCCTGTCTGATAGGTAGGATCTGAACCAAGCAAGTACTGTTCCATTGATACCTGTTTCTGTCAGTCGTGCTAGCAAGATATCATGATCCACGGTGTCAAAAGCTGCAGAGAAATCAAGCAATACTAACATCGAGGCGAATCCCTTGTCTCGGTTTCTGCGAAGATCATCTAGTAGGGATATAAGGACCGTTTCTGTACCATAACCAGGTCTGAATCCAGATTGACATGGATCTAGCCAGTTTCTAGAATATAGAGCAAAGCAGCTCATTGCTTAAAGAACTTATTTTACAAAAACAGCAAGTGAAGCCATTTTCATAGGCCGATATTCATAACATGATAACTACACCTTAATTTGGTGTAGTTATCTTTGACAGCTGAACCTCATAGCTAAATTTCTCATCAAAGACTGCTAAAAAAGCTTATTTGTATCTGTAGCAATTTTCTCAAGAAAAGGGCCACTAACCATGGAAACTCCTGTAGGTCCCTAGATTTGAAAGGAGTGTAATTCATAAGTAGTAGCAGTCAAAATAATTATTTAAGGTGAGCAAGGAATGGGTGAAGGACAATTTTAAAACTGACTGTTGGAGTCAGTAAATACAAAAATCAAACTTATTTTGGCTATGATAAATGCTAAGAGGAAAAATAAAAAAATAAAAGAAATTATTAAAAATACTGATATATTTCTACGGCTATACTATGACAAGAAAAATGGATGACAGCTGTGACAGAACAGTGTGTTTTAAGCCTGTAAACTGAATAAATTAATTCTGAAGTGTATTTCTCTAGTTTGGCCAGCAGGTGGTGCATGTTTATGCTTAAAGCTGTTACAGAGGACTGACTTCTCTTTCTTTTAGTAAGCACACAGATAATAGGAAGTGACTTGAAGTTGAAGGGATGTAACCAGCTTTTTTCAAATGTTGAAATTACCCAGCAATTGCTGGCTGTTGCTCCAGTTCTAGGCCGGGAGAAGAGAGAGAGAAAGCACTTTGCTGAAGCCCTGTAAAAAACAGTTATATTTGATAACTGGTGAGCAGCTATATGTCCTGATCTCCCAAGGTACTTTTTAGAAAGTAAACAAAGTTGTGGCGGAGGAGGGAAGCTGGAGCCGGGCCAGGCTGCATTTTCGATGCCTTTTGCCGGCGGAGAGGAAGGGCTTGGGGCGGAGGAGGGGGGAGAGCTGCACCCGCAGGGATCAGAAGGGAAAAGTGCTGGAGTGGGGTAGAGGAGAGAAACATCGGAACTGTGGCAGATAAGAAGAGAGGAGAGAAGGAAAGGAAAGAGAAAGATGCTGTATTGGGTGGCAAAGGGAGGATGCCAATGTGCGACATCAGGTCCCTTAACCATGTGAGCTGGAGAAGGGGTCCAATTGCATTTGTCACATGCCACAGACTGAATAGATAGGGATGGGCTGGAGTGTAAATTTTAAGGGGCTTCGATGTTAGCTTCAAAACTTAGTACAAGAACAGTACTGGGCAGACTTCTACAGTCTGTGCCCTGAGAAAGGCAAGGACAAATCAAACTCGGGTATACATATAAAGTATCACATACTATGTAAAATGAGTTTATCTTGTTGTGCAGACTGGATGGACCGTACAGGTCTTTATCTGCCGTCATTTACTATGTTACTATGTTTAGACAGTGTTATAATTGATCCATATTTCAGTTACCTGTTACTGATTGCTGGCTGCACATTTTTTGTTCATTGTTCAATATATTTTTAAAGGGAAATGGGACTTGATATACTGCCTTTCTGAGGTTTTTGCAACTACATTCAAAGCAGTTTACATATATTCAGGTACTTATTTTGTACCAGGGGCAATGGAGGGTTAAGTGACTTGCCCAGAGTCACAAGGAGCTGCAGTGGGAATTGAACTCAGGGCTAGATGCATCAACCAAACGTTAAAAAATCTAAATCGTAAAAGTGCTTAACGAATTTGAAACAACGAAGAATGCACAAAAAAAAACAGCTCAGAAATGTTCGGTGCGGTATTGCAAAGTACAATGTATCAAGCGTTCGTAATCCCTGTCGTTAATTTGCCCCTTAAGCATGCGCAGAGCAGCCACAAACGTATTAAACCTACGTAGGTTGCTTACGTCAGACTGGGGCATGCGAGGGGGGATCCCGACCTGCAAGCCTTTTAGCTGTCTGATCTAGCAGAAGAGTGCAGTTGAAGATAACTCTAAAAAGAACGACCCTTGTAAATCCCCTTTTGTAACAAAGACCTCTTTGCAGCTTGTTTACAGTACTGGGAAAATTGGCTTCAGGGGATAGCAGAGAGTGTTAATTTTCAAAGCTGTGGGAGAAGGGGAGAGACAGGATTTTTAAGCTGCAGGGAGAAGCAGTATGTTTTGTTTTGTAATGATGCAGGAGAAAGCGGAGAGCCACGTGTTTGTGTTTGTATCTCACATTCTTTTTAAACATGCTGGCTTGGATTTTTATGGTGCAGGGGGCAGCGGGGAGATGATAGCTCAGGCCTTAACGACAGGTCTGAGCGCACGTAAAATTTCTGATGGTAAATGATTTGTTGCAATCGTTGGTATGGTTAGTGCATTCCGAATTGTCCACATTTCAATGGTAGTTTCTCCTTTGCATTCCGTTTTCGTTAGCTGCTTGCTTTGTAGGAAAAAGGCCTTTAATGCATGCAACGGTTAGGAATTTCCTTCGTTAAAGGGTTGATAGAGGGTCGTTAAGGTTTAGTGCATCTAGCCCAGAGTTCCCCAGGATCAATGTCCACTGCACTAACCACTAGTCTACTCCTCCACAATTGTTTATGGCCTCTGCCTGTACGGACTGATAAAGAATCCTGGTGGTTTGTGTGTTGGGTCTGTGAGTGCTTTCTGGGAACTGTGGGACCACTGGGAGTGTGGCCCCACTAAACCTAGAAATCACTGGGGATAATCTGACAGTGGGAGACTCACCCAGAGGCAGTTGTGACCTAGTCAATGGGACGAGGGTTCTAGTGTAGAACACAAGCGGCAAGTGCAGGCAGACCTGAGCTGTGCTGGGAATAGACCCTCTAAGTGGCCGCAGGGTAGCCCCAGGCAGGTGGCTAGGCATTTCATGAGATTTGAAAACCTACGGAATTAAGATATAGAAATTCAAAGTAGAAGTATACAGTAAAAGAGAGGCTGATGTGCACAGACCAGGAGAGAGACCTTGAGGTGTTAGTGTCTGAAGATCTCAAGGTGGCCAAAGCCAGACGGATGCTCGGCTGCATAAGAGAGGTGATTATTCCCCTCTACATGTCATTGGCTAGGCCTCACTTGGAGTATCCTGTTCAGAAAAAACTTGAAGTGGTTCAGAGGAAAGTGAACAAAATGTTATGCAGTCCACACCAGAAGAAGCATGAGAAGAGGAAGTCATGAATATGTATACCTTAGAGGAGAGGACGGACAGTAGAAATATGATACAAATATTTAAATACCTGCAAGTTATTAATGAACAAACAAACCTTTTCAAAAGGCAGAACAACTAAGCTGCAAGGAGGTAAACTTAAGAGCAACATCAGGACATGCTTTTTCATGGAAAGGGGACTGTTCAAAATGCCTTTCCAATGGAGGTGTGGAGACAAAACAGTGATGGAATTAAAAATGTGTGCCATAAACAGAGAAGATTCCAACATAGGAAAGGATGGAATCAAAGGAGGACTGTGGGCAGTGCGTTCCATAACTGTGTACTCCTGTACGAGAAGGTAGTGGCTTATGCCTGCTTATATTTAATTCCTTTACAGCTGGGGAAGTTCAAATTGAGGAATTTGCGGGCTGATCCTTTGGCGTTTCTGGGTGGTAGGTCCACTAGGTTTTAACAAAAGAGAGGGAACAAAGTACAAACTAAAGTCCAAACAAAAAAAACAGCACCACGGGCCTTTAAAAATGGAACACAGTTCTTTAATGAATGAGCCTTGACAAAAAGACCCGACACGGGCCGTGTTTCGGTGACTAGCACCTGCGTCAGGGGTCACAGTGATGACGTGGAAAACTTGGGGAATAACTCGAATATATTCCTCTACAATATATTCTTCCTTACCCCACGTCTCATGTAGTAAAAGCTACAAAGCACCAAGGCACTTTCACTTTCTGTATCAAAATTGATACAGAAAGTGAAAGTGCCTTGGTGCTTTGTAGCTTTTACTACATGAGACGTGGGGTAAGGAATAATATATTGTAGAGGAATATATTCGAGTTATTCCCCAAGTTTTCCACGTCATCACTGTGACCCCTGACGCAGGTGCTAGTCACCGAAACACGGCCCGTGTCGGGTCTTTTTGTCAAGGCTCATTCATTAAAGAACTGTGTTCCATTTTTAAAGGCCCGTGGTGCTGTTTTTTTTGTTAGGTCCACTAGGTTTAACATGTAGAGTGGGGCATCTGCGTGAATGATTTTGTGTACGGTCGTGCAGATCTTAAACTCAATGCGTTCCTTAAGAGGGTTCACAAGCAGCTTGTGGACAGGAAGAGCAATACCATCTTTGGGAACATCACAGAATGTCGGCCACCCCATGCAGGAACTTCAGAAATGTAGTTTCTTTCTGGTGAGGAGGCAGCCTCTGGCTGTCGAGATGAATCGGAGGCAATGGCTGTGGCTTTTCTTTCAGGCTTAAAAAAGGTCCATGGAAATCTAATTCACTACCCAAGCTCTATGGCAAGGAAATGAAGTATAAAATGAAAGCGACTGTTTCCTGGTGCAGAGATGGAGGAATATCAGCTCATAAAATTTGGACTATTTCCATCACTGCAGTGGTGAATCTGGTTGGAGTGGTGAGCGGGGTGCGGTACACTGTCCACAGCTTTCACACTTCAAAAAAGGCATTGATGGAATAACCTGCACAGTGCAGCAGGTACAATTCTAGCCACCTTACTGGGCAGACTAGATGGTCCATGCTGGTCTTTAACTGCCACTAAGCAAAAGCCTTATTTAAAGGATGAAGAGTTAAATACTTGTAATCAAAAATGCATTAATTCCTACTCTCACAGGAGTATGTTATGAAACAAAATAGTTTGTGTAAATCAAATAATGCATATATGTGATGCATTCTTTTAATTTTGTATTAACTAAGTGGAATGGAATTCTAGACTGCATCGCCAGTCCCTGAAGTAAAAACCGAAACATGGCTATGCTGGACTGAATAGCATTTGAGGAAATACTACAGCAGCAGAGTTCTTTAGTGGCAGCTTTTACTGACAATCGTAGGGTACACCTAATCGTAGTAACATACTGGCCACTATTCAAAATGATTTAACCAGACAGAAATGGTCATCGACCAGTTAAATCACTTGTTCACCACTATCCAGTCATTTTCAGCAGCACTTAACCAGTTATCTTCACAGAACATAACATGACCAGTTAACACCAAATTCAAAAGCAGCTAACTTGTGGGTATTCCAGGGGCAGAGTTGGGTTACGTGCCAATATTCAGCCTCTCACCACATAAGTATACCACTTAAATTGGGCCACATAAATAGCAGTCCTCTCATTAAGTGATTTGGCTTATGCGGTCAAGGGCTGAATATTGACTTAGCTAGCTATGTGTTAGCTGGTTGAAAAAAACCCCAGATATTCAGTGCCAAAGTCTGGACACGGCCCGTCATTGAATATCCAGGAATTACACCGGTGGTGGGCTGCAAAACACTCACCGCCACCAGCTGAATATCGGGAGTATAGAACATGATGGCAGATAAAAGACCTACATGGTCCATCCAGTCTGCCCAACAGTCACATTCGTTATCAATTCATGACTGAACTAGCAAACCAAAAGTAGCATTAACAGTTTATTTGATATGTTCCACTTTAGGATTTCTTCCCCTCCTCCACCGAGATATACAACACCTGCACTCATAACATACAATATGAATGTGGTATAAAATACGCATACTTGATCTTGATCCATCCTTGTCACTTTCAGGGTTCAGACCATAAAAGTATGCCCGGCACTGGCCCTATTTCCCAACTACGGAAGTGCCATCGAAGCCCACTCTACAATTTTCCTTGGTACCCAACACTTAAGCCTGACCCTAGAAAGATAATCTAGCCGTAAGCAAACCTGCCACTCCTACAACAGTTTGAGAATTAGAAGGACTGCAGGAATCTCACATGTGTATTCTTCTGAAGTTTACTTCCAAGTATCTCAGTGCTTCATATTATTATTTTACTGAAAATACCTTATAGGGCAAGTTTACAACCCTTTCTCTGCTTATTCTGCCAGAACAATCCAGCATCTCTAGTAAAAGCAGAAATGTAAGTCAAATATTAACTCAGCAGGTTTGTTTTCTCTACAAAACATAATTAGACCATACCTGCAATAATGTCATCCATTTGTTCAAGGGCTGCTTCGAGCATGTGACTAGCGTCAGAAGCCATGGCTGGTCTTTAACGTGCCCCCCCTCTTGTTGCTCTGGCATTTCAAACAGCAAAGGAGAAAGAAGAGTTTAAATGTTATTTTTCAGCTCCCTTAGTTCAGTTTTTCAGTACAGTGCCTTCCCTAAGCTAGCAGTGCAGTTCAGGTTTTTTTGTGGTGAGGGAGCATTGCTATTGTACAAGAGGAAAATGGGGAAAGGATTTTATATACTGTCATTCACTGGTACAAATCAAAGCAGTTTACATAGTATATACAGGTACAAGAGGCTCAGACAGTGACACTTGTAACCCTCTAAGTTGTCGAATCACTGTGGTTTCTGTTCTACAGAAATTTTGGCCTGTGCAAAAAAAAAAAAAGTAATATGGAAAATCTCTGCAGGGCCAAATATCCTCTAATCCAGATGGAATATTCTTTTCTTGGTATGACAAGCACACTGTTTCCAGATACAATTTCAGCTATAGCATTTTGCTGAACTGAAAACTGTGTAAATTCACCCCAGGACATTCATTTTGTTCTAGAACTGCATTTAGGAAAATTAATTGGTGAAGACCTGAAAAGTTCTACCACTGCACCAGCCTAACTTGTCAAGCATCTCTTCCACAAAATTTGCATGGTGACAAACATCAGGTAAGACTCTAGAAAGTCTACTTGGCTCATCTGCATGACTTACTTATCCAAATTAAAGTAGTTCTTTTTAGGTGGGCTAGGAGGTATTTTACAGGCATAATCACACTATTCCACTTTTCCAACATCCCGGTTCAAGTCAGCAGAGATGGACATTGATGATGATTTCAAGGGCTATTAGATAAAGGGGTCTCTGTACTGAAGCTTAACATGTAAACTAAACCCTATTTACTAAGGTGCACTAAGAATTTGCAGTCACCATACCACAACTGCCAAAATTACTGCATAGCCTCTGCGTTAACTGTCGGGGGCATTCCTAGCATCTTCCCAGAAAATGTATTTACCATGTGTTAATTGTCCTGCAGATAACACAATGCAGTTAATATTGGTAGGTACAGCTAACTGCACTGCATTATCTGCTGCGGTAATAGTTACTGTGCAGTAATTACCACCATGTTAACTACGGTGTAGTGTCCACCAATTCTCTGCTCACTCTCCACATTAGTTAACTGTTATCCTGTGTTAACTGCCACATTAACAGTTAACACAGTTTAATAAACTGACCCCTAAGGGTCCGGATCCAAGATGGCGTTTGCGAAGGTCGCATGAACGCCAGCTCCAGCTGCCCGTTGCGAAATTTCAAGTGGATAACTTACCTATTTTACAATGGGTAAGAGAAAGGGGAAGCTTGGGACACCCTGCTCCACGGGTCAGGCGAATCCCCCAGCCGCTCGTCAAATGACGCTAGAGCAGTCGGGTCTGGTTGTTCAGAGGATTCAAGCCGGCGCTTCGAGCGGTCCAACGGAGATCTTGGACCTTAGTACAGAGGGAGTGTCATTGAGCCCCCCTCTGAGGATAACCCCCTTGAGACCCGGAGGAATTTTGTTGGCGACGGAGAACCAGCCGAAGGTGGTATCCGGAAGTGTGACCCCTGCGGTTGGCAGTGGAGACCCCGTTGCCACTTCGTCTCCGATCGGAACATCACTGCAGGCAGGCTTGATATCGAAGGCCTCTCAGCCTGTATGGAATCGGGACGAATCCTCTGTGGGAAATCGGGAGATAGTGAAACCAGCGGTTATCACCATGGACTCCATTTGGGAGGCAATTCAAGGGTTAAACGCCACGCTACTCCAGGTAGCAGGTTCTTTGGAGAAGCTGTCACAGGCTCAGATTGAGATATCCGGAAAGGTGACTGAGCAAACATCTAGGGTGGACTCCATTGAAACTGAGGTAAACTCTAATAAGAATTTTATTCAAGCTATAATGAAGGACAATAATGCACAAAGGAAAAAAAATTGAATATATGGAGAACCAGCAGAGGAGAAATAACCTTCGGTTTTTGAATTTCCCCAAGTCCCCATTAATCCCTGCCAAAGAGATGTTGAAAAAGTATTTCATTGAAATTCTGGGGATTCCCTCAGAAGCTTTTCCTCCATTAACTCGAGTTCTTTACATCTCTGGGGCAGGAAAGGGGATAATATCTTCCCCTCAGCTAAATTTAACTCAGTTCCTCGAAAACTCAATGGAGGTTATCACAGAGAGGACGACACTCCTGGTAGCTTTTGCTCTGGAACTGGACCGCAACAATATCTTTAGGTTGTTTTTCCGCCATATTTCCACACCCTTTTTGGGTTCGAAAATTCAGGTATTTCCTGATCTCTCTCGAGAGACACAAAGAAAAAGGAAAGACTTTTTATTATTAAAAGTAAGAGTCCTACAATTAGGTGGGACCTTTAATCTCAAGTTTCCATGTAAATGCTGTATTTCCTTACAATCTACTAATTATATTTTTTTTCGAACCTGAAAACTTAAAATATTCATTACTAGCAAGGAGTAATTTGGGCGTTAACTTGAATTGTAATTATCGGCCTGCCCTGACCTGAGTTCTTGCCCTTTCCTGTAAATTTTTTTATTTTTGAGTTTAAAAATGTACCTATATCTTGGATCAATAATATGTGGTCTAATATAATATACTGTTTTTTCCTTTTCTTTTTACTTTCCTTTTTGGATATATGTCTATGTAAATTAGACTTTTGTAATGCTATTTATGTTTATGATGTAAATGTAAATGAAAAATCAATAAATAGAATATAAACTGACCCCTAAATGCATCTTCAAAGGGCATTTAGAAATGTGTGCTAAAATTGGTTTGTACATGTAAATGAAGAAACACCATGCACATTAGGATTTGGTAGGTGTGCAGAAGTAGCATGATATGCTCTCCTCCACAAATTCTTTCATGCATTCTCACTAAGATCTAAAATGTAATACCTCCTTGGAGTGGTTGTTAGATTAAGGGGCTACCATGCCTCAATCATCCCAACACAATTCTGAAAAAGCTGCCACGCCCCAATATCCCTCTCACACCAACAAATCAAGGGTCACCAGGCCTTTTACCTCTCTCAAGTGCCCCCTGTCTATATCTTCCAGTGAAAGCCAGGGTAGATGGAAGCAGAAGAAAGTATAACCCCTCCTGACCTGCTGCTTCCAACATCCCAAACAGCATCAGCTGACATATAATGCACTTTTTGAGGCAAAGGAAAATGAGAGGTCAGCCACTGTTATTTTGGATACTAGACGCAATTGTTCTCTCTTCTGCCTCCATCTACCATTTTCATTGTCAGAAAGGTAGACAGGGGAGGGGACTTGATGGTGAGAGAAAATGGAGCAGGAGTGAATCCAGGAATGGTGACTCCTTGGATTTTTGGGTGTGAAATGGAAGAACTAAAATTAACTGAATCCAAACATAAGTACTATAGCAGCTTAGTGGGCCAGGATGCCCTTGACAAAAAAAAATTATTCACTCTAGTCAGAAGCCTAACCTCCACCCACTTTTCTGATAAGACGGTATAAAGAAGTCCTTCTTCTCAAGTTCTAGCAGACTACTTTGAAAGCAAAGCCAATCAAATCAGAGCAGAGCAGAACTAACGAATAGTAATCCAATAGAGAAAAACGTGAAGGCCTATGACTCAGGAGCTAACCCGAGTCCAGCCTCAAATAAAGGATTCAAAACAAACCAAGTATGGGAAATTTTCCAATCGTTATCTACTGAAGAAGTAAACTCACTACTACTAAAATGCTAACACTCACACTGCCTCCTAGACCACTGCTGGAATTCTTGTTCCAAACCACCCCAACAAAGGTAGTTCAATGGCTAACAGACTACCTTAAGGGGCTACTAGAGTCAGGATCCCTTCCTCCAGACATGGTCAAAATCGTTCTCACACCACTGTCTCAGGACTAGACATAGCCTCTGCAGCAAACTACTGCCCAGTAGCAAGTATACCACTCTTTACAAAAATGCTAGAATCATATGTTAGCAAACAATTCTCTAAATATCTGGACATATTTTCCACTCTACACCAGTTACAATTCAGATTAAAATCTGTACACAGCACAGAAATCCTGCTCTCAGTCCTAACAACATATGTCAAACAATACTTTTGTAAGGGTGACCAAGTTCTACTACTTCAGCTTGACAGCAGTGTTCAACTCGGTGGATCAGTAATGCTACTAGAACGACTGAACCAGATTGGAATAACCAAACTAGTCTTCAAATGGTTCAATGAATTCCTCTCAAACTGAAGCTACTCAGTGAAACAAAACAAACACTTTTCCAAATACTGGATTCCGAAATGTGGTGTTCCCTGCTCTCTCCAATCTTGTTCAATTTGTTCATGTCTTCCCTCAGTTCAATACACATGAGATCAAGAAAGCTACTACTATCATATGTGGATGACATCATACTCTTACTGCCTCTGACACCCTCACAACAAGACCCAAACCAATTGGCAACAATTGGGATGAACACCATTCAAACCTGGGCCCTGGCAAACAAACTGAAACTGAACACACAAAAGACCATGATTCTTTCATTCAGTAATCAAGGAGTTGAGGCCCCTAACTCAATAAAATTACCCAACAATAACATCTTCCCAGTTGAATCAGAAGCTAGAGTGCTTGGGGGTCATCCTTGACTCCTCCATAACTTTCACTTCCAACATCAACCAACTATGGAAGAAAACAATGTTTAAAATTAGGCAACTACATCCAATTAGGTCATCTTTTGATCAAAAAGCCTTTGCGTTACTGGTACAAATGTTCATCCTACCACACCTGGACTACTGTAATGTTCTACTATTTGGCATTAAGAGCAAATATCAAAGAAAACTACAGATCATACAGAACACTGCAGCAAGATTAATGTACAAAATTGAAAAGATATACTAGTGTTTCATCTTATCTTACAAAACTACACTGGCTACCAATAGCCGAAAGAACTAAATTCAAGGTCACATGCCTAGTCATAGGCGCCCGGTATAAGAGGCTTAGCCGGTGCCCGAGGGGTTTTAGCCTCCCGCCTGCCCGTTTGCCCGAATTTCTTGGCGGGCGAGCGGCGCTGTGAGTCTCCCCTTCCCTCCCATTCCTATCTGCCCCGCACCGCCCTTTAAATCTTTAATTTACCTCATCCCAGCGGCGGCCGCGTCATTTCAGCCCGCCCTGCCCGTCTCTAGTCTTCTCTCCCTTCGTGACGTGTTCGTTCCGCAGAGTCCCGCCTTCTGACATCATTTCCTTGAGGGCGGGACTCTGAGGGAACGAAGTCACAAAGGGAGTGAGTTCGTTCCCTCAGAGTCCCGCCCTTGAGGAAATGATGTCAGAAGGCGGGACTCTGCGGAACGGACTCACATCACGATGAAGGGAGAGAAGACTAGAGATGGGCAGGGCAGGCTGAAATTACGTGGCCGCCGCTGGGAGGAGGTAAATTAAAGCTTTAAAGGGTGGTGTGGGGCAGATAGGAAGTAAGGGGAGGGAAGGGGAGACCCACGGCACCGCTGGCCCAGATGGATGGAGGCAGGGGAGAGGAGAATCGCGCTGGGTATGGATGGAGGGGGAAGTAAGGGGAGGGAAGGGGAGACCCACGGCTCTGCTGGCCCAGATGGATGGAGGCAGGGGAGAGAAGAATTGCGCTGGGTATGGATGGAGGGGGAAAGGGGACAGAATGGAGGGCAGGGGAGAGGAGGTTTGCTGGACGGGTGGATAGAGGGGATGGCAGGGGAGAGAGGAGGGTTGCTGGACATGGATGGAGGGCAGGTCGGGGCGAGGAGATTTGCTGGACATAGGTGGATGGAGGGGAGAGTAGAGTTGCTGGACACGGGTGGGTGGCTAGAGGGGAGAGGAGGGTTGCTGGACATGGGTGGATGGAGGGGAGGGCAGGGGAGAGAGGAGGTTTGCTGGACATGGATGGATGGAGGACAGGGGAGAGAAGAGGGTTGCTGGACATGGATGGATGGAGGGCAGGGGAGAGAGGAGGGTTGCTGGACATGGATGGAGGGGAGGAGAATTGTTGGACATGGATGGAGGGAGGGAAGACAGGAAGGAGATGCACATGGATGAAGGGGAGAAATTCTGGGCATGCATGGAGGGGAGGGAAGACAGAGGAAGGAGATGCACATGAATGGAGGGGAAGGGAGAGAGAAGAAATGCTGGACATGGATGGAGGGGAGGGAAGAGAGAGGAAGGAGATGAGATGAGGGAAAAGAGAGAAAACCTGCATATCGATGGAGAAAATAGGCAGAAGCTGGATCCACTGGACAGTCAAGTCTGCAGAGGACCCAGCTTTTACTTACGGATGTAAGGCAAGAAATGAAGAAGCAAGGCGGAAAGTAAAGAAATAAATGGAAAGGAAGCCCTGGAAACTGAGTTAAGAGGACAGATAGCAGCAGAATCGGATACTGGGCCAGCATGATCAGAAAAACAAAGTCACCAGACAACAAAGGTAGAAAAGATCATTTTATTTTCACTATAGTGTTTGGAATATGTCCACTTTGAGAATCAGGTGCTCAACATTAAAAGTTTATATTTATTTACTTATTTATGGCATTTTATCCCACATTAAACATGAATTAGGGTGTTTTGTGGCTCTACATGAGAATTGTTTCATATTGTTGACGGTCTGCATTTTCCGTATGGGTGGTATATTGGTGTATTAGGTTCTGCCCAGTGTAATATTTATGGTACAGTAAGGTTCTGAGTGTGTTTTTGCACAAAGTTGTGCATAGTGTTTTGCAGTTGAGCGATTGTGGTTAGTATATGCTTTGAGCAACTACTTTATTCTTTGACATATGATACATATCTAATATCTAAATTTAATAAAAGGTATTAATTGTGACTTTTATTTTTATTTATTTACTTTTTCTGTGTGTTATCAGATAATTATGGATTTAAGCTCCACCCCTGGCCCACCCCTAACCCCACCCCCTTTAGCCTCCCCAAACTGTTGGGCCACCGACCGCCTATGTACCTAGTCTTTCAGATTCTTCAAGGTACTAACTCAGAACTGCCAATTAACATCTCTTCTATCTATACTGTTCATTCCAACAGACTGAAAGAGCAATTGAACTTTGCCACACCGTTTCACAAGGGAATCCGATCACGGAAAACCTATTACTCGCTCTTCTCTGTATCAGGGATTGCTCTATGGAACTCACTCCCTATTGATATTAGATCAGAGAACAACTACCTCAGCTTCCGAAAGAAGCTAAAAACTTTCCTCTTCCCAAAGTCTGACACATATCGATCACCAATCCTGAATCCCCCAACAAACTCTTGAACTATCAAATATATCACATGGACCCCTAACAAACTGTAGAACTTTCAGACATCAGACTGATAACATTCACAATTATAATCCCATACTTCCACAGTATTCACCCAATGCCCTACTTATAATACTGTAACTGTTGTTCGACTAACGATGTAAACCACACTGAACCCTAAACAGGGGATATCAGCGGTATATAAGACCTAAATTGAATTGAAGAAGTGGACTTTAGGGAACAGCAGCCCATTTAGTACTGTTCAGGAAGGGAATGGATTCCCCCATATTAACAAACCCTTTCACATTGGTTCTGTTAGCCCAAAGGATTTTAAGGCACAAGTAGGATGCATAGTAATCTTGCATGCTCACTGTAATGGAGGTAAATATATAACAATAATACTGTAGAATTAAATTTTTAGACAGAAAATACTATTTATTTATTTCTTTTTCTTTCCTGCCTTTTTAAATAAATTCACCCAAGGTGATGTACAGCAAGACTAGGCAGGACATAGCCAACAGACAATTACAGCAGTAAAAATATGCACATAGTGCTTTGAAAATGAACCCCATAACACTACACATGATAGCATAGTATGTTATTTACAATGTCAACACAATACACATTAAAACATCTTTAATGGACAGCATAGTGGGCTAGATTCAGTAAATGATGCTCAAAAATTGGCGCTCATTGCTATTCTATAATGGACACTCAAAGATAAGCCCTCATTATAGAATAACACTGAATGCCAATTATGGAGCCCAAATTTGGGTGCCTGGACTCATGCTTGCTGAAACCAGGTGTAATTCCCAGTACACAATTTGGGCACACATTCCATGTATTCTATAATACTGCACATAAATTTTAGGAATGCACCTGACCTGCCCATGTACCTCTTATGGCCATGCCCTCTTTTAGGTTGTGAACTATAGGATTTGGGATTGTTATAAAATAGCAAGATGTGAACGCAAATCTATATTGATGCCAATTAGAACTTAATTATTGGCATTAATTGGCTTGTTAGCCAATTTAGTTGGGCATACATCTTGGATCGGTGCCCAAATATTGGTGCTCGATTTTGGGTGCCATATTAGAGAGTTGCACGGGGACAGATTTCACCCATCCCCACCTGTCCCCGCTGGAATCTCCTCCATCCCCCCCCCCCACCCATCCCTGCAAGTAATCTCCTCCATCCCCGTCCGCCACCTGTGCTAAAATAACCAGACTTGTGGTAAAATAACTCAACTTAACAGTAGCTCATGTTGATAACTTCCCTCTCAGTGCTTATGGTGATTTCAATGCTATCAAACATATCCATTAATTTTTTTAGTGCTATTATAATTGTCATGGCACAAGCAAAGGATTGGTAGGCTGGCCTAGCACTACACTTTCACAGGGACTCTCACGGGGATGGACATAGGTTTTGTGGGGTTCCTGCGAAAGGCTGGAAGGGCTTCCCACTAACCCTGTTCCCGTGCAGCTCTCTATGCCATATATAGAATCCAGGGGAATATGTATAGATAGATAACATAGAGTAACAGGAGTTAGATAAAAAACAAGGGTCTAACTTATGAAAAATTGTATGAGGAGACAGAAAAGGTGCATGAAAGTGATTTCAACTAGAGGAGGAGTGCAGCTGGTGTTAGTCCTTGTGTGTACTCAAATCTGTTCTCCAAGCCTGCAGATCATGTTACAAATGAGAAATGAGTGTGTTCTTTTTGATATGGTTCAAAACTTGTGACATTGAAACTATTTTATCTTGGCTGATACCTGGAAGGGGAGGAGTTCCCTGTTAAATCTTAACAGCTGTCTGCTGTATTTCTATTTACTGCACACATTGCTGCATAGATATACAAATTTCAAAAGGAATAGGGTGCCCTTGATCCTAGTTTGTACTGAGAAAGTTAATGTTTAAGTATTCAGAACTATTTTGAACTTGAATTACTGGGAGATTAATCGGCAGTTCAGACAGAAGAAAGTGTCCGACCATTCTGTTCTTAGTATCACTTACCATGCACTAATTTACATGGTAATTGCTTACCATGACAGGTGGGGAGATGGACCAGTTATGACTGTGGTCTGCACTTGCAGTTAGCACATGGGAAGTTACTGTGTGCTGTCACTGTTGCAGACAGGGTACACTTCTCTCTTCCTCAGGAGGAGACAATAAATGCATCTACACTATCCGCATGCAGTTACCACAGTATGATGCTTAAAAAAAATTTTGATCAACAAGCCCCTCCCCAATCCACTTGTTAAGCATCCTTAGTCCTCCAAGCACCCCCCCCCCCCCACACACACACACTTGATTCCTTTCCCTACCACTTTCTGGGGTGTCTGTCAGAGCCTACCCAAGCGCATGGATAGAGAGGCTAGGAGCCAGGTAGGATCAGGAACCAAATGTATCAGCCGGGATCAATTACAGAACAGGAACCACAGATACAGCAGAAGTAACTATGGAGCAGAAATCTGGCATAAAAACAGGAACCAGAGATAAAGCAGGAACCAAATGTGAAGTAAGTAGAAAAGAACTTGCACTGAAGCAATGCAAGGAACTGAGATGGCAGTAGATGCAGGCATATGAGCCAAACTTTTCAAAATGATTGGGGGTGCTGAACCCAAAAGAAATTGCCCCTCCTTGGACACAGTCAAAGTTTGCTAAATATTGGAGGTGCTCAAGCACTCTCAGCACCTACAGAGCTGGTTCCTATGGATGCAGGACACGCCCACCAAACACTTTTGAACCAGCAAGGGTGAGTCTAGCTGGGCTTATGTACTATCATTGACAAAACACAGCTCTTGCTGGTCCAATGGCCTACTCTGACGGTGGGGAAGGCTTCTCCTTCTGCTGTTCATGGTACATTTTCTGGAACTCAGGTTGTAGCTATGCAGCCTCAATGGCTCAGCTGCAAGTCTCCCGTCACTGGCTTGTGAGGTTGCGAATGCAATTCACCAACAAACACAGTGTCTCTGGTGAGTTTCTGAAGGGACAGAAGTGACCCTAAAGGCTCCTGCCCCCTCACCAGCCTGGGTTCAACATGGTAGATCTGATCTCTAGAGGTAGTACTGCGAGTCTACCGCTAGAGATCGGCTACTATTTTGAGCACAGGCTGGCAACGGGGAACAAGTATCCAGGGATCCAGGGCCAGTGCAAGAGTATTGAGTGCCCTAACTTTCTACATTATACCCCTCCCCCAATTAACTTTTCCCCTCTGGGATTCTGATCATTAAATTCTACAGTCATGATCATCCTATAACAAATCTATAAAGCAACACATAATTGGGGTTCATACTATTGAATATTAGATTTTGCTTTTTCACTGATTGATGGTTCTTTGTGTTTGTGTGGTTGTAAGATTTTTTTTTTTTTTTTTTTGCTTTGACTGCAGCTGCTTTGATGGGACATAAAGGCTGCCACCCTAGGCTTAATGGTTGGACCAGCACCGCAGGGATCATTCTTTCCCCCTCCAGAACCCACCAGTGATACCCCACTAAGTGCCAAGGGGAGGGTTGGAGGGTGGAAATACTAATTGGATGGTTGGAGGGATTAAAGATGGTCAACAGGGAGCTTAGGGGGATCAGGATATTCATCGGGGAAGACTGGGTGGGAATTTTAAACATGTCTGCCCTTTACAGCAGCACTTGTCAACCCAGTCCTCAGGGCACACCTAGTCAGTCAGGCTTTCAGGATATTTACAATGAAAATGCCTGAGAGAAATTTGCATGCACTGTCTCCTTGGTATGCAAATCTCTTTTATGCATATTCATTGTGGATATCCTGAAAACCTGACTGACTCAATGTGCCCCGAAGACTGGGCTGAGAACCACAACTGCAGGGCATATGCTAGCCATATCCCAGTTACCACACAGGCTTTTTTGCATTTGTTGTGCATTAATTTCTGCAATTAACACACAGTAACTGCAAAATTTTACTGCATTTTAGTAAACAGGCCCCTTCATTAGTAAATAGATCCTACTATACAAAATGGAAACTGCACTAAACCACAACGTTAATGTGTGTCAGTGCTTGGTAGCACCTTTGGTAAATCTAGTTCTAGGAAAATTAGGGCTTTATTTCAGATATTAAACCCCCTTATTTTTAGGCCAGTTGCTGGTGTGCAAAAAAATTCCAGGACTTAGTAACAGGTGCAGTGATGGCACTGGAGCTGCCGGTGCAAGAATGGGCATGTGGTACAAAAGCACATCAGACTGGGAAGCACTATAGGGATAGATGAAACTGACAACCCTACTTTGTGCCAGAAGCTGCAGAAGGTATTTTTTTGTAAGCACAGATACTTACATTTCCAGGGAGTGAAGAAAATTAGCATAATTACCACTTGCTAATCACAAACTGGGCACTTGGGGATGTTTTATACAGATGTATCACATGACAATTGAGGATGGAACAACCCCTTCAATGGTGCTAATTATACACCCACAGAGAGCCTGACAGGGACAAGCTTCCTGTTGAAAGCCAAGAAAATACATTTGCTCATTAAATCTGTGTAATGGTGATTTTATTTTCTTATTTTCATTTTGGTACCAAATTCTAAGGATGCAATCCTGTAAGTAGGCACTTCATTTTAGTGGCCCTGATGCTGCACGGTGAGAACATATTCTATACTGGAATCTTGGTGCCCGGATTCTGTTCTAGAATGCTAGCATCACTCAGCACTGGCATACCTTACATTAACACAACCACAGTTACACCAGCCATACACTTGGTGTACCTATGAGTACCTAATTGTGGCATTCTGTAAAGCTGCATGTATGATGGGTCCACCCATGCCCCATCTATGCTCTGCCCCCTTGCATATATGCTCTAACCCCCAGATTTTGTATAGGTTGCCCAAAGTTGTGCACCTGATTTTGGGCACAAATCCCAGATCCACGCACAAACTAATTAGCTAATTAGGCAATAACAATCCATACTGGTGTTAACAAGCACTTAGTTGGCACTAATTAGAAGTTATGCGCAGGTCTGCCCTACACTCTATTTTATAACATGCACACCTAAATTTCATTGCATGTAACTCCAAAGGGGGCGTGGCCATGGGAGAAGCATGGGCAGGTCAAGGGCATTCCCAAAAATTAGGTGCGATGTGTTCACACCCAAAGTTAGGCACGAAATGCGTGTCAAGTTAGTATTCAGTAAAGGTACCACACAGAGCACCCTTTATAGAATACTAGCTAGGCATACATCATTTCATGCCTATCTTTGGGTGCCATATACAGAATCTAGCCCTAGGTGACTTAAATGGGCCCTTAGGGCCCATTTTGATGAGCAAAAGTAAACGCGGACACTAGAGGCTATTAGCGCCATACTAGCACCCATATTTACCAGCACAGAATGATCAGAGAACTACCTCCAGTTCAGAAAAGACCTAAAGACCTACCTCTTTATGAAATTCTATGAGTAAAATATACACTAATCATTCTGGAACAACAATACACAACACAACTTCTAATTGTGATGCATCTTTTCATTTAAGAAATGAACTATGTCTTCTCAAGAAACCCAATGACTATTCCACATGCACTAACAGTTATCTTGCCAACCACTGTAAAACACAGCATCGTAGAACCTTGTAAATGTAATTGAATCAATGTAATCTCTAACAACTGTTAAATGTAAGCCACATTGAACCGAAACTCGTTTTGGATAACTGTGGGATACATGAATAAATAAAGAAATAAAATAATGAATTCCAGAGCCTAAATACATATTGAATGAAAATTCATTTTCTCCTATTTGTTTTAAATGTGTTGCTTTGCAGGGCCTATGAAGCTATTGCCTTCTGCCCACCCTACACACTTTCTGCCCCTTAATTAACTTTAGGATCCCTAGGCAAATGCCCTGAGGATTTGATAATTATACTTAACAATCATGATCACCACAACACCACCCCTCCCAGCCCAATTCTGTAAAAAAATTCCTATTTGACACACTGTTAAAAATTAAACTTTATGTGTTTACATAATGAAGGGAAACTCCAAAAGCCATTTACCTGGGTAAATGGGTAATCTGGAAATTGTTCATCTTCCTTCTGGTTCTTTGAGTATGTGTGGCTGTCAGAAATATTGCTTTTCTATAACTGCAATTGCTCATGCCGCCCCAGGTGACTGCCCCATCTTGCCTAATGTTTAGACCAGCCCTGCCAATTTGTAACTATGAGGGTCTTTTACAAAGGCATTCTAGCGCTTTCAGCGCGCACTGATTAGCGTGCGTTAAGTGCTAGAGACACCCATAGAAATATATGGGCATCTCTAGCGTTTAGTGCATGCATATTTAACTCACGTGCTAAAAACGCTAGTGCACCTTTGTAAAAGGACCCCTATATGACATGCTCCCTGCTATTTGTATTGTTTGAAACAATAACCAATCGATTCATGTTTATTCAATCCACTCCAGTCATGATTTTGCAGACCTCTATCATATCTCCCTTCAGCTATCTTCTCTCTTAAGCTGAAGAGACCTAACTTCTTAAGCCTCTCCCCATGAGCATCATTCCATCCTCTGTACCTTTTCCAATTCTGCTGCCTCTTTTTTGAGATGCAGCAACCAGAACTGCACACAATATTTAAGTTGCAGACACATCATGGAGTAATACAGAGGTATTAAGCTATCCTTTGTTTTATTCTCTATTCCCCTTCTAACATTCTGTCTGCTTGTTTGGCCACTGCTGCACACTGAGCAGATTTCAAATTATTGTCCAGTATAATATCTAGATCCGTTTCCTGAGCAATGACTCCTATGTGGAACCTAGCATTGTGTAGCTATAATTAGGGTTATTCTTCCCTCACTTTACACCTGTCCACATTAAATTTCATCTACCATTTGAATGCCCAGTTCTCCTGCAATTTCTCATAATCTGCATGCAATTTGACAACTTCAAATAATGTTGTGTCAGCAGATTTGATCACTTCATTTGTTATTCCAGTTTCAAGATCATTTAGAAATATATTGCAAAGAATTGGTCCTAGTACAGATCCTTGTGATACTTGACTATTCACCATTCTCCATTGACAAAATTGGCAATTTAACCTTACTCTTTGTTTTCTATCTTTTAACCAATTTTCAGCCAACAACAGTACATTGCCTTCCTTCAAGGCTTATTTCCTCAGGAACCTTTTGTGAGGGGCTTTGTCAAACATTTTCTGAAAATTCAGATATGCTATATCTGGCTCTTCTTTATGCACTTGTATTCAAACCTTCAAAAAAGCATAGTAGATTGGTGAGGTAAGACCTCCCTTGGTTAAATCCGTGTTGATTCTGTCTCATTAAACCATTTCTATGTGTCAAGTAATTTTGTTCTTTATAATTATGATGTTCCATGGCATTGTACAAACAGTAGTAGAATCATATCTCTGTTATCTGAATGTTCTGTGTGCCTATTAAGTGTTTCATTGGTATTATGCAGACATTCAATTGGTCATGTTTTACCTTCACGTGCTTAGCGATTGTTACATGTTTAAAACTATGTATGTGACTATTGTTACCCACCTTGGATAAAGGCGGGATATAAATATAGTAAATAAATAAATAAATTGTATCGTATCTGTTATTTGAATGTTCTAATGTGTGCCTATTAAGTGTTTACTTTACTTTATTTCTTGTGGATCGCAACATACACAAAAGAGTTCAATGCGATTTACATAACCATTCAGTAAGGGCACATATTGGTATTTTGCAGAGATCGTATCACACCTGCAATCTGAATGTTCTAATGTGTGCCTACTAAGGGCCTTGTTTACTAAGATGCACTAGCGTTTTTAGAGCGCGCTAAATGCTAGAGACACCCATATATTTCTATGGGTGTCTCTAGTGTTAGCGTGCACTAAAAACACTACTATTTTGCCCAGCACTAATGTCATGCTCACCAGTCTGTAGCTTCCCAAGCATCCCTGGAGCCTTCAAAAATTGGCGTTACACTGGCCACCCCCCAATCTTCAGGTACCATAGGTACAGATTACTATCATTAAAATCATCTAATAGTACATCTGCAATTTCAATGTTGAGTTCTTTCAATACTCTGGAGTGTATACCATCCAGTCCATGTGATTTGTTATTCTCTAGTTTGATGATTTGGCGTATTACATCTTTCAGTTTCACTGAGATTTGTTTCAGTTCCTCCAAATCATCACCGTTAAATACTATTTTAAGCAAAGTTAGCTTCCTTATATCTTTCTCAATTAAGACTAAAGCAAATAATCTATTTAGTGTCTCCACTGTGGCCTTGTCTTCCCTGAGTGCCCTGTTATCCTGTGATCATCTAATAGTCCAAGTGACTCGCTCACAGGCTTCCTGCTTCAAATGTACCTGAAAAGGTTTTCGTTATGTGTTTTTGCCTCTATATCAAGTTTCTTTCCAAATTCTTGTTTTGCCTTCCTCATAAATACTTTGTGTCTAACTTGCTAG